>NC_092343.1:232442500-233042500 GCF_046630445.1 Rutidosis leptorrhynchoides | reverse complement strand
ATATATATATATATATATATATATATATATATATATATATATATATGTTAAAATACTATTACAACGATAATCATTACATATATATATATATATATATATATATATATATATATTTATATATATATATTTATATATATAAATATATATATATATTGTTTCGAAATCCTTAAGTTAGTAGTCTCATCTTACTTGTATAGTTCATTATTAATACACTCAATGATATACTTAATTATCATTTTATCATGTTAAATATAGTATAACAATATCTTATTACAATACATATGTATTTAGTAAGACGTTATTATAACGATAATTGTTATGTATATCATTTCGAGCTTCATAATTCAATATTCTCATTTTTATGTATATCACACATTGTTAATATACGTAGTGAGATTCTTACATAACATAATCTCATGTTAACCATATATATGTCGATATATATATCATCATGTCGTTTTTACAAGTTTTAACGTTCGTGAATTGCCGGTCAACTTGGGTGGTCAATTGTCTACATGAACTCATAACAAATAATCAAGCCTTAACAAGTTTGATTGCTTAACATGTTGGAAACATTTAATCATGTTAATATTAGATATCATTTAATATATATAATTATGGAAAAGTTCGGGTCACTAAGTACCTACCCGTTAAATAAATGTTGTCCCGAAATTTTAAGCTGTAGAAGTTGTTGAAGAATCTTCTGGAAATAGGTGCGGGTACTTCTTCTTCATCTAATCTTCACATTCCCAGGTGAATTCGGGTCCTCTACAAGCATTCCATCGCACCTTAATAATTGGTATTTTATTTTGCTTAAGTCTTTTAACCTCACGATCCATTATTTCGACGGGTTCTTCGATGAATTGAAGTTTTTCATTGATTTAAATTTCGTCAAACGGAATAGTGAGATCTTCTTTAGCAAAACATTTTTTCAAATTCGAGACGTGGAAAGTGTTATGTACAGTCGCGAGTTGTTGTGGTAACTCAAGTCGGTAGGCTACCGATCTGACACGATCAATAATCTTGAATGGTCCAATGTACCTTAGATTTAGTTTCCCCCGTTTACCAAATTGAACAACGCCTTTCCAAGGTGAAACCTTAAGCATGACCATCTCTCCAACTTCAAATTCTATGTCTTTTCTTTTAATGTCTGCGTAACTCTTTTGTCGACTTTTGGGCAGTTTTCAACCGTTGTTGAATTTGAATAATCTTCTCGGTAGTTTCTTGAATTATCTCCGGAACCGTAATCTGTCTATAACCCTACTTCACTCCAATAAATCGGAGACCTGCACTTTCTACCAAAGAGTGCTTCAAACGGCGCCATCTCAATACTCGAATGGTAAATGTTGTTGCAGGAAAACTCTGCTAATGGTAGATGTCGATCCCAACTGTTTCCAAAATCAATAACACATGCTCGTAGCATGTCTTCAAGCGTTTGTATCGTCCTTTCATTCTGCTCATCAGTTTGTGGATGATAGGCAGTACTAATGTCTAGACGAGTCCCTAATGCTTGTTATAACGTCTGCCAGAATCTTGAAACAAATCTGCCATCCCTATCAGAGATAATAGAGACAGGTATTCCAAGTCTGGAGACAACTTCCTTCAAGTATAGTCGTGCCAACTTCTCCATTTTATCATCTTCTCTCATTGGCAGAAAGTATGCTGACTTGGTGAGACGATCGACTATTACCCAAATAGTATCATAACCACTTGCAGTCCTTGACAATTTAGTAATGAAATCCATGGTAATGTTTTCCCATTTCCATTCCGGGATTTCGTGTTGTTGAAGTAGACCTGATAGTTTCTGATGTTAAGCTTTGACCTTAGAACACGTCAAACATTCTCCTATGTATCTAGCAATATCGGCTTTCATACCCGGCCACCAAAAGTGTTTCTTGAGATCTTTGTACATCTTCCCCACTCTGGGATGTATTGAATATCTGGTTTTATATGCTTCCTTAAGTACCTTTTCTCTCACATTTCCAAACCTTGGTACCCAAATTCTTTCAGCTCTATATCGAGTTCCGTCTTCCCGAATATTAAGGTGTTTCACCGACCCTTTGGGTATTTCATTTTTCAAATTCCCTTCTTTTACAACTCCCTGTTGCGCCTCCTTTATTTGAGTAGTAAGGTTAGTACGCATAATTATATTCATAGCTTATACCCGTATAGGTTCTCTGTCCTTTCTACTCAAAGCGTCGGCTACCACATTCGCCTTCCCTGGGTGGTAACGAATCTCGAAATCGTAATCATTCAATAACTCAATCCATCTACGCTGCCTCATGTTCAGTTGTTTCTGATTAAATATGTGTTGAAGACTTTTGTGGTCGGTATATATAATACTTTTGACCCCATATAAATAGTTTCTCCAAGTCTTTAATGCAAAAACAACCGCGCCTAATTCCAAATCATGTGTCGTATAATTCTGCTCGTGAATTTTCAATTGTCTAGACGCATAAGAAATTACCTTCATTCGTTGCATTAATACACAACCGAGGCCTTACTTTGAGGCGTCACAATATATCACAAAATCATCATTCCCTTCAGGCAATGATAATATAGGTGCCGTAGTTAACTTTTTCTTCAACAATTGAAACGCTTTCTCCTGTTCATCCTTCCATTCAAATTTCTTCCCTTTATGCGTTAATGCAGTCAAGGGTTTTGCTATTTTGAAAAAATCTTGGATGAATCTTCTGTAGTAACCAACTAGTCCTAAAAATTGGCGTATATGCTTCGGAGTTTTTGGGGTTTTCCATTTTTCAACGGTTTCAATCTTTTCCACCTGAATACCTTCTTTGTTCACTATATGACCGAGAAATTGAACTTCTTCCAACCAAAATGCACACTTTGAAAACTTAGCGTACAGTTTTTCTTTCCTCAACAACTCTAGCACTTTTCTCAAATATTCTTCGTGCTCTTGATCATTCTTTGAGTAGATAAGTATGTCATCGATGAAGACAATGACAAACTTGTCAAGATATAGCCCACACACTCGGTTCATGAGGTCCATGAACACAGCTG
Organism: Rutidosis leptorrhynchoides; assembly: GCF_046630445.1. Classification (NCBI taxonomy): domain Eukaryota; kingdom Viridiplantae; phylum Streptophyta; class Magnoliopsida; order Asterales; family Asteraceae; genus Rutidosis; species Rutidosis leptorrhynchoides. Next base: position 233,039,479 of record NC_092343.1, on the reverse strand, counting down.
GTGCATTAGTTAAACCAAACGGTATAACAATAAACTCGTAATGACCGTAACGCGTCATAAAAGCAGTCTTCGGAATATCATACTCCTTCACCCGCATTTGATGATATCCGAAACGTAAATCAATCTTCGAATAAACTGACGATCCTTGTAGTTGATCAAATAAGTCCTTGAGTCTCGGTAGTGGGTAACGATTCTTGATGGTAAGTTTGTTTAACTCTCGGTAGTCGATACACAACCTGAATGTACCATCTTTCTTTTTGACAAACAAAATAGGTGCTCCCCACGGTGACGTCCTTGGTCGAATGAAACCTCGCTCTAAAAGTTCCTGTAATTGGCTCTAGAGTTCCTTCATTTCGCTGGGTGCAAATCTATATAGAGCATGGGCTATTGGTGCAGCTCCTAGTACCAAGTCTATTTGAAATTCAATGGATCGGTGTAGAGGTAATCCCGGTAATTCTTTTGGAAATACATCGGGAAACTCTTTTGTGACGGGAACATCATTGATGTTCTTTTCTTCGGTTTGTACTTTCTCGACATGTGCTAGAACAGCATAGCAAGCTTTTCTCATTGATGTTCCTTTTTCTCGTATGATGCAAAACGTATTTGTGTAACAAACGATCTCTGCTTTCACCTCTTTCAACCAATCCATGCCGATTATCACATCAAAACTTCCTAACTCTACTGGTATCAAATCAATCTTAAACATTTCGCTAACCAGTTTAATTTCTCGATTTCGACATATATTATCTGCTGAAATTAATTTTCCGTATGGTAATTCGAGTAAAAATTTATTATCCAAAGGCATCAATGGACAACTTAACTTGGCACAAAAATCTCTACTCATATAGCTTCTATCCGCACCCGAATCAAATAAAACATAAGCAGATTTATTATCAATGAGAAACGTACCCGTAACAAGCTCCGGGTCTTCATGCGCTTCTACCGTATTAATATTGAAAACTCTTCCACGACTTTGCCCATTATTTTTCTCTGGGTTCGGGCAATTACTCCTAATGTGGCCCGGTTTTCCACATCCATAACAAACAAAGGCTTCATTACTTATTCTGACATTATCTGTTCTTTTATTTATGTTATTCATTGGGCCATAGACCTCACACTTTCTCGCACCATGGCCAGTTCTTTTACACTTGGTGCAAAATGTCGTGCAGAACTCATTCGGGTGGTACTCTTCACACCTTTGGCATGGCTTTTTCTGATTATTGATGTTATAGGAATTGTTATTGTTGTGGTTGTTATTGATGTTGGGACGATTATTGTGGTGGTTATTGTTGTTAGGATGGTTGTTGTAGTTGTTGTTGGAACAATTGTTGTTGCGTTTGTTGTTGCGATAATTGGTGCGATTGAAGTTGTGATTGTTGTGTTGATTGTTAAAATTGTGACCCTTGTCACTGGTTTCTTCCCACTTTCTTTTGATTTGTTTTGTGTTGGCTTCTTCGGCCGTCTGCTCTTTAACTCTTTCCTCAATCTGATTTATGAGTTTATGAGCCATTCGACTCGCCTTTTGTATGGAAGCGGGCTCATGTGAACTTATATCTTCTTGGATCCTTTCTGGTAACCCTTTTACAAATGCGTCAATTTTCTCCTCTTCATCTTCGAACGCTCTAGGGTACAATAAGCACAACTCCGTGAATCTTCATTCGTATGTGGTAATATCGAATCCTTGTGTTCGTAATCCCTTAAGCTCTACTTTTAGCTTGTTGACCTCGCTTCTGGGACGATACTGCTCAGTCATCAGATGTTTGAATGCTGACTACGGTAGTGCGTAAGCAGCATCTTGTCCCACTTGTTCTAGATAGGTGTTCCACCATATTTAAGCAGTACCTGTGAAGGTATGCGTAGCGTACTTTACTTTGTCTTCTTCAGTACACTTACTTATGGCAAACAACGATTCAGCCTTTTCGGTCCACCGTTTCAATCCGATTGGACCCTCAGTTCCATCGAATTCCAGAGGTTTACAGGCAATGAATTCTTTGTAGGAGCATCCTATACGATTTCTTGTGGCGTTATTTGCATTGCTAGATTCAGAGTTATTGTTTTTGTTTTGCATTGCAGCCTGTACTGCGGCTATGTTTGCTACAAGGAAAACACGAAAGTCTTCCTCGCTCATGTTCAAATTTTGACGAGTCGTCGGTGCCATTTCCTTCAAAAATAGCCCAAAAGAATTAAGTTAATCATATAGAATATTAAGAGTAGTCAATAGTATTTCGTAGCATAATATGAACTCATTTATAAAAGATTTTTCTTCATATTAGCGTTTTATAGTTTTAATTCGGGTTGTACCTACCTGTTAAGTTCAAACTTAGTAGCTAATATACCATTCAACTACTACAATTCTATATGAAAAACTGATTATAATAATATTTCGCGTTCAAACTTTTATAAAAAAATTTACAAACTTACAATACCGCTATTATACATATAGCATGAAATATAGCACACAATCACTTTGATACAAAATAGTTGTGACAACAATCCTAGTTAATATGCAAGTTATTCAGCAAAGCAATAAAAACACGTAATTCATAAGTCCAGAAACAAGTCATGCATTCTGGTTTTACTAAGACTACTTCCCATCCTTGGTCTTGTGGAAAATAATGTTATGACCCTTGGCTAGGCAGTATGTTGTAACGTCGTCAAAAGTACAAGGGTTTCGTAATGCCCAACAGCCCGTAATAATCTAAAAACCTTGTTTCTCATCCCAACTACTGAATCCGTCACTTGTGGGAATGTTTTATTTAACAGTCATAATCCGATGTTCTTTTTCTAACTTTGGTGAGAAGCGAACATCACTAACCCGTAAGCATAATATGCTTCTTTATGTTGCATGTTAGAAGCTCTTTCTAACTCATGAAGTCCTAGGTTGGGATATGTTAAGTCAAAATAGGTTCTCAACCCGTAACATAAAATTGCATTTGGGTTCCCCGCATTTAATGCTTTAAAGAAAACACGGCGTAACTTACGGTCTCCCCAATGTGATATACCCCATCTTCTAAATGAAAGCCTTTTATAAACTAAGGCATGCCTGAAACGTTCATCAAATGTTCTACACACTAATTTCGCCGTAAATAATTGTGCCGACGAATTCTGACCGACTTTAGACAAGATTTCATCAATCATGTCCCCGAATAGGTCTTCTGAAATTTTTAGTTGTCTATCCTTAACATCTATTTTTGTTTTTATATAGTATAAAAATAGACGAGAGTTAGATTCGTAAAAGATAATTATCAAATAATACAAGCAATTTTCACATACAACAAGAAAAATACAAGCACACTTATTTTACATATTTTACACCTCATGATTACAACTCTTTATTCCGACTCACTAGTTTCTTCTTCTTCGGACCTATTTCGTTTTGCTAATTTTCTAGGGATATATGATGTTTCTCTAATACGAGCCGTTGTTTTCACAAATGGTTTAGAAAAACCTGGTGGCTTAGAGGTTCCCGGGTTATTGTTACAACTTAAGAAATACGGGTGTTGATGATACATATAAAGTTCATCGGGGTTGGAATCAGGTTTCTCTATTTTGATGCCCTTTCCCTTATTATTTTCTTTTGCTTTTTCAAATTGGGTCAAGGTAATTTCTTTAACATCATCAGAATCCTCATCCGGATCCAATTCATCGGAAAATTGGTAATCTTCCCAATATTTTGCTTCCTCGGCGAAAACACCATTGACCATTATTAACTTTGGTCCATTGGTTGAGGATTTTTCTTTTATTTATCTGTTTTTCTGTGGTTCCTAATATTTCCTCCTCCGGAACCTCTTCTTCCGGTTCCTCTTCTTCCGGTTCCTCCTCTTCTGGTTCCTCCTCTTCCGGTTCCTCTTCTTCCGGTTCCTCTTCGGGAATTTGTGAATTTTCCAAAATATATTCGACTCTTCATTATTATTAGGTGAGTCGATGGGATTTGTACTAGAGGTAGACATCTATCACACAATATCAAACACGTTAAGAGATTAATATAGCATAAAATATTTACATGTTAATAATATATAGTTTCCAACAAAAAGTGTTAAGCAATCGTTTTTAAAGAAAACACGGTCGAAGTTCAGACTCACTAATGCATCCTAACAAACTTGGTTAGACACACACTAATTCAATTTCTGGTTTTCTAAGACCAACGCTCGGATACCAACTGAAATGTCTCGTTCATATTGACTATAAACGTTCCATATTAATTGATTTCGTCGCGAGGTTTTGACCTCTATATGAGACGTTTTTCAAAGGCTGCATTCATTTTTAAAACAACCATAACCTTTATTTTTATTGATAAAAGTTTAAAAAGCATTACATAGATTATCAAGAATTGATAATCTAAAATATACCGTTTACACACGACCATTACATAATGATTTACAATGAAAATATGTTACATCGAACTAAGATCTTGAATGCAGTTTTTACACAATATCATACAATCATGGACTCCAAATCTTGTCCTTAATTTAATATGCACCAGCGGAAGCTCTTAATAATCACCTGAGAATAAGCATGCTTAAAACGTCAACAAAAATGTTGGTGATTTATAGGTTTAACCTATATATTATCAAACCACATGATTTCATTTTTATAACACATCTCATATCAGGCATTTCGCAAACTGCATAGAGACAAAAATCATTCATATGGTGAACACCTGGTAATCGACATTAACAAGATGCATATAGAATATCCCCATCATTCTGGGACACCCATCGGACATGATAAACTCGAAGTACTAAAGCATTCCAAATTCCAGAATGGGGGTTGTTAGTTCCCGTAGATCTACCTTTAGGATTCGCGTCAATTAGGGGACAGTTCCCTAATTCTTAGGCTACCAAGCTAAAAGGGGCATATTCGGTTTAATAATTCAACCATAGAATGTAGTTTCGATTACTTGTGTCTATTTTGTAAAACATTTATAAAACTGCATGTATTCTCATCTCAAAAATATTAGATTTTAAAAGTGGGACTATAACTCACTTTCATAGATTTTTACTTCGTCGGGAAGTAAGACTTGGTTACTGGTCGATTCACGAACCTATAACAAATATGTACATATATATCAAAGTATGTTCAAAATATATTTACAACATTTTTTATTACGTTTTAATGATTTGAGTTCGTTAAGTCAGCAGTCCTCGTTAGTAACCTACAACTTGTTATCCACAGTTAGATGTACAGAAATAAAGCAATATACATTATCTCGAATCAATCCACGACCCAGTGTCTACAAGTCTCAGACTCGATCACAACTCAAAGTATATATATTATTTTGGAATCAACCTCAACCCTGTATAGCTAACTCAAACATTACTGCATATAGAGTGTCTATGGTTGTTCCGAAATATATATATAGATGGGTCGATATGATATGTCAAAACATTGTATACGTGTCTATGGTATCCCAAGATTTCATATTATGTATAATACAATATAAATTAGTTAGGATATGTTTAGTCTAGATTTGTTACAAAATTTTCGTAGCTAAAACTAGCACATTTATCCAATTTTGTTTTACCCGTCATTTCTTCGTTTCAAATCTGTTTTGAGTGATTCAAGTTGCTATGGTTTCATATTGAACTTAAGTTTATGAATCTAAATAGAAAAAGTATAAGTTTATAGTTAGAAATATAGGTTACAAGTCAATATTATAAGAGGTAGTCATTTAAGTTGAAAGAACGACGTCTTGATGACCATTTTGAAAAACATACTTCCACTTTGAGTTTAACCATGATTTTTGGATATAGTTTCATGTTCATAAGAAAAATCATTTTCCCAGAAGAACAACTTTTAAATCAAAGTTTATCATAGTTTTTAATTAACTAATCCAAAACAGCCTGCGGTGTTACTACGACGGCGTATGTCCGGTTTTACGGTGTTTTTCGTGTTTCCAGGTTTTAAATCATTAAGTTAGCATATCATATAGATATAGAACATGTGTTTAGTTGATTTTAAAAGTCAAGTTAGAAGGATTAACTTTATTTGCGAACAAGTTTAGAATTAACTAAACTATGTTCTAGTGATTACAAGTTTAAATCTTCGAATAAGATAGCTTTATATGTATGAATCGAATGATGTTATGAACATCATTACTACTTCAAGTTTTGTGGATAAACCTACTGGAAAAGATAAAAATAGATCTAGCTTCAAAGGATCCTTGGATGGCTTGAAAGTTCTTGAAGTAGAATCATGACACGAAAACAAGTTCAAGTAAGATTTCCACTCGAAATAAGATTGCTATAGTTATAGAAATTGAATCAAAGTTTGAGTATGAGTATTACCTTGAATTAGAAAGATATCTTACTATAAATAAGAAAGATTTCTTGAGATTGGATGATCACTTGAAATGGATTTGCAAGATTGGAAGTAAGCTAGCAAGTTTGAAAGATTTCTTGAAGTGTTCTTGAATGGTTGTTTTTATGATGATTAAAGCTTGTAATTGAAGCTAAAAGATGGTGAAAATGCTTAGAGATGATCAAGTATGATTTTAGGAGTATTTTGAAAGAGAATTTGGAGTGTAAGTATGAGAAAATGGAATGGAGATGGGGTGAAATCATAAAAACGAGATTACTTCTTATAAAGAAAAAAAAAATGATCCTTAAGTTTTTTTTTAGCTCATTAGTCATACAAGTTGTTAAATAATGGTTCCACATGTTTTTGACTCTAAGATGGCTGCTAAGAATGAATGATTAAAGGTGTATATACCAATAGTAAATACATCTAGAAGCTGTGTATTGTACGAGTACGAATACGGGTACATACGAGTAGAATTGTTGATGAAAATGAATGAGAATGTAATTGTGAGAATTTTTGCTAAGTATAAGTACTTTGATATGTGTCTTGAAGTCTTTCAAAAGTGTACTAATACATATTAATACACAACTGAGTCGTTAAGTCACCGTTAGTCGTTACATGTAAGTGTTGTTTTGAAACCTTTAAGTTAACGATATTGTTAAATGTAATTAATCCATTGTTATAATACTTAAATAAGATGTTAAATTGGTATGTTATCATAATAACATGGTGTTTAAATATATATTAGCATCATATATATATATATATATATATATATATATATATATATATATATATATATATATATATATATATATATATATATATATATATATATATATATATATATGTATACATATATATATATATATATATATACATATATATATATTGTTTCGAAATCCTTAAGTTAGTAGTCTCATCTTACTTGTATAGTTCATTGTTAATACACTCAATGATATACTTAATTATCATTTTATCATGTTAAATATAGTATAATAATATCTTATTACAATACATATGTATTTAGTAAGACATTATTATAACGATAATCGTTATGTATATCATTTCGAGCTTCATAATTCAATATTCTCATTTTTATGTATATCACACATTGTTAATATACCTAATGAGATTCTTACATAACATAATCTCATGTTAACCATATATATGTCCATATATATATATATATATATATATATATATATATATATCATCATGTCATTTTTACAAGTTTTAACTTTCGTGAATCGCCGGTCAACTTGGGTGGTCAATTGTCTACATGAACTCATAACAAATAATCAAGTCTTAACAAGTTTGATTGCTTAACATGTTAGAAACATTTAATCATGTTAATATTAGATATCATTTAATATATATAATTATGGAAAAGTTCGGGTCACTACAGTACCTACCCGTTAAATAAATTTCGTCCCGAAATTTTAAGCTGTAGAAGGTGTTGACGAATCTTCTGGAAATAGGTTCGGGTACTTCTTCTTCATCCGATCTTCACATTCCCAGGTGAACTCAGGTCCTCCACAACCATTCCATCGCACCTTAATGATTGGTATTTTATTTTGCTTAAGTCTTTTAACCTCATAATCTATTATTTCGACGGGTTCTTCGATGAATTGAAGTTTTTCATTGATTTGAATTTCGTCTAACAGAATAGTAAGATCTTCTTTAACAAAACATTTCTTCAAATTCGAGACGTGGAAAGTGTTATGTACAGCAGCGAGTTGTTGTGGTAACTCAATTCGGTAAGCTACCGATCCGACACGATCAATAATCTTGAATGGTCCAATGTACCTTGGATTTAGTTTCCCCCGTTTACCAAATCGAACAACCCCTTTTCAAGGTGAAACCTTAAGCATGACCATCTCTCCAGCTTCAAATTCTATGTCTTTTCTTTTAATGTCTGCGTAACTCTTTTATTGACTTTGGGCAGTTTTCAACCGTTGTTGAATTTGAATGATCTTCTCGGTAGTTTCTTGAATTATCTCCGGACCCGTAATCTGTCTATCCCCCACTTCACTCCAACAAATTTGAGACCTGCACTTTCTACCATAGAGTGCTTCAAACGGATCCATCTCAATACTCGAATGGCAACTGTTGTTGTAGGAAAACTCTGCTAATGGTAGATGTCGATCCCAACTGTTTCCAAAATCAATAACACATGCTCGTAGCATGTATTCAAGCGTTTGTATCGTCCTTTCGTTCTGCCCATCAGTTTGTGGATGATAGGCAATACTCATGTCTAGACGAGTCCCTAATGCTTGTTGTAACGTCTGCCAGAATCTTGAAACAAATCTGCCATTCCTATAAGAGATAATAGAGACTAGTATGCCATGTCTGGAGACAACTTCCTTCAAGTATAGTCGTGCTAACTTCTCCATTTTATCATCTTCTCTCATTGGCAGAAAGTGTGCTGACTTGGTGAGACGATCGACTATTACCTAAATAGTATCATAACCACTTGCAGTCCTTGGCAATTTAGTAATGAAATCCATGGTAATGTTTTCCCATTTCCATTCCGGGATTTCGGGTTGTTGAAGTAGACCTGATGGTTTCTGATGTTCAGCTTTGACCTTAGAACACGTCAAACATTCTCCTACGTATCAAGCAATATCGGCTTTCATACCCGGCCACCAAAAGTGTTTCTTGAGATCTTTGTACATCTTCCCCACTCCGGGATGTATTGAATATCTGGTTTTATGTGCTTCCTTAAGTACCTTTTCTCTCACATTTCCAAACCTTGGTACCCAAATTGTTTCAGCTCTATATTGAGTTTCGTCTTCCCGAATATTATGGTGTTTCTCCGACCCTTTGGGTATTTCATTTTTCAAATTCCCTTCTTTTACAAATCCATGTTGCGCCTCCTTTATTTGAGTAGTAAGGTTAGTACGAATAATTTAATTCATAGTTTTTACCCGTATAAGTTCTCTGTCCTTTCTACTCAAAGCGTCGGCTACCACATTTTCCTTCCCCGGGTGGTAACTAATCTCGAAATCGTAATCATTCAATAACTCAATCCGTCTACAATGCCTCATGTTCAGTTATTACGGATTAAATATGTGTTGAAGACTTTTGTGGTCGGTATATATAATACTTTTGCCCCATATAAATAGTGTCTCCAAGTCTTTAATGCAAAAACATCCGCGCCTAATTCCAAATCATGTGTCGTATAATTCTGCTCGTGAATTTTCAATTGTCTAGACGCATAAGCAATTACCTTCGTTCGTTGCATTAATACACAACCGAGGCCTTACTTTGAGGCGTCACAATATATCACAAAATCATCATTCCCTTCAGGCAATGATAATATAGGTGTCGTAGTTAACTTTTTCTTCAATAATTGAAACGGTTTCTCCTGTTCATCCTTCCATTCAAATTTCTTCCCTTTATGCGTTAATGCAGTCAAGGGTTTTGCTATTTTGGAAAAATCTTAGATGAATCTTCTGTAGTAACCAGCTAGTCCTAAAAATTGGCGTATATGCTTCGGAGTTTTTGGGGTTTTCCATTTTTCAACGGTTTCAATCTTTGCTGGATCCACCTGAATACCTTCTTTGTTCACTATGTGACCGAGAAATTGAACTTCTTCCAACCAAAATGCATACTTTGAAAACTTAGCGTACAGTTTTTCTTTACTTAACAACTCTAGCACTTTTATCAAATGTTCTTCGTGCTCTTGATCATTCTTTGAGTAGATAAGTATGTCATCGATGAAGACAATGACAAACTTGTCAAGATATGGCCCACACACTCGGGTCATGAGGTCCATGAACACAGCTGGTGAGTTAGTTAAACCAAATGGCATAACCATAAACTCGTAATGACCGTAACGCGTCCTAAAAGCAGTCTTCGGAATATCATCCTCCTTCACCCGAATTTGATGATATCTGGAACGTAACTCAATCTTCGAATAAACTGACGATCCTTGTAGTTGATCAAATAAGTCATCGATTCTCGGTAGTGGGTAACGGTTCTTGATGGTAAGTTTGTTCAACTCTCGGTAGTCGATACACAACCTGAATGTACCATCTTTCTTCTTGACAAACAAAACAGGGGCTCCCCACGATGACGTGCTTGGTCGAATGAAACATCGCTCTAAAAGTTCCTGTAATTGGATCTAGAGTTCCTTCATTTCGCTGGGTGAAAGTCTATATAGAGCACGAGCTAATGGTGCAGCTCCTGGTACCAAGTCTATTTGAAATTCCACGGATCGGTGTGGAGGTAATCCCGGTAATTCTTTTGGAAATACATCGGGAAACTCTTTTGCGACGGGAACATCATTGATGTTCTTTTCTTCAGTTTGTACTTTCTCGACATGTGCTAGAACAGCATAGCAACCTTTTCTTATTAGTTTTTGCACCTTCAAATTACTAATAAGATTTAGCTTCACGTTGCTCGTTTCTCCGTACACCATTAAGGGTTTTCCTTTTTCTCGTATGATGCGAATCACATTTGTGTAACAAATAATATCTGCTTTCACCTCTTTCCACCAGTCCATGCCGATTATCACATCATAACTTCCTAACTCTACTGGTATCAAATCAATCTTAAACGTTTCGCTAACTAGTTTAATATCTCGATTTCGACATATATTATCTGCTAAAATTAATTTACCGTTTGCTAATTCGAGTAAAAATTTATTATCCAAAAGCATCAATGGACAACTTAATTTAGCACAAAAAACTCTACTCATATAGCTTCTATCCGCACCCGAATCAAATAAAACATAAGCAGATTTATTGTCAATGAGAAACGTACCCGTAACAAGCTCCGGGTCTTCATGCGCTTCTGCCGTATTAATATTGAAAACTCTTCCACGACTTTGCCCATTATTTTTCTCTGGGTTCGGGCAATTACTCCTAATGCGGCCCGGTTTTCCACATCTATAACAAACAAAGGCGGCATTACTTATTCCGACATTATCTATTCTTTTATTTATGTTATTCATTGGGCCATAGACCTCACACTTTCTCGCACCATGGCCAGTTCTTTTACACTTAGTGCAAAATGTCGTGCAGAACTCATTCGGGTGGTACTCTTCACACCTTTGGCATGGCTTTTTATGATTATTGATGTTATAGGAATTGTTCTTGTTGTGGTTTGTTATTGATGTTGGGACGATTGTTGTGGTGGTTATTGTTGTTAGGCTGGTTGTTGTAGTTGTTGTTGGAACGATTGTTGTTGCGTTTGTTGTTGCGATAATTGGTGCGATTGAAGTTGTGATTGTTGTGTTGATTGTTAAAATTGTGACCCTTGTCACTGGTTTCTTCCCACTTTCTTTTGATTTGTTTCGTGTTGGCTTCTTCGGCCGTCTGCTCTTTAACTCTTTCCTCAATCTGATTTATGAGTTTATGAGCCATTCGACTCGCCTTTTATATGGAAGCAGGATCGTGTGAACTTATATCTTCTTGGATCCTTTCTGGTGACCCTTTTACAAATGCGTCAATTTTCTCCTCTTCATCTTCGAGCACTCTCGGGCTCAATAAGCACAACTCCGTGAATCGTCGTTCGTATGTGGTAGTATCGAATCCTTGTTTTCGTAATCCCTTAAGCTCTACTTTTAGCTTGTTGACCTCGCTTCTAGGACGATACTGGTCAGTCATCAGATGTTTGAATGCTGACCACGGTAGTGCGTACACAACATCTTGTCCCACTTGTTCTAGATAGGTATTCCACCATGTTAACGCAGTACCTGTGAAGGTATGCGTAGCTTACTTTACTTTGTCTTCTTTAGTACACTTACTTATAGCAAACACCGATTCAGCCTTTTCAGTCCACCGTTTCAATCCGATTGGACCCTCGGTTCCATCGAATTCCAGAGGTTTACAGGCAATGAATTCTTTGTAGGAGCATCCTACACGATTTCTTGTGGCGTTTTTTGTTGTGACCCGAACTTTTCCATGTTTATTTATATTAAATGAATTGATATTTACATGATTAAGTGTTTCCAACATGTTAAGCAATCAAACTTGTTAAGACTTGATTAATTGAAATGGGTTTCATATATAAAATTGACCACCCAAGTTGACCGGCGATTCACGAACGTTAAAACTTGTAAAAACTATATGATGACATATATATGGATATATATATAGTTAACATGATATTATGATAAGTATGTACCTCATTAAGTATTTTAACAATAAGTTATATACATAAAAATGAGACTATTGAATTAAGAAACTTGAAAACAGTATATATAACGATTATCGTTATAACAACGTCTTACTAATTACATATGAATCATTTAAAGATATTGATACACTATATATAAACATGATAAATGATAAGTAAACATATCATTAAGTATATTAACAATGAACTACATATGTAAAAACAAGACTACTAACTTAAGGATTTCGAAACGAGACATATATGTAATGATTATCGTTGTAACGACATTTAACGGTATATATATTATATTAAGATATATTAATACATCATAATATCATGATAATGTAATAATTTAACATCTCTTTAGATATAATAAACAATGGGTTAACAACATTTAACAAGATCGTTAACCTAAAGGTTTCAAAACAACACTTACATGTAACGACTAACGATGACTTAACGACTCAGTTAAAATGTATATACATGTAGTGTTTTAATATGTATTCATACACTTTTGAAAGACTTCAAGACACTTATCAAAGTACTTCTACTTAACAAAAATGCTTACAATTACATCCTCATTCATTTTCCTCAACAATATTACTCGTATACACTCGTATTCGTACTCGTACAATACAAGCTTCTATATGTATGTACTATTGGTATATACACTCCAATGATCAGCTCTTAGCAGCCCATTTGAGTTACCTAACCATGTGGGAACCATCATTTGGCAACTACCAAGAATGATTACACCAAATTACAAACTAATGGAGCCTATATGGTGACACCATACTTCACATGAATGAACACACACACAAACACTTTCATTTTGCAATTTACATGCATCAAACTACTCTCTCTCTCAAGTGTTCTTCCATTGTTCTAAGTGTTCTTAATCATATTTATCAAAATCTAGCTCAATCTAGTTCATAAATCCATACATAAATAAAGTTATAAAACAACTACTCAAGAACACACCAACAACACTTCCAAGTTTGCTAGCTTACTTCCAATCTTGCAAATCCACTTTGAGTGATCATCCAACCTCAAGAAATATTTCTTATTTACAGTAAGATATATTTCTAATACAAGGTAATACTCATATTCAAACTGTGATTCAATTTCTATAACTATAACAATCTTATTTCGAGTGGAAATCTTTCTTGAACTTGTTTTCGTGTCATGATTCTACTTCAAGAACTTTCAAGCCATCCAAGGATCCTTTGAAGCTAGATCTATTTTTTTCATTTCCAGTAGGTTTATCCATAAAACCTGAGGTATTAATGATGTTCATAACATCATTCGATTCATATATATAAAACTACCTTATTCGAAGGTTTAAACTTGTAATCACTAGAACATAGTTTAGTTAATTCTAAACTTGTTCGCAAACAAAAGTTAATTCTTCTAACTTGACTTTTAAAATCAACTAGACACATGTTCTATATCTATATGATATGCTAACTTAATGATTTAAAACCTGAAAACACGAAAAATACCGTAAAACCGGATATACGCCGTCGTAGTAATACCGCAGGCTGTTTTGGGTTAGTTAATTAAAAACTATGATAAACTTTGATTCAAAAGTTGTTCTTCTGGGAAAATGATTTTTCTTATGAACATGAAACTATATCCAAAAATTATGATTTAACTCAAAGTGGAAGTATGTTTTCCAAAATGGTCATCTAGACGTCGTTCTTTCGACTGAAATGACTACCTTTATAAAAATGACTTGTAACCTGTATTTCTGACTATAAACTTATACTTTTTTTGTTTAGATTCATAAACTTAAGTTCAATATGAAACCATAGCAACTTGAATCACATTTTACGGATTTGAAACGAAGAAGTTATGGGTAAAACAAGATTGGATAATTTTTCTTGTTGTAGCTACATGAAAATTAGTAACAAATCTATATTAATCATATCCTAGCTAACTCATATTGTATTATATATGTATTGTAATATATTATTTAATCTTGGGATACCATAGACACGAATGCAATGTTTTGACATATCATATCGACCCATCTATATATATATTTCGGAACAACCATAGACACTCTATATGCAGTAATGTTGGAGTTAGCTATACAGGGTTGAGGTTGATTCCAAAATATTATATATACTTTGAGTTGTGATCTAGCCTGAGACTTGTATACACGAGGTCGTGGATTGATTCGAGATAATATATATTGCTTTATTTCTGTACATCTAACTGTGGACAACTAGTTGTAGATTACTAACGAGGACAGCTGACTTAATAAACTTAAAACAGCAAAACGTATTAAATGTTGTAAATATATTTTGAACTTACTTTGATATATGTGTACATATTTGTTATAGGTTCGTGAATCGACCAGTGGCCAAGTCTTACTTCCCGACGAAGTAAAAAATCTGTGAAAGTGAGTTATAGTCCCACTTTTAGAATCTAATATTTTGGAATGAGAATACATGCAGTTTTATAAATGTTTTATGAAATAGACACAAGTAAATGAAACTACATCATATGGGTGAATGATCGAAGCCGAATATGCCCCTTTTTACTTGGTAACCTAAGAATTAGTAAACTAGTCTACTAATTGACGCGAATCCTAAAGATAGATCTATTGGGCCCAACAAACCACATCCATTGTAGCGGATGCTTTAGTACTTCGAGTTTTTATATCATGTCCGATGGATGTCCCGGAATGATGGGGATATTCTTATATGCATCTTGTTAATGTCAGTTACCAGGTGTTCACCATATGAATGATTTTTATCTCTAAGTATGGGATGTATATTGAAATATGAGATCTTGTGGTCTATTATTACGATTTGATAAATATATAGGTTAAACCTATAACTCACCAACATTTTTTTGTTGACGTTTAAAGCATGTTTATTCTCAGGTGATTATTAAGAGCTTCCGCTGTTGCATGCTAAAATAAGGACAAGATTTGGTGTCAGCATGCTTGTTTAATATTGTTTAAAACTGCATTCGAGATTTACTTTGTTGTAACATATTAATAATGTAAACCAATATGTATTGGTAGTGTGTAAGTGTAAAAACTTTTAATCATATAGAATATTAGGAGTAGTCAATAGTATTTCGTAGCATAATATGAACTCATTTATAAAAACTTTTTCTTCATATTAGCATTTTATAGTTTTAATTCGGGTAGTACCTACCCGTTAAGTTCATTCTTAGTAGCTAATATACCATTTAACTACAACAATTCGACATGAAAAACTGATTATAATAATATTTCGCGTTCAAACTTTTATACAAAAATTTACAAACTTACAATACCGCTATTATACATATAGCATGAAATATAGCACACAATCACTTTGATACAAAATAGTTGTGACAACAATCCTAGTTAATACGCAAGTTGTTCAGTAAAGGCAATAAAAACACGTAATTCATAAGTCTAGAAACAAGTAATGCATTCTGGTTTTACTAAGACTACTTCCCATCCTTGGTCTTGTGGAAAATAACCGTTATGACCGTTGGCTAGGCAGCATGTTGTAACGTCATGCCCAATAGCCCCGTAATAATCTAAAAACCTTGTTTCTCACCCCAACTACTGAATCCGTCACTTGTGGGAATGTTTTATTTAATAGTCGTAATCCGATGATCTTTTTCTCACTTTGGTGAGAAGCGAACATCACTAACCCGTAAGCATAACGTGCTTCTTTATGTTGCATGTTAGAAGCTCTTTCAAACTCACGAAGTCCTAGGTTGGGATATGTCGAGTCAAAATAGGTTCTCAACCCGTAGCGTAAAATTGCATTTGGGTTCCCCGCATTTAATGCTTTAAAGAAAACACGGCGTAACTTATGGTCTCCCCAATGTGATATACCCCATCTTTCAAATGAAAGCCTTTTATAAACTAAGGTATGCCTGGAACGTTCATCAAATGTTCTACACACTAATTTCGCCGTAAATAATTGTGCCGATGAATTCTGACCGACTTTAGACAAGATTTCATCAATCATGTCACCGAATAGGTCTTCTAAAATTTTTGGTTGTCTATCCTTAACATCCATTTTTGTTTTTATACTCTAAAAATAGACGAGAGTTATATTCATAAAAGATAATTATCAAATAATACAAGCAATTTTCACATACAACAAGAAAAATACAAGCACACTTATTTTACATATTTTACACCTCATGATTACAACTCTTTATTTCGACTCACTAGTTTCTTCTTCTTCGGACCTGTTTCGTTTTGCTAATTTTCTAGGGATATATGATGTTCCTCTAATACGAGCCGTTGTTTTCACAAATGGTTTAGAAAAACCTGGTGGTTTAGAGGTTCCCGGGTTATTGTTACAACTTAAGAAATACAGGTAATGACGATACATATAAAGTTCATCGGGGTTGGAATCAGGTTTCTCTATTTTAATGCCCTTTCCCTTATTATTTTCTTTTTCTTTTTCAAATTCGGTCGAGGTAATTTCTATAACATCATCGGAATCCTCATCGGGATCCGATTCATCGGAAAATTGGTAATCTTCCCAATATTTTGCTTTCTCGGCGAAAACACCATTGACCATTATTAACTTTGGTCCATTGGTTGAGGATTTTCTTTTATTTTTCTATTTTTCTGTGGTTCCTAATATTTCCTCCTCCGGAACCTCTTCTTCCGGTTCCTCTTCTTCCGGTTCCTCCTCTTCCGGTTCCTCTTCTTCCGGTTCCTCTTCGGAAATTTGTGAATCTTCCCAAAATATATTCGACTCTTCATTATTATTAGGTGAGTCGATGAGATTTGTACTAGAGGTAGACATCTATCACACAATATCAAACACGTTAAGAGATTAATATATCACAAAATATTTACATGTTAATAATATATAGTTTCCAACAAAAAGTGTTAAGCAATCGTTTTTAAAGAAAACACGGTCAAAGTTCAGACTCACTAATGCATCCTAACAAACTCAGTTAGACACACACTAATGCAATTTCTGGTTCTCTAAGACCAACGCTCGGATACCAACTGAAATGTCCCGTTCATATTGACTATAAACGTTCTATATTAATTGATTTCGTCGCGAGGTTTTGACCTCTATATGAGACGTTTTTCAAAGGCTGCATTCATTTTTAAAACAACCATAACCTTTATTTTTATCGATAAAAGTTTAAAAAGCATTACGTAGATTATCAAGAAATGATAATCTAAAATATACCATTTACACACGACCATTACATAATGGTTTATAATGAAAATATGTTACATCGAACTAAGATCCTGAATGCAGTTTTTACACAATATCATACAATCATGGACTCCAAATCTTGTCCTTAATTTAATATGCAACAGTGAAAGCTCTTAATAATCAACTGAGAATAAACATACTTAAAACGTCAACAAAAATGTTGGTGAGTTATAGGTTTAACCTATATATTATCAAATCATAATAATAGATCACAAGATTTTATTTTTATAACACATCTCATATCAGACATTTTGCAAACTGCATAGAGATAAAACTCATTCATATGGTGAACAACTGGTAACCGACATTAACAAGATGCATATAGAATACCCCCATCATTTCGAGACAACCATCGGACATGATAAACTCGAAGTACTAAAGCATTCCAAATTCCAGAATGGAGGTTGTTAGTTCCCGTAGATCTACCTTTAGGATTCGCGCCAATTAGGGGCCAGTTCCCTAATTCTTAGGCTACCAAGCTAAAAGGGGCATATTCGGTTTAATAATTCAACCATAGAATGTAGTTTCGATTACTTGTGTCTATTTCGTAAAACATTTATAAAACTGCATGTATTCTCATCCCAAAAATATTAGATTTTAAAAGTGGGACTATAACTCACTTTCACAGATTTTTACTTCGTCGGGAAGTAAGACTTGGCCACGGGTAGATTCACGAACCTATAACTAATATGTACATATATATCAAAGTATGTTCAAAATATATTTACAACATTTTTTATTACGTTTTAATGATTTGAGTTTGTTAAGTCAGCAGTCCTCGTTAGTAAGCTACAACTAGTTGTCCACAGTTAGATGTACAGAAATAAAGCAATATATTATCTCGAATCAATCCACGACCCAGTGTCTACAAGTCTCAGACTCGATCACAACTCAAAGTATATATATTATTTTGGAATTAACCTCAACCCTATATAGCTAACTAAAACATTACTGCATATAGAGTGTCTATGGTTGTTCCGAAATATATATATAGATGGGTCGATATGATATGTCAAAACATTGTATACGTGTCTATGGTATCCCAAGATTTCATAATATGTATAATACAATATAAATTAGTTAAGATATGTTTAGTCTAGATTTGTTAAAAAATTTTCGTAGCTAAAACTAGCAAATTTATCCAATTTTGTTTTACCCGTCATTTCTTCGTTTCAAATCCGTTTTGAGTGATTCAAGTTGCTATGATTTAATACTGAACTTAAGTTTATGAATCTAAACAGAAAAAGTATAACTTTATAGTCAGAAATACAGGTTACAAGTCAATATTATAAGAGGTAGTCATTTCAGTCGAAAGAACGACGTCTTGATGACCATTTTGAAAAACATACTTCCACTTTGAGTTTAACCATGATTTTTGGATATAGTTTCATGTTCATAAGAAAAATCATTTTCCCAGAAGAACAACTTTTAAATCAAAGTTTATCATAGTTTTTAATTAACTAATCCAAAACAGCCTGCGGTGTTACTACGACGGCGTATGTCCGGTTTTACGGTGTTTTTCGTGTTTCCAGGTTTTAAATCATTAAGTTAGCATATCATATAGATATAGAACATGTATTTAGTTGATTTTAAAAGTCAAGTTAGAAGGATTAACTTTATTTACGAACAAGTTTAGAATTAACTAAACTATGTTCTAGTGATTACAAGTTTAAATCTTCGAATAAGATAGCTTTATATGTATGAATCGAATGATGTTATGAACATCATTACTACCTCAAGTTTTGTGGATAAACCTACTGGAAAAGAAAAAAATAGATCTAGCTTCAAAGGATCCTTGGATGGCATGAAAGTTCTTGAAGTAGAATCATGACACGAAAACAAGTTCAAGTAAGATTTCCACTCGAAATAAGATTGTGATAGTTATAGAAATTGAATCAAAGTTTGAGTATGAGTATTACCTTGAATTAGAAAGATATCTTACTGTAAATAAGAAAGATTTCTTGAGATTGGATGATCACTTGAAATGGATTTGCAAGATTGGAAGTAAGCTAGCAAGTTTGAAAGATTTCTTGAAGTGTTCTTGAATGGTTGTTTTTATGATGATTAAAGCTTGTAATTGAAGATAAAAGATGGTGAAAATGCTTGAAGTTGATCAAGTATGATGTTAGGAGTATTTTGAGAGAGAATTTGGAGTGTAAGTATGAGAAAATAGAATGGAAAAATGAGGTGAAATCATAAAAACGGGATTACTTATTATAAAGAAAAAAAAAGATCCTTAAGTTTGTTTTTAGCTCATTAGTCATACAAGTTGTTAAATAATGGTTCCACATGTTTTTGACTCTGAGATGGCTGCTAAGAATGAATGATTAAAGGTGTATATACCAATAGTAAATACATCTAGAAGCTGTGTATTGTACGAGTATGAATACGGGTACATATGAGTAGATTTGTTGATGAAAATGAATGAGAATGTAATTGTGAGTATTTTTACTAAGTAGAAGTACTTTGATATGTGTCTTGAAGTCTTTCAAAAGTGTATTAATACATATTAATACACTACATGTATATATATTTTAACTGAGTCGTTAAGTCACCGTTAGTCGTTACATGTAAGTGTTGTTTTGAAACCTTTAAGTTAACGATCTTGTTAAATGTAATTAATCCATTGTTATAATACTTAAATAAGATGTTAAATTGTTATGTTATCATAATAACATGGTGTATAAATATATCTTAACATCATATATATATATATATATATATATATATATATATATATATATATATATATATATATATATATATATATATATATATATATATATATATATATATATATATATATATGTTAAAATACTATTACAACGATAATCGTTACATATATATATTGTTTCGAAATCCTTAAGTTAGTAGTCTCATCTTACTTGTATAGTTCATTGTTAATACACTCAATTATATACTTAATTATCATTTTATCATGTTAAATATAGTATAACAATATCTTATTACAATACATATGTATTTAGTAAGACGTTATTATAACGATAATCGTTATGTATATCATTTCGAGCTTCATAATTCAATATTCTCATTTTTATGTATATCACACATTGTTAATATACCTAGTGAGATTCTTACATAACATAATCTCATGATAACCATATATATGTCCCTATATATATATATATCATCATGTCGTTTTTACAAGTTTTAACATTTGTGAATCGCCGGTCAACTTGGGTGGTCAATTGTCTACATGAACTCATAACAAATAATCAAGTCTTAACAAGTTTGATTGCTTAATATGTTGGAAACAATTAATCATGTTAATATTAGATATCATTTAATATATATAATTATGGAAAAGTTCGGGTCACTACAGAATTCTTCTTCGCTCATATTCATGGTGTGTCGAGTAGTTGGTGCCATTTCCTTCACAAATAGCCAAAATAATTAAGTTAATCATATAGAATATTAAGAGTAGTTAATAGTATTTCGTAGCATAATGTGAACTTATTTATAAAAGCTTTTTCTTCATATTAGCGTTTTATAAATTTTAATTTGGGTACTACCTACCCGTTAAGTTCATACTTAGTAGCTAATATGCAATTCAACTACTACAATTCTATATGAAAAATTGATCATAATATTTCGCGTTCAAACTTTTATACAATTTTACAAACTTACAATACCGCTATTTTACATTTAGCATGAAATATAGCACATAATAACTTTGATACAAGGTAGTTGTGAAGACAGTTCTAGTTAATACGCAAGTCGTTCAGCAAAGGCAATAAAGACACGTAATTAATAGGTCCAGAAACAAGTCATGCATTTTGGTTTTATTAATACTATCTCCCATCCTTGGTATTGTGGAACATAACCGTTATGGCCATTGACAAGATAGCATGTAATAACGTTTTCAAAAGGACAGGGGTTACGTAATGCCCAACAGCTCCTTAATAATCTAAAAAACTTATTTCTCACCCCAACTACTGAATCCGTCGCTTGTGGGAATGTTTTATTTAGTTGTTGCAATCCTATGTTCTTTTTCTCGATTCGGTGAGAAGCGAACATTAATAACCCATAGACATAACATGCTTCTTTATGTTGCATGTTTGAAGCTCTTTCTAAAGAACGAAGTCCTATGTTGGGATAGGTAGAGTAAAAATAGGCTCTCAACCCGTAGCGTAAAATTGCATCTGGGTTCCCCGCATTCAATGCTTTAAAGAAAACACAGCGTAACTTATGGTCTCTCCAATGAGATATACCCCATCTATCAAAGGAAAGCCTTTTATTAACTAAGGCATTCCTGGAACGTCTTTCAAATGTTTGACAAACTAATTTCACCATAAATAGTTGTGCCGATGAATTCTGACCGACTCTAGACAAGATTTCATCAATCATATCCCCTGGTAGGTCGTCTAAAATATTCGGTCGTCTATCCTTAACGTCCATTTTGTGTTTTTATACTGTAAAATAGACAAGGATTATAATTAACAGACAATACAAGCAAGTTTACATAGAACATAAAAGTACAAGCACACTACAATACATATATTACACAACATGATTACAACCCTCTAATCTGAATCACTGGTTTCTTTTTCTTCGGACTTGGTTCGTTTTCCTAATTTTCTAGGAATATATGGTGTTCCTCTAATACGAACCGTTGTTTTCACAAGTGGTTTAGAAAAACCTGGTGGCTTAAAGGTTCCCGGGTTATTGTTAAAATTTAAGAAGTACGGGTGTTTACGATACATATAAAGTTCATCGGGGTCGTAATCAGGTTTCTCTATTTTGATGTCTTTTTCCTTATTATTTTCTTTTGATTTCTCAAATTGGGTCGGAGTAATTTCTATAACATCATCGGAATCCTCATCGGGATCTGATTCATCAGAAAATTGGTAATTTTCCCAATATTTTTCCTCCTCCGCGGAGACACCACAAACCAATTTTAATTTGGGTCCATTTGTTGATGATTTTCTTTTACTTAACCATTTTTCTGTATTTATTAATATTTCTTCCTCCGGAACTTCTTCTTCTTCCAGTTCCTCTTCTTCCGGTTCCTCCTCTTCCGGTTCCTCCTCCTCCGGTTCCTCCTCTTCCGGTTCTTCCTCGGGAATTTGTGAATCTTCCCACATTATATTCGACTCTTCATTATTATTAGTTGAGTCGATGGGATTTGTACTAGTGGTAGACATCTATCACACAATAACAAACACGTTAAGGGATTAATATATCACATAATATTTACATGTTAACCATATATAGTTTCCTACAAAAAGTGTTAAGCAATCATTTTTAAAGAAAACACGGTCGAAGTTCAGATTCACTAATGCATCCTAACTGATATTGCGCATTTCGCATATATTTATCATTGCAATATCCGACATTTTTAGTCCATTTGGATACGGTTTTGGTCATTATTTGTGATTATTCGGAAGATTATGAATTGAGAGCTGAGAAGTGATTAATTGAGTGTTTTATGGTGTTTATGGCGCGTTTACAGCAGTTTCTATGTTATCAAGTGACTTTGGTTGTACTTTAGTCGAGTTATAAGTAAAAACGGATGGGATTAGCTGTGTTCAGATGTGCGCGCCCCGCGGAAGGATGCGCACCGCACAAATGTACTTCGAATCAGATCAGGGATTTATTAATTTTGTCCAGCGTGTTTTATTTAGATGTGCACGCCGCGCACTTATCAGCACAACGCGCGGAATAGGTCGGCCAGAAATTAGATATTATAAATAGGGTGCAGTTTTTATCACTTGGGTTATTTTTTCTGGCAGCCGATTTTGGGAGCATTGAGGGCGATTTTTGGGCACTTTTGGGGAATTCAAAAGTTACTCTAACGCTCTAATCATTCCGCTATCAAGGATCAATTCAAGCAATAATCAAGATTCATTGTGTTAGGTTGATTCTTACTTATAATACAATGTTTACTCTATTATTTATTACTTTGATTTCTATTGTTGCCATGGTTATTGGCTAAGTTATTTAATGTTTTTCTAGACTTATAAACCTTTGTATTGGATGATACTTATCAGTTATTCTTTTAATTAATGATGATTTGATGTTTGAATTAAAGAATGATTCTTATTAAAGCTAGACTTTTCGATTCAATTGGTTGTGTATTTGTTTGATAGGACAAGAGTTCATCAATTTAATGCATAAATTTACAATTGGTTTGTCTTAATTGATTGTTTGCTTACTCGGAGACGAGAGTAAATTGAATTCAAAAGGCTAGATGAAATAGGGGTGAATTATACGCAACGAGAGTTGGTGTGATTGTAATTCGAGTCTTCATCTCAGTTGAGGTATTTGGTCACAATTAGAGGTCTTAGGCTACAGGGAATTCCATGTCGTGTAATCGTAATTGAAGTGTTTGCGCTGGGGAATTCCAGGTGAACCGACTAGATAATTCACATAAGTTAGATAATAACTGGGGCTTAATCTAAATGCATCCAATACTAGGTGTAAAAGGTCTAGACAAGCATTCGTTCTCCTATTTGATTTCAACTATTTTATTTTTACTTGTCTGTTTGCTTTAAAGCTTAAACTTAAAAATACCAAAATATTGTTTTTCTTCGTTAATTAGTTAAAGTTATCCTTGATTTGGCTAATCATTAAATAGCCACCAACAAAACTATTTTGTACTTTCCATTTTCTAGATTAACTTAGTTTATTTCCATTAGTTACAATCTTAATTTTCACGTTTAAACTGTCCTTGGAATGAATACGGATTTACCAACTTTATACAATTGCACGATCGGGTACACTGCCCATTAGCGTATAGTAATCCTTTTTACCGGTATTTTTCATTATAAATTATAGACACGATTTTACACATCAAGTTTTTGGCGCTGATATCGGCTAAAAAGTCATGTTTTTACCCCCGATATTGAATCCCAAAAGCATAAAGTTTAAAGCTTTGTCGGCAAAATAATTGCTTTTTGGTTGGAATTGTAGATAAAGTAATTACAAAGACAATTCAAAAAGAATCAAGAGAAACGGAGCTAAAACGAAGATTCTAGAGCGAAAACGGTGAAAGACAAGAAATCAAGTTACGATCCAGGGAATCGAGGCTGACCAGCACCCCATCTGGCCTGCCATACGGGCTGCCATACGGCCTGCCTGTATGGACACGGCCTGCCAAATACACCCCATCATGCGGACCACCATGCGGCCTGCCAGCAATACAGCCTGCCAAATACGCCCCACCATACGGCCTGCCAGGCATATTTTGGCAATTTCCAAGTCTATTTAAAGGGTCTTTGTCATTCATTCCAACACACACCTCTCTTCACTCTCTTACTACAATACACTTTCTCCCACTAGAGCTTTCAAGGCCTTCTCACCTCCGAGCGGGAAATTTAGTACCCGCAGGCGAACGCCGAAGATTGTAACAGGAGCGGGCTAGAGGTTGTCAGCACTTGTAATGGTCCAGATCTCGTCTGTAAACGGTGAACGCTTTCCTTAATTTAATAAAGTTATTATCTTGAGTTGCTTTCATCCTGCATGATTATCTATCTGTTACAATTGTTTATCATGTGTTGAATATTTTATCTGAAACTTATTATATTCTTATGCTGAAACCTTGACGGTTTAGAAGTTTAATTTACGGATCACCCTTTCCGCTTATTCACGTGGCTATAACCTTGTAGTAGGACCTGATCAACCCTAGGATACAAGGTAAGTAGTTATGTGTGCTTAACGGTACCATAGGAATATAGTACCTACGTATGAATAACCATTTATTCATCATAGAAGAGCTGCCCATTTAGATTGTGATTAGAGTTAGCAATAGAGAGTTCAGTGAACACTAGCTTACTCAGAAGCATGATTCGCATCAGAAGCAATGTTCTTGAGATATTGTAAGATGATCCGGGGTTGAATAAGTGATCGCAAATGAGAAACTTCTATCCCAATTAGCAGTACCTTAGAATATCTAAGATTGCACATCTGTTAATGTTAAGGCATATCATAGTGATATAGTGGTAGGATATTGCTTTAGTTAGACCAACTAGGATTAAGAAAAGCTGAGACTTTTCTTTATTGGGTAAACCACTTTGTTCATGTATCTAGGATTTCATCCATAAGGTCGTTCAAACTTTTCAGGCTAACGTTGGGAGTAGGGATACCTATCTTAGCAAGAATCTTCAAGGCCTAAACTCTTAGTGACAAATCAATTGGGTTCACAGCCAGTTGATTGAGGTTTAGTGTTTATCCTAGGAAGTCAAACTCTTGTGATAAATCCCCTTCAGAACTCTATTCTTCACACCTATCTTTACTTTTATTGTCTAATTACTATTTTATCTAGTTAATCTATCACCTCTTGTCACTAGGGTTAACTATATAGGCACTTTTGTCCCACATTACTGAGCAAACATACAAAAATACGTACCTGAGTTATATTTACCACTTACTCTTTAAAAGGAAGACAAGTAGGTGAGTTATAGCTTGGAACCCTAGCTAAATATAAATAATAAAACAACCACTACTCACCCTCGTGGTAGCTGATTCTGACGTGCCGCGGCATAACGACACCGCGAAAATAAAACCGTTCGTTTCGGCCATATCAGGCGCCGCTGCCGGGGACAGTTGTGTCGAAAATTAAGATTGTTATCTAATTGTTCTTAGTTTAGTATTAATTATAGTTTATTATTACTTTTCGTTTATTCTCAGTTGAATCGCTGCGTTTAATCAGTTGTTAGTTGTGATTTCGCAGATAACAGGTAGTGCATGTGATGTCAAAGCTAAGGTATACGAAATAGTTTATATTTTACTAGGAAAAACTATTAAATATGCTACAATTTTACACAAAATATTTATTTATTTATAGAATGGATATACTTAAACCTTGCTACAACACTTATAGGCAGTGTACCTAATCGTACAGTAGTGTAGTTTTTAGTAAGTCCGGTTCGTTCCACAGGGAAATCTTTAAACAAAGCTTAACGCTATATTAGTTTACTTTTATAAAAATACAAATATATATATATAAGTAATATTATTATTATAAAGGGGGTTTTTACCGTTTAATGACCGGTTTGTCGATTTTAAAACTTTAGTCGCAGTTAAAACCTAATGTAAAATATTAAATAAATAAAAGACTTAATTTAAAGCGTAAAGTAAATAACGATAATGAAATTGCGAATAATAAAAGTGCGATAAAATAAAATTGCGATAATTAAAAAGTACGATAATTAAAAGTATGATTAAATAACAATAAATAAAAGTGCGATAATTAGAAGTGCAATTAAATATAAAATAAAGGAAATTAAATATGAAATAAAAGAATTATGCTTATTTAAACTTCCGTAATCATGATGTTTGACGTGTTGATTTTAGTTTTATGCCCATGGGTTAATTGTCCTTTGTCCTGGATTATTTAATATGTGCGTCTGGTTTTTGTCCATAACAGTCCATCAGTCATAAATATAAAATACGAGTGCCCTCGTCAAATTATTATTATACCCGAAGTTAAATATTCCAACTAATTGGGGATTCGAATTGTAACAAGGTTTTAATACTTTGTTTAATGAATACACCAGGTTATCGACTGCGTGTAAACCAAGGTTTTACTACTTTGTTAACAATTACACCAATTACCCTTGAATGTAATTTCACCCCTGTTTTAATTATTCTAGTGGCTATTAATCCATTCCCGTGTCCGGTTAAATGAACGATTATTCGTACATATAAATACCCCGCCCATCGTGTCTGATCGAGTGTATATGGTAATTTATAGGGACGCCCAATTGTAAATCTTTATATTAACATTAACAAACTATCATTTAGTTAAACAAATATAAAGCCCATTAATAGCTCATAGTCTAATTTCCACAAGTGTCGTTCTTTTGTCCAAACCCCAATTATGGTACAAAGCCCAATTACCCAATTTTAGTAATTAGCCCAACATCATGATTACTTCATTTTAAACAAGCATAATAATAACTTAGCTATGAGACATTAATGTAAAAAGGTTGAACATAACTTACAATGATTAAAAATAGCGTAGCGTTACACGGACAGAATTTCGACTTACACCCTTACAACATTTGCTAACATACCCTTATTATTAGAATTATAATTAAAATTAAAATATAAATTATAAATATAAATATATACGATATATTGAGAGAGAGAGATATATTTGGTGTTTATGTTGGTGTGTGTAAACGAGCAGAAAACTGGCGCCTTTTATAGACCTGAGCTGAAATTGATCCTCATGCGACTCGCATGGGTTTTGTGCCTTCAGCCATGCGAGTCGCATGGCTATGTTGGCCAGCTCACATTGCTTTGTCACATAGCTCTGCCGACATAATATAAAATAAATATAAATATATAAATAATTAATATAATTATTTATATATTATATTTTATTCTTGTGCATAGTAGACTAGATATTTTTGGTCCGTTGCGTCGGGCGTTTCTTCTAGGCTCGGGTCCCGGTTCCGGATTTTCGGACGTCCTTGCGTACTATTTTATATCGTGTACTTTGCGTTTCGTAACTTGTACTCTTGTTATTTTTAGACGTTCCTCATCAATAATTTGAACCATTTTAATTGTATCTTGTACATTTGAGCATTTTGGACCTTTCCGTCTTCAAATCTTCATTTTCGCCTTTTGTCTTCGCACTTATTTAATATAAACGAATATTACTTGAATATGGAACAATTGCAACTAAAATCTTGTCTTTCTTGGGGGATAATGTTATGAAATATATGTTCCTTTTTGGCCTTATCAATATCCCCACACTTGAGCGTTGCTTGTCCTCAAGCAATACAGTCTTGAAATAATATAATACATCACACAAATCACTTCTTTATTCTTCACACTTTATACATTAGTGATTTTGATATGGCGGTATAAACAATGATAGTAACGATGTGGTTTAAAGGTGGGTGTGTCATCCACAGTTGCCTCGGGTTTAGGTCAACGACACTTGCAATCAAATAGCCGATTTACTTTCGGTTTCCAAAGCAAAGTGCACATTTGAAAGGCGGTTTACAGTCCCACATGACTATAAAAATGTAGATCCTTAAGGAAATTGGATCTTTATGAAAACATTTGATCTTTTGAAAATTCAAGCTAGATTTTACCCTAGACAAGTTTTCTGATTTGACCCACCATTGGTGTTGCAAAATATATTTGTGGATCAATATTTTGGCTAAAAACATTTAGGCTCGTGTAATCCACTGCTATCCCGGTATTGGAAAGCACACATCCAGTTTACTTGTTCCGTATATTACCTTTCGGTAAACTACCGTCCGGTTGTAAAGGAAAGCGATGAACAAGAAACTGTTAAGGCAATGTCTAATGACATGCATTTGATTATGGTCTTTTAACGTGTCGGATGCTAGTACTATCCTTGGTAGGAGCAATAGTAAAGATCATCCTATAATTTTTCGGTCTGGCACAAGGTCCTGTCTCCGACCATGCTATGCAACCACCGTTCTTACGGTTGACACCCGATTTGGTTCAGGTGACCTAATGAATTCCAGTTGAATTCCTAGGATTTTACGTTCAATGGTAATGAACGCATTGAAAATGGTTTTTCAGAAAACAAATCGGTTTGTATTTTTTATCAAAATATTTTCTCGTTCATGCTCGAGTTTAGATATCATCGAATTCCATGAGTTTGAATTCTCAATCTTTAAGGTCAATCTCTAGGATTGAGTATTATCAGTCTTAAAAGCTGATTTTTAATCTTTAAGGAGATTATCCTTTTCTGGGGATCTGATTCATTAGTCTTATCAAGCTAATTTGCACGGTGCCTCCCCATTGTACGAGATAAATTCTTCTCATGGTTAGGATAAATCTGACCACTTGGCGACCCTGTTTGATGCTGAGGTCCATGGATTTCCAGCCGATTTTAGAGATGATTTTTCTAGATTTTTCGTCAACCTACAGCTGGTCTGGACGACAACTTCTTGACCTAAATCAAGAAGCGCGTGTCTTTTTCGGAAGACTTTACTTCCTTTTAATGATGGAATTGATTCATCGTGTAGATCCATCTTTCTTTCAAATGTATTACAGTAAACCGGGTAAAACTGATTAGTATCGTCCAAAGCAAAAGTACCTGCAATATCTTTACAGAACATGTGATAGATAGTTTTCAATTGAATAACTTGGTACATTCTCCCCACACTTAATTTCTTTCTTTGCCTTTTTATTTTCTTCTATTCCATTTTAAATGAATTCTAGCGTTTTGGCTCGTTTCTTAATTTATGTCCTTTTCGAGGTAACGATAATTTCGGTATTATCACCTAGTTTTCATCGTTCATAAATATGTATAAACATGATTTTGAGTTCATTTAATTGAAAATTTTTCAAATTTTCACAAAATTTGGCAAATAAACTAAGTGTAAACCCGAGAGAATTTATAACCCTTCCCCACACTTGAGATCATGCAATGCCCTTATTTGCATGAAATCAGACTATAATTATAAATTCATGAGGGTGATTAGTGTAGAAAAGTGATTAAAAATACCCAGTTTGTAAGCATATTATTTTACATCACATTTGATATTTTGCGCCTTGTCATCAAAATTAGTAGCTTTTTGTTGAACTTAATGACAGTCTTTGAAAGTGCGCTGTTTTACCCTGTTGTGTACATAACATAAAATACAAACATATATACATATTTTTGAAGTTTGGTATATAACCCCTACGTTCAAAAATTAATATAATATTTTTTTTTTGCATACTTTAGATCAATAAAATTAAATGATAACAAAATTTGTCGCCCCGCCCTCGGGTAAAGCAATTTCGGCTCAACGACCTAGTCTTTAACTCACGACGAATTTTAGAAATCATTTTTTAAACTTAATGAAATAAAGTAAATTTTTGTTTTTAAAATCATTCAAAACATAAATTTAAAAAGCATATTAATTTTATATAAAACCTACTAAATAAAAAGATTCAGAATGGAGGGAGAAAACTAGTTCTTTAGTGTCTGCTAGCGGAAAAGACCAATCAGATTCCATTCTCGGAACTACACGAGAACAGAACAACTAACTCTCGACAACGTTTTCCTTTTAGAACATTTGAATCTCACCACACTTAGGTAGCTGTGGTGTCGAAATTGTGATTAGCTTCATCGTCAATTTCTCTTGGTCCATAATCAACTTGCATATCTGTGACTTTTTCTTTAAGTCATTGGTCGGATTCATGTGTTATATCCACAATTTCAACTAGCTTTGCCTTTTCTTTAGGCGACAGATTGGATACTAATCGGTTACATAACTTAAAGTTCCCCTTGGTTCTAGCATCGCGAATCCGTTTAATAAGTTTCTTCATTGAACTATTAATAACGGGATCATTTAATTTCGTATCAACAACGGGGTTCTTTGTTATCATGTCATCATTAGGTGTTACTTTATTTTCCCCACACTTAGGCGTTTCATTATTGTTAAGCACTACCGTTGGAGTTGGTAAAACCACATGGTTCTTACCAATTGTTTTTACTGGTTCAACGGTTTTGGCTGGTGGAGATTTAGACTTTCGAATCATAAAGGTGATCGATTTGTCACCACTTTTAAGTGTCATTCTTCCATTTCCTACATCAAATAACGCCCCGGTGGACGCAAAGAATGGTCGACCTAAAATTAGAGGAACGTTTGGGTCCTCTTCTATGTCAATGACAATGAATTCGACTAGAAAGGTTAAATTGCCTACTTGAATGGGTAGGTTGTCAGCAATTCCAACTGGGTGCTTAATGGTTTGATCAAAGAGTCGAACACTCATATCCGTTGGACTTAACTTACCTACACCTAATCTCTTATATAAGGAAAGAGGCATAACACTTACACTTGCACCTAAATCTGCTAGTGCATCATACATGACACAATCACTAAGTAGACAAGGAACAATAAATTCACCCGGATCACCTACCCTAGGTGGAGGTTTTGGTGGAACTGTCTTTACCGGGTTTACTTCTACGGCTTTTGTTTCTTGTACTTTCTTATTCTTCTTCTTCTTTTTCTTTCCAGAAGTATCACAATCTTTATTACCTATCACTTGGTCATACTCAACTCCTTTTCTTGGAAACGGGATGGGTGGTTTGTATGGTGTCACCACTGGCTTTACATACTCGGGTGGTGGTGGTGGTGTAACTTCTTCATTGTTACTCACATCTAAAACCTTCCCATCTTCTGGAGCTGGTTTTTCAGAATTTGTTGACACCATATTAACATTCTCTTTCCGAGGATTTACTTCAGTATTACTCGGTAGCTTTCCTTGTTCCCTCTCACTCATCATGCTAGCAAGAGTACCTACGTGTTTTTCAAGATTCAAAATGGAAGCTTGTTGAGTTCTTAATGACTGATCAAACCTCTCGTTCGTTTGGGTTTGAGATGTAATGAATTGTGTTTGAGATTCAATCAGCTTTGCCATCATTTCTTCTAGATTTGGCTTTTTCTCTTCGGGTTGTTGTGGTGGTTTATACAAGCTAGGTCTTTGTTGATTGAAAGTGTTGTTTTGAGTCGGTTGGTTATTCGGACCTTGTTGGTTATACTAGTTATTTTCGGGTCCTTTTGGATTGCAAAGAATGTTTTGATTTCGATTTAAGTTTAGCCTTGGCGGTTGATAATTATTTTGATAATTATTTCCCGGCCTTTGGTTCATATAGGAAACATTCTCTCGTTGTTCCATCGTTGGTTCAATGTGACAATCTTTCAATAAGTGTGGTCCACCGCATTGCTCACAACTGATTCGTATTGCGTGAATATCTTTATTCATCTTTTCCATTCGTCTTTCGAAAGCATCTATTTTTGCGGAAACGGAATCAAAGTCATGGCTAGAATCGGCTCTAGCCGCTTTAGATGATCGAAAGATATCTTTTTCTTGGTGCCACTCATGCGAGTGGGAGGCTGTGTTATCAATAATTTTGTAAGCTTCAGTTGCGGTTTTCTTCATAATGGATCCACCAGCGGTTATGTCGATGTCTTTTCGTGTGGCGATGTCTACGCCTTTACAGAAGATTTGTACTATTTGAAAAGTATCTAATCCGTGTTGAGGACATCCTCTCAACATCCTTCCGAATCTTGTCCACGCCTCATATAATGTTTCATTTGGATTTTGCGCGAACGTAACAATTTCTCCTTGAAGTCTCACGACTTTAGATGCCGGAAAGAATTGTTTAAGAAATTTTTCAACTAAAACATCCCATGTGTCAATCGCCCCTTCAGGTAACGATTCTAACCAATCTTTGGCTTCTCCCTTTAAAGTCCAGGGAAATAACATGAGATAGATTTGTTCGTCTCCAACTTCTCGGATTTTAAATAGTGTGCAGATCCTATTAAAG
Source organism: Rutidosis leptorrhynchoides (assembly GCF_046630445.1). Lineage (NCBI taxonomy): Eukaryota > Viridiplantae > Streptophyta > Magnoliopsida > Asterales > Asteraceae > Rutidosis > Rutidosis leptorrhynchoides. Next base: position 233,006,569 of record NC_092343.1, on the reverse strand, counting down.
GTACGTAGATGTTCATTAGGATCTTCCTTCGGCGCACCACTAAATTGGCATTGATTAGTCACCATGTGTAGAATTTGTCCTTTGATTTCATAATCTGGTGCATTAATGTCTGGATGAGTAATTGCGTGACCTTGGCCAGTGCGTTTAGCTCTCATTCGGTCTTCCATACTTAGAGGTTCTAGATTTTTCATGATTGGAAGTGTTGTATCTGAATCACTAGAGGTTTCTGATTTAATGGTTTCTTCCTCAACAATCTCTGTTTGAATGATTGGTGGTTCCGGAGGAATAATTAATGGATCAGGGTCTCGGAATTGTCCCTGAGTATTCTCCGGATTCTCAATTGTGATATTGGTTTCAAAAACTGGATTATCGGAAATTTGAGTTGAAGTACTCGGTCGACTTGATGACGAGTCTAAAGAAAAATCAACGGCAGCTATATTTTTTAAATGTCTTGATCTAGTTACAGGTGGTGAACGTACAAAAGGTGGTGAACGTCTTGCTCGGTGCATTCACAGAATATCCTATTAGTTATAAAAATAATAAGAAAAACTTATATAAGCTATCCAATTAGTAGACTTTTCTGATTTTGCCCACGTTTCGAATAGCCAAAAGATGCAGCAGAGGGGCAGGATTCGTTTGGTCTCAATATAATTGAGGACTGTTTGGCTCCAACAACCCGGTCCACGTACAAATCCAACTATTACTACGAACCAGAAAAATGTCAACGTCTATTAACTTAACCGCTTAAATAATTTCTCTTTCCGTTTAAGAAATATTATATTAGATGTAGATAAAATTCTATGTCCTATAACTAGAATGACGAGAAATAAGGAAGAAATAGATTGCGCGTCGAAAAGTGTCGAAAAACGAAAAAGGCGAAGAGTGGCTTATAAGACTTTAAAAACACGCGATTAATCCAACCTGATAACTATCACTATCTTAAAATTAAAACTACAAATAGAGATTACTAATTGGAATTGTAATTGATACATAGGTAAAACTTTTACCGATGCCTTTTACCGTAAAAGGCATCGAAAAATAAAAATAAGAAAATAACTATGGCAAAACTAAACTTAATACTAAAAGTTGCGACTATAGTCTAAAAATCTAAAGGTAATAAAACTAAAAAAACATTTTTTTTTTATAGACAAAATCTTAAAAATATATTTTTTTTATAATTTTTTTTTTTTTTTTTTTAAAAACGAATTTTTTTTTCTTAAAAAAACGTTTTTTTTTCTTTTTCGAATATATCTTAAAATAAGGTAACTAGTTGTCTAGATTCCTTTTTTTATATAGCGTTTCGCTTCGGTGATTCCCCGGCAGCGGCGCCAAAAATACTTGATGTCAAAGCTAAGGTATACGAAATAGTTTATATTTTACTAGGAAAAACTATTAAATATGCTACAATTTTACACAAGATATTTATTTATTTATAGAATGGATATACTTAAACCTTGCTACAACACTTATAGGCAGTGTACCTAATCGTACAGTAGTGTAGTTTTTAGTAAGTCCGGTTCGTTCCACAGGGAAATCTTTAAACAAAGCTTAACGCTATATTAGTTTACTTTTATAAAAATACAAATATATATATAAGTAATATTATTATTATAAAGGGGGGTTTTTACCGTTTAATGACCGGTTTGTCGATTTTAAAACTTTAGTTGCAGTTAAAACCTAATGTAAAATATTAAATAAATAAAAGACTTAATTTAAAGCGTAAAGTAAATAACGATAATGAAATTGCGAATAATAAAAGTGCGATAAAATAAAATTGCGATAATTAAAACGTACGATAATTAAAAGTATGATTAAATAACAATAAATAAAAGTGCGATAATTAGAAGTGCAATTAAATATAAAATAAAGGAAATTAAATATGAAATAAAAGAATTATGCTTATTTAAACTTCCGTAATCATGATGTTTGACGTGTTGATTTTAGTTTTATGCCCATGGGTTAATTGTCCTTTGTCCTGGATTATTTGATATGTCCGTCTGGTTTTTGTCCATAACAGTCCATCAGTCATAAATATAAAATGCGAGTGCCCTCGTCAAATTATTATTATACCCGAAGTTAAATATTCCAACTAATTGGGGATTCGAATTGTAACAAGGTTTTAATACTTTGTTTAATGAATACACCAGGTTATCGACTGCGTGTAAACCAAGGTTTTACTACTTTGTTAACAATTACACCAATTACCCTTGAATGTAATTTCACCCCTGTTTTAATTATTCTAGTGGCTATTAATCCATTCCCGTGTCCGGTTAAATGAACGATTATTCGTACATATAAATACCCCGCCCATCGTGTCCGATCGAGTGTATATGGTAATTTATAGGGACGCCCAATTGTAAATCTTTATATTAACATTAACAAACTATCATTTAGTTAAACAAATATAAAGCCCATTAATAGCTCATAGTCTAATTTCTACAAGTGTCGTTCTTTTGTCCAAACCCCAATTATGGTACAAAGCCCAATTACCCAATTTTAGTAATTAGCCCAACATCATGATTACTTCGTTTTAAACAAGCATAATAATAACTTAGCTATGAGACATTAATGTAAAAAGGTTGAACATAACTTACAATGATTAAAAATAGCGTAGCGTTACACGGACAGAATTTCGACTTACACCCTTACAACATTTGCTAACATACCCTTATTATTAGAATTATAATTAAAATTAAAATATAAATTATAAATATAAATATAAATATATACGATATATTGAGAGAGAGAGATATATTTGGTGTTTATGTTGGTGTGTGTAAACGAGCAGAAAACTGGCGCCTTTTATAGACCTGAGCTGAAATTGATCCTCATGCGACTCGCATGGGTTTTGTGCCTTCAGCCATGCGAGTCGCATGGCTATGCTGGCCAGCTCACATTGCTTTGTCACATAGCTCTGCCGACATAATATAAAATAAATATAAATATATAAATAATTAATATAATTATTTATATATTATATTTTATTCTTGTGCATAGTAGACTAGATATTTTTGGTCCGTTGCGTCGGGCGTTTCTTCTAGGCTCGGGTCCCGGTTCCGGATTTTCGGACGTCCTTGCGTACTATTTTATATCGTGTACTTTGCGTTTCGTAACTTGTACTCTTGTTATTTTTAGACGTTCCTCATCAATAATTTGAACCATTTTAATTGTATCTTGTACATTTGAGCATTTTGGACCTTTCCGTCTTCAAATCTTCATTTTCGCCTTTTGTCTTCGCACTTATTTAATATAAACGAATATTACTTGAATATGGAACAATTGCAACTAAAATCTTGTCTTTCTTGGGGGATAATGTTATGAAATATATGTTCCTTTTTAGCCTTATCAGCATGCCACATACACGTTCTTCTAATTCTCCTATTCTTCAACCATTTGACGAGCCTGAAAGAGAGTTATTTAGAGCGTTAAGTCAAGAGCAACAGTCTACAGTGGATTCATTTTTTTCTTCGAGTGATAATATAATTCATTTGGGTAGTGGTTCTGAGACTGTGGTGCCCGATACGCCACCTGAAATCCACGAAGAAGAAGACTCTTACGTTTCATTAGATATTTTATAGACTGAAGAGATGGCTGATCAACCACCTCGTCCTCAGACTATGGCAGAAAAGTTGAAGGCCACCCGAGCTGGCCAAGGCAATTCGATTACTCAACCAACCATCACTCAGCCTTTCCAAATCACATGTCCGATTCTGATTTTGATTTCTTCTGATTGCCAATTTCATGGCAAGGATAGTGAGGATGCTAACGAACATCTTCGTATTTTCAATGATGTTTGCAACCTATTCAAGCTGCATGAGGTTGCCGATACTTTGATCAAGACAAGGCTTTTTCCTAGACTCTTAAGGGAGAAGCTAAGAGATGGTTAGATATGTTACGCTCGTGTCTGCAACACGGGTTAAATGATTTACAAAAGGTCCAGATTTTCTACAAAGGTTGTGACATACCAACTCGTCAGAGTATTAATCAAGCAGCAAGTGGAACTTTAATGGATAAGACTGAAGAAGAGGCGTTAAAGATAATTGAAAAGCAAGCTGCCTGCACTCACGAATGGCATCAAGATCATGTGTCAACCCGTTCAGCATCAGTTAAGAGAACTAAAACCAATGGTGTGTATGATGATTATGGGTCTATTAATGCTAAGTTAGACAAATTTGGTAGACACTTGGAGAAGTTGGAAAAGGACATGCATGGTATTAAGGTTGGTTGGGAGTTTTGCGGGGGATTACATTTAGGAAAAGATTGTGATGCAGGTTTGACTATGAATCAGAAAGAAGAGATCGCTTATATTAGTCAACAGAACAACAATCAGTTTCAGGGACGTGCGCAATTTAATAGGAATTTCAATAATCCCTATAATCCTCAAGGTAATCAAGGTTCGAGGTTCCAGCCGGGATCTAGTGGAGGATACAGCAAGCTCCCGGATATTTTCAGAAGCCCCAAGCTGAAGAGAAAAAGTCCAACCTTGAAGCTATAATCGAAAAGCTTGTGATGTCTCAAACTCAGCTTGTTACTACTGTTACTCAAAATAATGAGAAGAATGATCAAATGTTTCGAAATCAACAAGCGGCTATTCAGAATCTGGAGAAACAAATTGGCCAGCTTGCTAATCAGAGTAATGAGAGGAAACCGGGGGAGTTACTGAGCAAAACCGATACTAACCCGAAGAATAGGCACGTTAATGCTATCACCACCCAAAGTGGTTTAGAATATGATCCACCGTGGAAGCCCGATGAGTATGATTTGAGGGTGCCATTAGCTAAGAATAGTGAACCGGTTGTTGTTAGTGAACCGGAGGGGGAAAAGTAGCCGGAACAGGTGATTAAAAAAGTTGTAAGGGTACCGAAAACCGTTGCTGCTAAACCGGTAGTTAAAGAGTATCAACCACCACTCCCATTTTCAAGGAATCAGAGATTGGAGAAGCTAGAGGCAGAAAAGTCCAAGTTCATGGACTTGATTAGAAAAGTTAACATAAATATTCCTTTTATTGATGTGATTGTAGGTATGTCAAAGTATGCAAGGTTTCTGAAGGATTTGCTAACTAACAGGAAGAAGCTGGAGAACGTGTCTTCAGTCAGGTTGAATGATGCATGCTCAGCGGTAGTTGCAAACAAGCTTCTCGAGAAACTTGAGGATCCTGAGAGTTTCACCATTCCTTGTTTACTTGGTAATTTGGACTGTGTGATGGCGTTGGCGGATTTGGGGGCTAGCATAAATTTAATGCCTTATTTTATTTATTTACAGCTAGACCCCGGGGAGTTAAAACCCACGCTTATGGCTATTCAGCTAGCTGACAGCTCTATTAAATTCCCTCATAGAATTATAGAGAATATGCTAGTTAAGACCGGGTCATTGGTTTTCCCAGCTGATTTCGTGGTTTTGAATATGGAAGTGGATGAAAGGATTCCACTTATTTTGGGTCGGCCATTTTTGAATACAGCTAGGTGTAACATCGATGTTTATGGCCAAAAGTTGACCCTTAGGATAGATGACTTGAGTGCAACATTCTCAATCGACCATGCTTTAAAATACCCTGCCTACACTGATGATACATGTTGTTTTCTTAACACTGTGGATGTCCAGTCTGAGTTTTTACAAGAATTCCCAGAGTTACAGGGTTAAGGAGAATGTTCCTTGGTTGAAATTGATGAGGAGTTGCAGGTTGAGGAGGTGGATATTTTAACTGCCTTGATTGAAAACGGCTATGAGCCGACTAAGGAGGAGTTCAAAGAACTCGAACGTGATGTGGACTTCCAGAGCAAGTCTTCAATTGAAGAACCTACCGAGTTAGAATTGAAGCCACTTCCAGATCATTAGGAATACGCTTATTTGTAGGAGGAATCTAAGCTCCCGGTAATTATTTCTTCTTCTCTTACTACAGGTCAGAAAACTGAACTTGTGACAATGCTAAAGGCCCATAAACCGGACATTGCGTGGAAAATTCATGACATCAAGGGTATTAGTCCCTCCTATTGCACCCACAAAATTTTAATGGATGATAACTCCAAACCTGCGGCGCAACGTCAAAGGAGGTTGAACCCGCACATGCAAGATGTCATGAAGAAATAGATCATTAAGCTCCTTGATGCAGGTCTGATATTCCTCGATTTCTGATAGTCCGTGGATTAGCCCGGTACACTGTGTACCTAAGAAAGGTGGTATGACTGTTACCACCAATGATAAAAATGAGTTAATTTCCACTTGGACTGTCACGGGGTGGCGTGTTTGTATTGACTATCGTAAGTTGAACGACGCCACACGCAATGACCATTTCCCATTACCTTTCATGGATCAAATGCTAGAGAGGTTAGCGGGAAGCAGCTTTTATTTTTTTCTTGATGGTTTTTCGGGCTATTTTCAAATTCCTATCTCGCCCAAGGACCAAGAGAAAACCACTTTCACGTGCCCATATGGCACATTCTCATACCGCCGCATGCCCTTTGGCCTTTGTAACGCTCCAGCCACTTTTCAAAGGTGCATGATGTCCATATTCCATGATATGATAGAAGATTGCATGGAGGTATACATGGATGAATTTTTAGTTTTCAGTGACACTTTCGATTCATGCCTTCTTAATTTAGAGCGGATGTTGGTAAGGTGTGAGAAATCTAATCTTGTGCTCAACTGGAAAAAGTGCCATTTCATGGTACAAGGGGGCATAGTTCTCGGGCACAAGATTTCTAGGAACGGTATTGAGGTGGATCCCGCGAAGGTAACGGCTATTAAGAACCTTCCACCTCCCACCGATGTTAAGGGTGTTTGGAGTTTTCTCGGGCACGCCGGTTTTTACGCGGTTCATTAAGGATTTTTCCAAAATCTCTAACCCGATGAACAAACTCCTCGAAAAGGACACACCTTGGAACTTCTCCGAAGAGTGCCAAAAGGTATTCGAACTTCTTAAGGAGAAACTCATCAATGCACCTATCATAATTACTCCGAATTGGTCCCTTCCGTTCTAGCTTATATGTGATGCATCCGATTTTGCTATTGGCTCTGTTTTGGGCCAAAGGGTTGAGAAACATTTTTGACCCATCTATTATGCAAGAAAGACCTTGCAAGGAGCACAGTTGAATTATACTACCACTGAAAAGGAGCTCCTTGCGGTGGTCTTTTCGTTTAATAAGTTTCGGTCCTACTTAGTCTTGCCTAAGACTATTGTTTTTACGGACCATTCTGCTCTAAAGTACCTTTTCGCCAAACCGGATTCCAAACCTCGACTACTGAGATGGATCTTGCTTTTGCAAGAATTCGATATCGAGATCCAGGACAAGAAGGGTGCTGAAAATCTCGCGGCCGACCACCTGTCTAGACTAGAGAATCCGAATCTCGAAGTCCTTCATGAGTCGAGTATCCTTGATGATTTTCCCGATGAATATCTCATGAAGGTGGAGGAGTGTGAAGACCCTTGGTTCGTTGATTTTGCTAATTACTTGGTTGGGGGGTTCTTAGAAAAAGGTTGGTCACATCATAAACGTAAGAAATTTTTAGTGACCTTAAGTATTATTTTTGGGAGGACCCTTACCTTTTTAGGCAGTGTTCCGATGGAATGATCCGCCGATGTGTTTCCGGAGAAGAATGCGAGCGCATTCTTGCCCATTGTCATCATGGACCGACGGGTGGGCATTATGGTCCCCAAGTTACGGGGCGAAAAGTCTTTGAGGCCGGATTTTATTGGCCTACTATCTTCAAGGATGCCCATCGAATATGTCAATCATGCGATGCTTGTCAACGGGCAGGCCAAATCACCCAACGAGATGAGATGCCTCAAAATGTCATCCATGTTTGTGAGGTTTTTGATATTTGGGGGATTGATTTCATGGGCCCGTTCACAAAATCTAATAATAAGCTCTACATTCTTGTTGCCATCGACTATGTTTCAAAATGGGTCGAAGCACAAGCTTTGCCCAATAATGATGCACGGGTTGTAGTTTCGTTCCTTAAACAACTCTTTTCTCGGTTTGGTGCCCCAAAAGCTTTAATTAGCGATCGGGGAACTCACTTTTGTAATGCCCAACTTGAAAAGGTGTTGAAACGATATGGGGTGACCTATAAAGTTTCTACATCATACCATCCTCAAACGAATGGGCAAGTCGAAAACACCAACCGAGCTTTAAAGAGGATTCTTGAAAAAACAATTGGTTCTAATCCTAAGGAGTGGTCGTTCAAACTTGATGATGCCTTATGGGCATTTAGAATGGCATACAAAATGCCAACTGGAACCACTCTTTTTCGTTTACTTTATTGTAAAACGTGTCATCTCCCCGTAGAAATAGAACACAAAGCTTTTTGGGCTCTCAAAAAGAGCAACCTTGATCTTAAGGAGGCGGGTCGCCTTCGTTTGAGCTAATTAAATGAGTTGGAAGAATTAAGGCTCGATGCTTATGAAAATTCGTTGATTAGTAAGGAGCGAACAAAGAAGTGGCACGATGGTCGGTTAAAAGATCGTAAAGAATTTAAGGAGGGGGATCGCGTGCTTCTTTTCAATTCACGTTTTCGTTTGTTTCCCGGGAAGTTAAAATCTAATTGGTCGGGACCCTTTATTGTTCGTAAGGTTTATCCCCATGGGGTGGTTGATTTGGTTAATTCAAAGGGGGAATAGTTTAAGGTGAACGGTCATCGAATCAAACACTACGTCGATGGACCGCAAGAGGTGGATGATGAGATCAAACTCATCTTTACCTCTAACGACGCGTGATAGTCTTGGTTATGATCTCTGTTGTAGAGTTTGTATAATTTTTTCTTTTGTTTTGTATATTTCATACTTGAAACGGGTGCAATATGATCAACGTTAAGGTTTTGGTTTGTTTGGAATGTGATTTGGGTGTTAAATATTCGTTGTTGAGAAAAACTTGGTACGAATTTGAGCCTGGGCAGGCGCGTGCCGCACACCAACTTGCGCACCGCGCACTTGGGAAGAAAAATAGCTGGAAGTTTTTGTTAAATCACTAACCTAATTTCATGAAGTAATGCGCACCGCGCATGTCTACGCGCGCCGCGCTACTGGTCCACGTACAAACGCGCATCGCGCGGTTGTTGCGCGCCGAGCATTTCGGTCTGCAGACCCGCCGGTTTTTTTAGTGACCCGAATCCAAATTGTTTTAACCCAAAATTAAATGGGTCCAGTCAACTTTTGGGGGTTTTTAAGGCTGTTTTATACCAAATTACACCCACTTTAACACACACAAACACATACGATCGATCCTCAAGGCTAGGGTTTCATCATTTTTCAAACTTTTTGTGATTTTCTCTCAAATTACTTGTGAATCATGCCTCCCAGGGTCCGTTTCTATTACTCTTACACTTAATTTAATCTTTACTTGTGTTAGTTATGCTTAAATTGATGATTACTTTAAGTTCAAGTGTGGGGTTAACCCTAATTCGTTTAATGCTTAATGATTCACATGATTAGTGTTAATAATGCCTAATATGCTTTGTTTGTATTATATTTACATGTGATTAGTGCATATTATTGATGCTAGGGTTTGCTATGAGATTAAATCCGAATTTGAAGTTTTAATTTGGGGTTTTGTGTGTGAGATGGTTAATGGAGGTAGTTCATGATAGTGTGGGGTAATTTGGGCGGGTCAAGTGTGAAACTACTTGGTTTTTGATGTTTTGAGTTGGATTGCTAATCAAGTTGATAATTTTGAGTATGTTTGGAGCTTTTCATGCGTTGTAGTTGTTTTCAAGGATGCTTTTGAATTGGTTAAAATTTTATGTTCATGAATTGTTAAGCATAGTTTGTTTGAAAATTGAACTTTATTGATATCCTTATGCTAGCTTCTTGTGTAACATGAAATAATATTGTTTATGTGGATTTAGTTGGTTGCGTTTGTCATGAAAGATAGTGTTATTTTGAGACATGCTCTTATGTGATGTTTAATTAGGAGAGGAAAATGAGTAAAAAGAGGATGTTTGCGAGTTTAAATTTGGCTAACACTAACTTTTGAGTTTTTGTGGTTGTTTTTGTTGGAATTCAATATAACAACATGTTCTTAATGTTAACATAATTACTAAACCAATTTAGTAAGATTTATAGCAAGCGGAAGCAAGATTTATTAAGAAAACAAGTGTATATATTTAACCATTTATTTGAATTCCAAGTAGATATCAAGTCTTGATTATATACTTACAATTTAAAAGAGTGTTTAGAAGATATACCTTCTCCAAGTTAGGAGGTTAATAAGTGATGAAGAAGATGATGGAATAAGTGTGTAAAACCCCTAGCTTTTGATGCACCAACACCACCCTTAAATTGGTTAGGATTAAGACACTTAAACACTTGTAAAACCAAGCTAGAAACCTCTTCTATATGCTGGAAAAATTTGGACAGCAGCAACTCAAGAGATGATGATGAATGTAAGCTCCAAAACTATGAAACCTCAAGAGATAATACCCCAAACTCTTCACCAACACCTTATACAATGGTTAGGATTTATTGACACTTGAAAATAAGCTTCCAATTAAGCTCAAGAACTCTCACTTCCCTTAAAAAATCTCGGCCAGAATATACAGCAGAAAAGAAGGAGAGTATTTTTGTTATGTTTGATGTTTGAATGCATGTATTCTTGTATATTGGTCAAGCAACAAACACATAAGGACTTGAGCCATGTTAAAAGTAACAACACAAGCATGGGAGGGCTCCTTGGAGTCCAAAAAAACTGCCCACTCTCTTTAAAATTTATAACAAGATTTTATTTTATAAAACTTGTAATAAATAAAGCCATGCATTTGTTACTTACATTTTATAAATCCTTTTATAAAATGTATCACAACATAACTATTTAATCTTATAAATAATTAAATCCTTAACATATAAATTATCCAAATAATTTATCTCAAGTAACAATATTTTAGAAAACCGATTTTCTAAAGTTCAAGTGTCGCGTATTTATTTGATGATCCAATCATTAAGATTAAATACGTTTAAGGTGTCAGTAAGTTTGTTATTGGGTATGACCCAACTTGGATCATAACACATTAGCCACATTACTTTAATATGTCTCTCGGGCAAACGAAATACCTTCAATCTCCCACTTGCACAAGAAACATAAGAAATTAATGCAAGTGATGGATACCACCTAACGACCGTCCATCACCCCCAATATGTTATGACTTGTGCCATTCAATAACATCATCCCTTTCGAGTTCCCATCTCGAATATGAATAGGTGAATCTCTCATTATTTCCTTTCATCCTAGATGTCATGTTAAATCCAAGAGACACGAAGTGATTACTCTCTTCTAGATTTAACTTTATCAGGCCTTAGACATCTGACTCTTAACAAATAAGAGGGACAAATTCCATCTTGACTACATACCTCCTAAATATATACCTTGTATTATACCTAAGCTCTTCCTTATGAACTACCATTTTTCAGAATAGCGAAGGAAAGAATCAAGGCACAATACTTGGTAAATATCCGAATCCAATATGTATCTCAGGTCAGAGGATACAATGATATTCATCTTTACTCAAGACTACATTTGATTAACCACAAAGGCTCCATTTAGGAAATCTTGAGGGCGGGTCTTCCAATATTTGTATCCCACAAATATCTATGAACCTTGGTTGCAACCTTGCCCCACATTCATCCCGTGAATGTATACCAATCCAAGTTCATACTAGTCTAAACTTCACACTTGTTCCCACAAATGTGATCAACTACGGAATTTAGAATAATTACTTATTCTTGGATAAAATATGTAAAATAGGAACATAACTCAAAATAAATTAATACCATAATTATATTATTGAGTTTGAACAATTTCGTTCCGTTACAATGCTTAAAACAGATCATGACCAATCACTAGAATATCGAAGCCCTAATGCACAAACATGTCCTGCATGTTTTGTTCCATGTAAGAACTTCGTGAGAGGTTCCGCTATATTAAGATCTGTGTGAACTTTGGGAATACATATCTTTCCCTTTTCAACTTCATCCCTTATGTAGTTGAATCTACGCTCAATGTGACGGGTCTTTTGATGAGCACGAGGTTCCTTGATTTGAGCAATCGCACCCTCGTTGTCACAAAAGAGCTCAAGAGGGTCCTGAATGGAAGGGACTACTCCTAAGTCATCGATGAATTTCTTCATCCATGCAGCTTCCTGAGCTGCCAATGATGCGACAATGTACTCCGACTCTGTAGTGGATAAAGCAACAACATCCTATTTTGGACTCTTCCAAGAGACTGCACCTCCATTTAACGTGAAGACATAACCGGATTGTGATCGAGAATCATCTCGATCAGTTTGGAAACTCGCATCCACGTAACCTTTTACAGCGAGTTCCTCCTCACCAGATCCATATATTAGAAACATATCCTTAGTCCTCCTAAGGTATATCAATATACTTTTAACCGCAATCCAATGACTGTTTTCTAGGTTATTCTGGTATCTACTTGTCAGGCTAAGAGCGCATAACACATCCGGTCTAGTGCATATCATTGCATACATGATTGACCCAATGGCAGACGCATATGGGACTTTCTTCATTCTCTCCTGTTCATCTTTCGTGGTGGGGCACTGAGATGAACTGAGAAGTGTTCCCTTTTGAATAGGTACCAAACTTTTCTTAGAGTTCTCCATCTTGAACCTTTTCAAGATCTTTTCAATGTATGCACTTTGATTCAAAGCTATCAGTGTCTTGGATCTATCCCTGTAGATCCCAATCACCAAAAATTATTGTGCTTCTCCAAGATCCTTAATGGAGAAGCATTTACTTAACCAAGTTTTAACTCCTTGCATTTCCGGAATATCGTTCCCAAATAATAATATATCATCCACATATAATACAAGGAACATGATAGTGCTCCCACTAGCTTTCTTGTATACACAAGCTTCATCACCATTTTTAATGAAGCCAAATTTCTTGGCCTCCTCATTGAAACGATGGTTCCACATTCTAGATGCTTGTTTCAATCCGTAGATTGACTTCTTTAACTTGCATACCCTTTTAGGATATTTCGGATCAACAAAACCTTCAGGCTGAACCATATAGACATCTTCCTCAAGATGTCCATTTAGGAAAGCGGTCTTGACATCCATTTGCCATATTTCATAATCATAATGAGCAGCAATGGCAAGTAGTATCCTAATAGACTTTAGCATTGCCACAGGCGAAAAAGTTTCATCATAGTCAACCCCTTGAGTTTGAGTGAAACCTTTTGCTACAAGTCTAGCTTTATATGTATCCAAGTTTCCATGTATGTTGGTTTTCATTTTGAAAAGCCATTTACAATCAACTACCCTAGAGCCAGGAGGTTGTGCAACAAGTTCCCAAACTTGGTTGTCATACATGGATTGCATCTCAGCGTTCATGGCTTCCTGCCATTTATCTTTATCAATCCTTGATAAAGCATCTTGGTAGTTTGTTGGTTCATTCAAATCAACCACATAGCAACCATCCATGAGAAACCCATATCTCTCAGGAGGATTACTAATCCTACCAGATCTGCGAACATCTTGTGTATTTTGATCATCCATTTGATCACTCTCAACATTTTCATGTTGAGTGCTAGTGTCAACCAATTGTGTATCATCTACTTGATCTTGTACCTCTTCAAGATCTATCTTCCTTTCACTATTTCCTTCCATTAGGAACTTAGTTTCAAGGAATTCAGCCTTTCGAGCAACAAATACATTCTGCTCGGATGGATCATAGAAATAATATCCCATATCATCCTTGGGATATCCTATGAAGATACACTTCGTGGATTGAGCATTCAACTTATTAGGGACGTAACGCTTACGATAAGCTTCACATCCCCATACCTTTAAGTATGATAGAGATGGAGGTTTTCCAAACCACATCTCATAAGGAGTTCATTCTACTTTCTTGGTTGGGGCCATATTTACAATACGAGCCGTGGAGCATAGACAATAACCCCAAAATGATAGAGGTAACAAGCTTCTAGCCATCATAGATCGAACCATATCCATTAGGGTTCGGTTCCTCCTTTCGGAAACTCCATTAAGTTGGGGTGTTCCAGGAGGAGTGAGTTGCGAGATAATCCCACAACCTTTAAGATGATCTTGGAAAGCATCGCTTAGGTATTCACCTCCTCTATCGGTACGAAGTACCTTGATTGTCTTATTGAGTTGATTTTATACTTCGTTTTGATACTCTTTGAATGCTTCAAAAATTTCGTCCTTATGTCTTAACAAGTAGACATATCCGAAATGACCAAAGTCATCAATCAAAGTAACGAAATATCTTTCACCATTCCTAGTTATGGGCTTAAAGGGTCCACATTCATCCGAATGTATTAATTCCAATAAGTCTTTAGCCCTTTCATAGGTCCCTTTGAAAGGTGCTTTAGTCATTTTGCCTTGTAAACAAGATTCACATACATCAAACGAGTCTAGTTCATTTGATTTCAAAAGTCCATTCTTTTGAAGTGTATGCATTCGGTTCTTGTTTATGTGACCAAGGCGACAATGCCATAAGTAGGAATCACTCAAATACCTTTTGAGTTTCATGGTGTTTGCATGGAACATTGAGCTATTGTATGATGTGTCATCATGAACCAATTCATAAATACCATTTGAAGGCGAAGCCTTAAAATAGAACACATTATCTAAAGAAATATGGATATCATCATTAATAAAATTAAGATTAAAACCATATTGTTTCAAACGGGATACAGAAATAATGTTTCGAGACAAATCGGGTGCATACAAAACATTTTTCAAAATAAGCTCCAAACCACTTGGTAGCTTCAAAACAAAGTCTCCTTGAGCTTTCACTTGAACCCTTGCTCCATTTCCCATGAAGAGACTTGTTGTTCCCGCATCCTGATCACTTCTTTTGAACCCCTGCAAAGAATTACAGATGTGAGTTCCACATCCTGTGTCTAATACCCATATATTAGAAGAAGTAATACTAAGCTCAATGTATACCATATATACATTACCTGAGGTTTGCCCTGCATCCCTCTTTTCCTTCAACTCCTTTAGGTAGACCGGGCAGTTGCGTTTCCAGTTACCCATTTCACCGCAACCAAAGCACATATCTTCCTTGGGGTTAGCTTTACCGGCAACCTTTTGCTTCTTGTTGTTATTGGTTGGGGTAACCATCTTCCCCTTTCCCTTGCCCTTGTCTTGGTAGGTGGGTCCTTTCCTCTTAGCCACCTTTGGCTTAGAAGTGTTATTGGTTTTAGACCCGCCTTCATTGATCATAAACATGGGTGAAGCCCTTTCACCCATGCTCACTTCGACTGTCTTAAGCATGGCGTGTAATTCGCCAATGCTCTTATCCCATCCATTCATGTTGTAATTCATTACAAATGTGTCAAACCTCTTTGACAAGGAATTAAGGATAAGGTCCGTGGCTAATTCATTAGACACGTTGCAGTTTAGACGGTTCGCTAGATCAATTAGGCTTTTCATCTTAAGGACATAAGATGAAACGAATTGGGAGTCATCCATCCGACATGCATGAAGCACTCGAACCGTTTCGAAGCGCTCAACACGAGCTTGTTGAAGGAACATCTCCTTCAACTGTGTGATCATTGAAAGGACCCGTCCTAATCCATCCGGACGAAGTCCGTTTCGATTATAAATGATTCATAATAGTTGATTACATTGCGAGGTACTTGACCTCTATATGATACATTTTACAAACATTGCATTCATTTTTGAAAAGACAATATTTCATTACATCGAAAGTCGACGGCATGCATACCATTTCATAATATATCTAACTATAATTGACTTAATATTAATCTTGATGAACTCAACGACTCGAATGCAACGTCTTTTGAAATACATCATGAATGACTCCAAGTAATATCCCTAAAATGATCAAATTGCACAGCGGAAGACTTCTTTAATACCTGAGAATAAACATGCTTTAAAGTGTCAACCAAAAGGTTGGTGAGGTCATTAGTTTATCATAAATAATCATTTCATAATTTTAATAGACCACAAGATTTCATATTTCCAATTCTCATAAAATATACGTCCCACACATGGAGACAAAATCATTCATATGGATTGAACACCTGGTAACCGACATTCACAATATGCATATAAGAATATCCCCATCATTCCGGGATCCTCTTTCAGACATGATATTAATTTCGAAGTACTAAAGCATCTGGTACTTTGGATGGGGCATGTTGGGCCCGATAGATCTATCTTTAGAGTTCGCGTCAATTAGGGTGTATTTTGTAGTAAAAAGGTAAATGAAACTCACCTAATGTATTTTGTAGTAAAAATACATATGACTATATTGAACAACTGAACAATGCAGGGTTGACCTCAGATTCACGAACCTATATCATTCATATATGTATTAAAACATATTCTTGTAATCGAATAAATATTTATATTATTATTAGTGATAATTTATACATATAGTAGATTAATAGGTTTCATTATATATATTTTCATTTTATATATAGATATATTAATATAGTTAAGTTATGTGTATTAGATATATATATATATATATTGTTTGTTTGTTTGTTAAAGCTAGTAATTATATTAATATTAACATTAGATTAATTTTGATAAAAAATGATAATAATTATAGTACTTAATATTACTAATAAAAGTAATAATGTTAATAATTTTATTAGTGATAAATATCATGATACTAATAATAATATTTGTAAAAATATTAATCTTACTGTTACTGGTAGTTATGATTAATGATTTTTAATAGTTATATAATGATACTTATTAATAAAACTACTTATAATGATGATGATTGTAATAATAATATAATTGTAGTGCTAATAATGGTAAAAATAATAATAATAATAATAATAATAATAATAATAATAATAATAATAATAATAATAATAATAATAATAATAATAATAATAATAATAATAATAATAATTTTATTAGTACTTATAATAATACTAACACTAATGATATTAATAATTACGAATGTGATGATACTACTAATATTAATGATAAATATATTAAATTTCATTATGATAGAAATATTAAAATTATTAACACTTAATATTAATACTTAGAGATAATATCAATAATGATAATACTAAATATATTCTAATGTTAGTATCAATAATAATAATGATAATAATATTAATATGTTAAATTAATAATACTTATATCATTAATAATACTTATAAAAATAGTAATAATGGTTATCTTATCAATAATAACATTAACTGATAATAATAACAATAATAATAATAATAATAATAATAATAATAATAATAATAATAATAATAATAATAATAATAATAATAATAATAATAATAATAATAATAATAATAATAATAATAATAATAATAATAAACGTAATAATAATAACTGGTAGTAATAATAATAAGAGAAAAAATAATAATAATAAGAGTGTATACCCCTTTTATAGCCTTTTTATTTAAAAAGAATGCCCTGAGCGGGACTCGAACCCGCGACCTCTCCTAAACACGCTAGCACCCTTAACCATTCCACCGTACCCATTTTTCTGTTATTATTCGCTACCCGTATATATTTAACTTATCTCTGTGACAGTTCTACATCTTCTTCTCCAAAAAAAAAAAAAAGAATCGACCAACATGAACTCCAATCATCTTCAACAATGATTTTAATACTTCAAGGTGGTTATAAATTATCAATATCCAGGTTTGTAATAATAGGAAACGAAAAAAAACAAAAAAAAACAAATGGAACAGACCTGTATCCCGTCGCTGTTTAAACATAAAAAAAAATTAATTTTTGCATATGGCTATGAATTAGATAAAAGTTATAACACAAAATAGATTGGAAAACATTCATGGAAACTTTTCAAATCACTAATTTTATCATAAACGATTTATAAAACTTCAATTTGATGGATGAACACAGGTTTGACTTTTTGACAAAAGAGCTTTGACTCTCAAATTACACTTCAATTTTGCAAATTGATAACTAAAACTTTGCAGAAAGATTCCTTAGAGGATTCCTAACACAACTGTAATTATACATTTTGTAAATTTATTCAAAATCGAAGTTAAAAAAAATGAAGCAGGAGCAGAGCTTGCGACTGGTTTTTCTAAGTTTCTGTTTCAAAAATTAAACTAATTTAGGCAGATGTGAGTGATAATTGATAACGTGAGTCAATTGGTATCGTTTACAATTGGACTTAATTTGATTACATAAAAATTGACGTCGACAGATTCAATCAGTGACAAGAAATAAGAAAAAAATAAAATAAAAAAATAAAATAAAATAGCTGAATCGTACTACTGATTTTGTTTCTATATAGATAGTTGGGTCCAATTCGTTAACTTTAACAGACAAAAACAAAATTTGATAAAGATTTGATGGATACATGTAACGAATTTAGTATCTTTCTGTACAAATTTTCAATTAACTAATGAATATAAATATTATTTTAATAATACTTTTAATATTAATAATCATAATTAATAATACTAGTTATAGTATATATAAAATAAATAATTTTTGTTAAAAAAATGTGATAATATTTATAATAATAATAATAATACAAAAATAATTCTAAGAATGATACTAATAATAATGATATTCAATAATAATAATATTACTAATATTAATATTAAAAGTAATAATTTTAATAATAATAATTTTAATGAACTTTATAATAAAAAATTTTATTAATGATAATTATAATAATAATACTAATTATATTAGTATTGATAATAATATTAGTAATAATCTTATTTATATATTTATTTTATATTTATATAATTTTTATTTATATATTTATTTAATTGAATATCTGTATTTACTTATATATATCTAACTGAAACATTCATATATATATATATATATATATATATATATATATATATATATATATATATATATATAGTAGGAAACATAATAATATTAATATTAATTATATAAACATCAATATTAATAATATTATTGAACTAATAATGATAATAATAAAAATATCAATAATATATATATATCGAATTTTTCATATTCATATATCTATATTTCATATGATTATAATAGTTATTCAAATATTCATATTAATGTTTATAATGTAATTATTGTTAATATAGCAATTTTATTCAAACTTGTAATTTAATATATTACAATTTATAAATTTTTATCCTGATTACCAATCATATAATATATATTATAACTTATATTAAATATTTATAATTTAATATATATAGTATCACTTATGTTCATATTTCATATATATAAATATGTGTATATATATAGCAACTTATTTACCATGTATTTTTGTTTTACATAAATAATTCCAAGGTTTAGTTTATATTTTATTATTTTAAATTAGCATATATCCTTACATATATATATATATATATATATATATATATATATATATATATATATATATATATATTACAAACAATTGTTCGTGAATCGTCGGCAATGGTCGAAGGTCAATTGAATATATGAACACAGTTCAAAGTTTTTGAGACTTCACATTTCAGACTTTGCTTATCGTGTCGGAAACATATAAAGATTAAAGTTTAAATTTGGTTAAAAATTCCCGGGTCATCACAGTACCTACCCGTTAAAGAAATTTCATCCCGAAATTTGAGTGAGGTGGTCATGGCTAACAATAAAAATGTTTTCATGACAAATATGAGTTGATAAATTGAGTTTTATCATCATTGAGTAATATGGATAAAAATAATTCGATTATTCGAAGAGTACGAATGAAGCTATCACCAAAGATTGAGATAGGGATTTAACTTTTGACGTGGATATGGTGGATTTCCGAAATTCAAGGAATTTAGAGGAAATCTTCGTAATCTATAAAATCTGATTTCTTCAAGCCTTAAGGAAATTAGGATCTCTTTAATTAAATGCGATTATCTGTCTCGATTGCTTTGTCTAGTATCTTTTCTACAGATGAACTTCTTTCGTTCCATTATTTTCACCACTCCAATTCTTTCTTTCTCGATCCATACTTTCAAACAATTGTGAAAATGCTTAATCCAGTTCTGATCCTTGTCCTTATCCTTACTATCGCAACATTCATTCTCCTTTTCCAACTTCCACCAGAGGAATCTGCTTTCTTCTACTTCGCCCTTGGGGTTATAGTGTTTTTAATTCTCCCGTGTTTTTATGTTGCGATAAACATTGACATACACGGTTTGTAATTTATGTATTGTTATAGGGCTTCATATTCTCCTTTAAATTTCAAAGTCCCTGCTTCTGTCTTTAATAATCATTGTCATTCACAGTTAATGCTCTCCCCTATTTGCTGTGATTTATACCCCCCATTTCTATTTCGGAGATTCATTCTTTTATTTTCTCTTCCCGACTTTAAATCAAACGAATAATGGTCCAGAATTCGTAGATATAGAGTTTTGAATGATTATAATGTTCTAAGCAGGAAAGAACGTAATAGCACGATTTGATTCGTCAAATTACCAGAACCACTGAGAATAGAACTATCAAGAATATATTTTCTTGATGTGTTCAGAAGTTAATTAGAATGAAAGAGTTATGTAACATGATACATGATGGCGTTATAATCTGTGAATCATCATGTTCCATTTAGAAACTCAGCATGACTTACTGTAATATAATCACGTTGATCAAGTGTCATTATATTATACTAACTCATGCATCAGTTCCCAACATTACTTCAATAATATTCATATTTTAAGCTCGAAAGTTTACAGAATATAGAAACTAATAGTTTCTATATGATGTAATACTGATAGCACGAAGAGATTAATGATTTCAGATAATAATAGTTATAAAAATATCTCCAGAAATATGGAGGATATTTATAATGAAAGATACGATAATATCTCGGAATATCTAAGATCAGAGGATGATAGAAACTATTATCTGCAAGGGTTTAGAGTAAGGAGCAAGATATTCACTAAAGACTTTAGCAGACCTTGAATCATTTGGATTCTTTGAAGTCAAACTTATTCTTTGTGATTTGTCCACGGCTTTCTTCCTAGTTTCGCATAATCTGCTTTTCGGTACTAAATTTTCTATTGAATGTTTCCAATATAATGATACACAGGAAGCACGAGGAGGTATATAATTTCGGACGAGAATATTTATGAAAATATCCTCAGAAATATCGAAGATATTGATGATGATATTTTGGAATTTCTAAGTTCGATGGTTGATGGAGAAAGATTTTCCGCAAGATTTTAACATGACTTCGGAGCAAGATATTCTCTAAAGATTTCAACGGATCCTGGATTACCTGAATCCTTTGAATATAGGGTTTGGTCCTTGTATTTGTCCTTGGTCTCCTTCATGGGTAGCTCAATCTGGTTTTTTTCAATACCCAATTTTCTATCGAGCGTTCCTAACACTCCTTTCTTTATCATCAAACTTTTGGTCGTTTAGACCATCTACCATTTTTCTGTTTCCTCTGCATTTAATGCTATGATATCTGAATCATCGGTTATTAATCCGAGGTGGTTTCAGGAAAATTGTATTTTTAGATGATTAAACGCTGATGGTAATATGGTGGAATATGAAAGGTTCTCTGGTAACAATAAAAGAGCACGCGTATATATCAACGTTATAATAAGGTTATTTCGTACGAAAAGTCGAAGTTGTCTTACTGGAGCTGTGACAAAACTGGCTATCTCGAACAGCAGATGCAAAGTTATTTTCGGTAATAATAACGCTAAAGGAATTAGCACAGCTACGTGTTAAACGTTTACTCAGGTTCCGAGTGTTTTCAGGTGAATAACTATTTGCATCAATCTTTTCGCCCGTAAATGAAGTGCGGTTGGTTCGTCCTCTCGATTGAGGTGTTTTCAAAAATCATGAAAGGTTTGAACGCAGATTGTAATCGTCAAGATACAGATGAGGTTTAAGATGAGATCAAGTGGCAAACTTGAAGAAATATTTAGTTTCATATGTTATAATCAATATTTTAATTCATTTTAATTGTCCAATGCTGATAGTCCTCAGTTGATAGTCCACAGTTAGCAATACAATAATTCATATATAATTATATATATAATATTCGAATTAATATGTATCGTGACCCGTGTACATGTCTCAAACTCGATCACAACTCAAAGTATATATATTATTGTAGAATCAACCTCAACCCTGTATAGAGAACTCGATCATTATTGCATATAGAGTGTCTATGGTTATTCCAAATAATATATATATATGCGTCGATATGATATGTCAAAACCTTGTATACGTGTCCCGATATTTAAATGCATAAATAACAGTATTTAAAGGACGATAAATAAAGTGAGTAAAATAAATAACAGAAATTAAATGACGATAAGTAAAATTGCGAGAATTAAAATTGCGATAAAATAAATTGCGATAAATAAAATGTAATACGGAATTAACAGTTAGCTAGGAACAGTTAGCTAGGATTTTGTTAGCGTGGTTTCTTAACAAAATTTCATATTGTCAATTAGTCTGTTTCTAATCAATTTTTATTGTGTCCATTATTTCTTCATTATGCCACTTGTTGAATTCTGATAGGTCAAAATCCAAGTACGAAATTGAATGAAAATGGTTATTCTATGGTGAACGGATTCGTATAGCCGTGGTTGTAAGTAGGATAGGAAATGATCGTTGAATCAGATTCGAAGAATGTACAGTGTAACTTATTGATGTGAAATCTAAATATTCCTCGGGTATTACCTACCCGTTAAAATATTTTCACCATTAACAGTTTGTACAAAAGAATTTTAATTACAACCTTTATGAAAATATATATACATATATATTTTCTTCAGATGTAATCATGGATTTAAATATTAATCTCATTTGATTTACCGTTAGAACTAGAATACATAATCTCTAAAACATTAGATATTACATAATAGCCATGAAGAACGAAGATATTTGATGTAGAATGATACGTAGAATGATGATTATACTCGAGGTACAAAATGAGTTGTTGAGTTATGGATTGTTGATGGTACTGGTGCTGTTACTGATGGTACTGTTGGTGCCGGTGATGTTGCTAAAGCTGGTACATTTTGCACCATATTCTCTGAATTGATTTTTCGATTCCGAAGTTCGTTGACTTATTACTCCAGGATGATTGTCGGTCGGAACGAGCGGATGAATAAGGTTCAGAAATGTGGATAGAATATAATCTTGTTGAGTTACCCTGGAAATGAGACTGAAAATGGTGTCTTGAACAGGTTCGCCGGTAAACGCTTCAGGTTCATTGTCAAGAGGTGAATTCGGTTGGTGGAAGGGATCGCCTTCTTCGCGTCTCCATTGTTTAAGTCAACTATGAACTCATCAAATGAATTGGGGATGACTGATTGGTTGATTCATTCCGGTGACGCTGATAGGTGAAACTCCATATCAGAATAGCTGTCGGAATCCGAGAAATTCGAACTGGTTGAGGGATTCATCTCGTACGATCAGATGAAGGACTTTTCAATAAGAAATAGATTATAGGATGTAGATTAGTACCCTGCAATACATAATTTACATATGCATATATAATACTAAAATCCCATAAATTACGGAGGAATCTACGGAAGTTGTCAGGCAATATCTATAATAACAGATATGCTATGATATGAATGAAGGATTTTCTTGTGCCCGAGAGACATAATAAATTAATGTGGCTTACATGTTGTGATCCAAGTCGGGTCATACCCAATAACAAGCTATCAACACCTTATGTATTTGTTTTGACAATCGGATCATTAAAGCAAATACACGACACTTGAATTTTAGAAATTGGTTTTCTAAAATAAATGCTAGATATAATTATTTGGATAATTATAAGTTACTACATGTTGTATATTATTTATATAGGTTATAAATAATATAAAGTGTATGTAACATATGTGTGTTGCATTTTATTTTATAAAAGGCTTATAAAATAAAATACTTACAACTAAATGCATGTATGTTTTATAAATATGTAATAAAATATAAAATAAATGGAAGGGGTGGGGGGCCATTTTTTTGAAGGCTCCTAGGTGCCAACCACCCTTCCTTGATTACTCCATATAATTATGACTAATACACATGCATTGGTGCAACTTTAACACACTCTTTGACTCTAGCATTTTGAAAATAATACTTGCAATTTCCTCTCCTTTCTTCAAGGGATTCTTGGTTGATTTTTGCAAGTAATTAAGTGTCTAAAATCCTAACCAAGTCTTGGGTGTTGATTATTGCTTGTGGGTATCAAAGATTTGAGGCTTCAAGTTAGAAGTTTTCTTCATCTACATCATCTTCTTCATCCTAGTTCTTCACCTCCATTTTGGAGTAGGTATAAACATCTAACTAGCTCTATTTACATTTAAGTGTATTTTCAAGACTAGATCTTTAATGGATTTCAAATTTAAAGGGTTAAACTTTACATGCATAAACTTGAAATTGCTTCCGCTTTATATATACATATACACACGAATTTATATGTAACAAAATGGGTTTGTGACTTTGTTTATGTATTGAAATCCATCAATGGTATCTAGAGCCAAAGTCTTGTTAATATGCTTCTTGTTTTTGGCTAGTAAACTCACTTTCTTTACAATCTACCAACATGCATGAAAGTAGAATGTAAAAATATTGAGTTTTGGTGGGTGTATGGTGATGGCCGAAATATTTGGTCCCAAAAATGGGTTTGGGATTTCAAGTTTTGGCCATGTTTGATGTTATGTTGTTGTTCACAATCGAGCCTAGGCCATGTGTTTGTTTGGTTGATTGATTTGGTGATTATTCATGGGTGTAATATTCATTCATATGGCTTGTAATTATTTTGTAATTTTGGTTTGTAAAAGTTGTAATTAATCTTGTATTTTGTATGTAATTTGTTCTATTTTGGTTTGTAAAATAGAATAGGTTGTTATTTTATTTTCTAGAAAAATTGTATTAGGATATGATTTTGTAAAATGAAAGTGAAGATTCATGAAGAAGATTACAAGATGAAGTTTTGAAGATTACAAGATTAAGTGGGAGATTTTGGTAAAATCTCTTACTTTGGTTTAACCCCTTAGGTGACATTTGTTTATTGGCTAAACAAATGTCTACCAAAATGGCTCTTGATTGTGAACACTTTGCTATGCATGTTTGTGTATGTTTGTATGTTTGGTTGCTACAAGATCATCACATGATTACACTTGCATAATACATTATAAAATGGTTATAATAAAACATAACAAAATGACACTAATAATTGGTTATTAGACTTGAATAAAATGGTTTATTTAAAAAGGTAATGAAATGGTTAAAACTAGTAATTGGTTACTAAAAGGCACATGAAAATGGGTTTTTCATAAACATACTACACACCAAATGCATGTTGGTGTATAGCACTTTGTTTTCTAAACTAGAATGTAGAAAACCTAAAATCCCTTTACTAATACAAGATAAACAAGTTAAACGCCATCCTTTTGTGGAAACACTTAGACATATTAGGAATCTCATGATGGGATAAAGGTCACCTAACCGTCATGAGTGAACTAATATGAATAAAGTACACTTTGCATGCTTGTGGGATAAAGGTCACCTAACCACTTGTATGTTAAGTCTACATGTCTACACAAGTAGGACGACTTGATTTGGGAATCATGAACTTAGGGTCACCGAAGCATGAGGAACAAATAGGCGTTGATGGGATTAATATGCCATGCAAAAGGATTGCATGATCCCATAACTTAGAAGTTGCAAAAGGATTGCAATTGTCATTATGACTACCTAGCTAAATCAAATGACGGGATAAAGGTCACCTAACCGAAATTTGATTTACCGTTGGATTCTAATATTTAATAAAACAAATTAAAAGGGTATTGTTTATTAAATCCAAATCGATACTTAAAAGAACTTTGTTGAATTTTGTAGATGGCCGCTAATAACAACAACAACATGAACAACGCACCACTTAACTTTAACAACCTATCGTTACGGTCTCTCCTCGAGAAAGACAAACTCAACCATACAAATTTTATGGATTGGTTCCGCAATCTTCGGATTGTCCTCAAACAAGAGGATAAAATGTATGTGATTGAGGACCCCATTCCCGACCAACCGGATGAGAGTGATGTGGAGGCAATGGCCTCTTACGATAAGTATTGCCACGACTCCCTTCAAGTCTCATGCTTAATGCTTGGGACTATGATACCCGAACTCCAAAAGGATTTCGAGCATCATAGCGCTTACGACATGATAACACAATTGAAGGAGATGTTTCTCCAACAAGCACGTGTTGAGCGTTTCGAAACGGTTCGGGCGCTTCATGCTTGTCGTATGGACGAATCCCAATCGGTTTCATCTTATGTACTTAAGATGAAAAGCCTTATCGATCGTGCTAACCGTCTCAACCTTAACATATCTAATGAGTTAGCCACCGATCTTATCCTTAACTCCCTATCAAAGAGGTTTGATCAATTTGTAATTAATTACAACATGAATGGGATGGATAAGAGCATAGGTGAGCTTCATGGTATGCTTAGGACGGCGGAAACAAGCATGGGTAAAAGAGCTTTACCCGTGTTAGCAATCGATCAAGGTGGGTCTAAAGGTAACACCTCTAAGCCAAAGGTGGCTAAGAGAAAAGGACCCGTCCATCAAGGCAAAGGGAAGGGGAAGATGGTTACCCCAACCATCAACAAGGCCAAGAAGCAAAAGGTAGCCGAGAAGGCAAACCCCAAGGAAGACCCATGTTTCGGTTGCGGTGAGATGGGTCATTGGAAACGAAACTGTCCGGTCTATCTTAAAGAGTTGAAGGACAAGAGGGATGCAGGGCAAACCTCAGGTAATATATATATGGTATATATAGAGCTTAGTATTACTTCTTCTAATACATGGGTATTAGACACGGGATGTGGAACTCATATTTGCAATTCTTTGCAGGGGTTCAAAAGAAGTGATCATAAAGCGGGAACATCAAGTCTCTATATGGGCAATGGTGCAAAGGTGCATGTTAAAGCTCAAGGAGAATTTGTTTTGAAGCTTCCAAGTGGATTGGAGCTTATTTTAGAAAATGTTTTGTATGCACCGGATTTATGTCGAAACATTATTTCTATTTCTCGCTTAAGACAATGTGGTTTCAATGTTAATTTTATTGATAATGATATCCATTTTTCTAAAGATGATATATTCTATTTCAAGGCTACGCCTTCAAATGGAATTTATGAATTGGTTCATGATGATGCATCATCTAATAGCTCAATATACCATACTAGCACCAAGAAACTCAAAAGGGATTTGAGTGATTCCTATTTATGGCATTGTCGCCTTGGACATATAAACAAGAACCGAATGCATACACTTCAAAGGAATGGACTTTTGAAATCAAATGAAATGGATTCGTTTGATGTATGTGAATCTTGTTTACAAGGCAAGATGACTAAAGCACCTTTCAAAGGCACTCATGAAAGGGCTAAAGATTTATTGGGTTTAATACATTCGGATGTATGTGGACCCTTTAAACCCATAACTAGGAATGGTGAAAGATACTTTGTTACTTTCATTGATGACTTTAGTCGTTTCGGATATGTCTATTTACTAAGACACAAGGACGAAACGTTTAAAGCATTCAAAGAATATCAAAACGAAGTACAAAATCAACTCAATAGGACAATCAAGGTACTTCGTACCGATAGAGGAGGTGAATACCTAAGCGATGCCTTCCAAGATCATCTTAGGAGTTGTGGGATCATCTCACAACTTACTCCACCCGGAACACCCCAACTTAATGGAGTATCCGAAAGGAGGAACCGAACCCTAATGGATATGGTTCGATCTATGATGGCTAGAAGCTCGTTACCTCTATCATTTTGGGGTTATTGTCTAAGCTCCGCGGCTCGTATTTTAAATATGGCCCCAACCAAGAAAGTGGAACGAACTCCTCATGAGATGTGGTTTGGAAAACCTCCTTCTCTTTCATACTTGAAAGTATGGGGATGTGAAGCTTATCCTAAGCGTTATGTAGCAAATAAGCTACATGCTCGATCCACAAAGTGTATCTTCATAGGATATCCCAAAGATGACATGGGATATTACTTCTATGATCCATCCGAGCAAACGGTATTTGTAGCTCGGAAAGCGGAATTCCTTGAAACCAAGTTCCTTATGGAAGGTGATGGTGAAAGAAAAATAGATCTTGTAGAGGTACAAGATCAAGCCGATGATACACAATTGGTTGACACTAGCACTCAACATGAGGATGCTGAAAATGATCAAGTGGATGATCAAGGTACACAAGACGTTCGAAGATCTAGTAGGATTAGTAATCCTCCCGAGAGATATGGGTTTCTCGTGGATGGTTGCTATACGGTTGATTTGGATGAACCGACAAACTACAAAGATGCTTTATCAAGGATAGATAAAGATAAATGGCAGGAAGCCATGAACGCCGAGATGCAATCCATGTATGAAAACCAAGTTTGGGAACTTGTTGAGCAACCTCCTAGCTCTAAGCTAGTTGATTGCAAGTGGATTTTCAAGATGAAAACCGACATACATGGAAACTTGGATACATACAAAGCTAGACTTGTAGCAAAGGGTTTCACTCAAACTCAAGGGGTTGACTATGATGAGACCTTCTCGCCTGTGGCAATGCTAAAGTCTATTAGGATATTATTTGCCATCGCTGCTCATTATGATTACGAAATTTGGCAAATGGATGTCAAAACCGCTTTCCTAAATGGATATCTTGAGGAAGATGTCTATATGGCACAGCCCGAAGGTTTTGTCGATCCGAAAAATCCTAAAAAAGTATGCAAGTTAAAGAAATCAATCTATGGGTTGAAACAAGCATCGAGAATGTGGAATCATCGTTTTAATGAAGAGGCAAAGAAATTTGGCTTTATTAAAAATGGTGATGAAGCTTGTGTATACAAGAAGGCTAGTGGGAGCTCCATAATGTTCCTTGTGCTATATGTGGATGACGTATTATTATTTGGGAATGATATAACCACAATGCAAGAGGTCAAAACTTGGTTAAAAAGTTGCTTCTCCATTAAGGATCTTGGAGAAGCACAATATATATTGGGGATTGGAATCTATAGGAATAGATCCAAGAGATTGATAGGCTTAAGTCAAAGTACATACATTGATAAGGTCTTGAAAAGGTTCAAGATGGAAAACTCTAAGAAAGGTTTGGTACCTATTCAAAGAGGAACCGTTCTCAGTTCATCTCAGTGTCCTACCACGAAAGATGAACAAGAGAGAATGAAGAAAGTCCCATACGCATCTGCTATTGGGTCTATCATGTATGCAATGATATGTACTAGACCGGATGTGTCATGCGCTCTAAGCTTGACAAGTAGATACCAGAATAACCCAGGAAATAGTCATTGGACTGCGGTTAAATGTATATTGAAATACCTTAGAAGGACTAAGGATATGTTTCTAATATATGGGTCTGGTGAGGAGGAACTCGTTGTAAAAGGTTACGTGGACGCGAGTTTCCAAACTGATCGAGATGACTCTCGGTCACAATCCGGTTATGTATTCATGTTAAATGGTGGTGCGGTCTCTTGGAAGAGTGCGAAACAGGAAGTTGTTGCGTTATCCACTACAGAGTCGGAGTACATTGCCGCCTCATTGGCAGCTCAGGAAGCTGCATGGATGAAGAAATTCATCGACGACTTAGGAGTGGTCCCTTCCATTCAGGACCCTCTTGAGATCTTTTGTGACAACGAGGGTGCGATTGCTCAAATCAAGGAACCTCGTGCTCATCAAAAGACTCGTCACATTGAGCGGAGATTCAACTACATTAGGGATGAGGTTGAAAAGGGAAAGATATGTATTCACAAAGTTCACACAGATCAAAATGTTGCGGATCCACTCACGAAGCTTTTACATGGGCCAAAACATGAGGGACATGTTTGTGCATTAGGGCTTCGACATTCTAGTGATTGGAATTGATCTACTTTATGTATTGTAACGGAACGAATTAGTTCAAACTCATTAATATAATCATGGTATTAATTTAAATTATGAGTCATGTTCCAATTTAGCATATTTTATCCATGAATAAATTATTATTCTAAATTCCGTAGTTGATCACATTTGTGGGAACAAGTGTGAGGTCTAGACTATTATGAACTTGGATTGGTTAACATTCAAATGGTGAATGTAGGGCAAGGTTGCAACCAAGGTTCATAGATATTTGTGGGACACAAATATTGGAAGACCCGCTCTCAAGATTACTATATGGAACCTTTGTGGTTGATCACATGTAATCTTGAGTAAAGGAGAATATCATTATATCCTCTGACCTGAGACACATATTGGGTTCAGATATTCACCGAATATTGTGCCTTGATTCTTTCCTTCGCTATTCTGAAACATGGTAGTACATAAGGGAGGTTTCAGGTATGGTACGAAGTGTAATGTCTAGGACGTATGTAGTCAAGATGGAATTTGTCCCTCTTATTCGTTGAGAGTCAGATGTCTAAGGCCTGACAAAGTTAAATCTATAAGAGAGTGATCATTCTATGTCTCTTGGATTTAACATGACATCTAGGGCAAAAGGATATATTGAAAGATTCACCTAAATCATATTCGAAATGGAAACTCGAAAGGGATGATGTTATTGAATGGCACTAAGTCATAACATGTTGGGGGTGATGGACGGTCGTTAGGTGGTATCTGTCACTTGCATTAATTCCTTATGTTTCTCGTGCAAGTGGGAGATTGAAGGATTTTCTTGTGCCCGAGAGACATAATAAATTAATGTGGCTTACATGTTGTGATCCAAGTCGGGTCATACCCAATAACAAGCTATCAACACCTTATGTATTTGTTTTGACAATCGGATCATTAAAGCAAATACACGACACTTGAATTTTAGAAATTGGTTTTCTAAAATAAATGCTAGATATAATTATTTGGATAATTATAAGTTACTACATGTTGTATATTATTTATATAGGTTATAAATAATATAAAGTGTATGTAACATATGTGTGTTGCATTTTATTTTATAAAAGGCTTATAAAATAAAATACTTACAACTAAATGCATGTATGTTTTATAAATATGTAATAAAATATAAAATAAATGGAAGGGGTGGGGGGCCATTTTTTTGAAGGCTCCTAGGTGCCAACCACCCTTCCTTGATTACTCCATATAATTATGACTAATACACATGCATTGGTGCAACTTTAACACACTCTTTGACTCTAGCATTTTGAAAATAATACTTGCAATTTCCTCTCCTTTCTTCAAGGGATTCTTGGTTGATTTTTGCAAGTAATTAAGTGTCTAAAATCCTAACCAAGTCTTGGGTGTTGATTATTGCTTGTGGGTATCAAAGATTTGAGGCTTCAAGTTAGAAGTTTTCTTCATCTACATCATCTTCTTCATCCTAGTTCTTCACCTCCATTTTGGAGTAGGTATAAACATCTAACTAGCTCTATTTACATTTAAGTGTATTTTCAAGACTAGATCTTTAATGGATTTCAAATTTAAAGGGTTAAACTTTACATGCATAAACTTGAAATTGCTTCCGCTTTATATATACATATACACACGAATTTATATGTAACAAAATGGGTTTGTGACTTTGTTTATGTATTGAAATCCATCAATGAATTGGCAGATACGCTAAGATACGAATTTTATCTATACACTATTCATGCACTCATTGCAGTAAAATGTTTCTAGACTAAGGATGATAAGTAAGTGATTCTCTAAGAATGATAAGCAGGTAATTTTTGACATGAAATGATAAGCAAAACTTTTGACATACAAACACGGTCGAAGTCCAGACTCACTAATGCATCCTAACGACTTCTCAGTCAGACACACTAATGCAGACCTAGTTCGCTAAGACCACCGCTCTGATACCAACTGAAAGGACCCATCCTAATCCATCCAGACGAAGTCCGTATCGATTATAAATGATTCATAATAGTTGATTACATTGAGTGGTACTTGACCTCTATATGATACATTTTACAAACATTGCATTCGTTTTTGAAAAGACAATATTTCATTACATCGAAATTCGATGGCATGCATACCATTTCATAATATATCTAACTATAATTGACTTAATATTAATCTTGATGAACTCAATGACTCGAATGCAACGTCTTTTGAAATACGTCATGAATGACTCCAAGTAATATCCCTAAAATGATCAAATTGCACAGCGGAAGACTTCTTTCATACCTGAGAATAAACATGCTTTAGAGTGTCAACCAAAAGGTTGGTGAGTTCATTAGTTTATCATAAATAATCATTTTATAATTTTAATAGACCACAAGATTTCATATTTCCAATTCTCATAAAATATACGTCCCACACATGGAGACAAAATCATTCATATGGATTGAACACCTGGTAACCGACATTCACAATATGCATATAAGAATATCCCTATCATTCCGGGATCGTCCTTCAGACATGATATTAATTTCGAAGTACTAAAGCATCCGGTACTTTGGATGGGACTTATTGGGCCCGATAGATCTATCTTTAGAGTTCGCGTCAATTAGGGTGTCTGTTCCCTAATTCTTAGATTACCAGACTTAATAAAAAGGGGCATATTCGATTTCGATCATTCAACCATATAATGTAGTTTTGATTACTTGTGTCTATTTCATAAAAACATTTATAAAAATTTCGCATGTATTCTCAGCCCAAAAATATAAAGGGTAAAAAGGTAAATGAAACTCACCTAATGTATTTTGTAGTAAAAATACATATGACTATATTGAACAACTGAACAATGCAGGGTTGACCTCGGATTCACGAACCTATATCATTCATATATGTATTAAAACATATTCTTGTAATCGAATAAATATTTATATTATTATTAGTGATAATTTATACATATAGTAGATTAATAGGTTTCATTATATATATTTTCATTTTATATATAGATATATTAATATAGTTAAGTTATGTGTATTAGGTATATATATATATATATATATATATATATATATATATATATATATATATATATATATCTATATATATATATATATATATATATATATATATATATATATATATATATATATATATATATATATATATATATATATATATATATATATTGTTTGTTTGTTAAAGCTAGTAATTATATTAATATTAACATTAGATTAATTTTGATAAAAAATGATAATAATTATAGTACTTAATATTACTAATAAAAGTAATAATGTTAATAATTTTATTAGTGATAAATATCATGATACTAATAATAATATTTGTAAAAATATTAATCTTACTGTTACTGGTAGTTATGATTAATGATTTTTAATAATTATATAATGATACTTATTAATAAAACTACTTATAATGATGATGATAGTAATAATAATATAATTGTAGTGCTAATAATGGTAATAATAATAATAATAATAATAATAATAATAATAATAATAATAATAATAATAATAATAATAATAATAATAATAATAATAATAATAAAAATTTTATTAGTACTTATAATAATACTAACACTAATGATATTAATAATTAAGAATGTGATGATACTACTAATATTAATGATAAATATATTAAATTTCATTATGATAGAAATATTAAAATTATTAACACTTAATATTAATACTTAGAGATAATATCAATAATGATAATACTAAATATATTCTAATGTTAGTATCAATAATAATAATGATAATAATATTAATATGTTAAATTAATAATACTTATATCATTAATAATACTTATAAAAATAGTAAAAATGGTTATCTTATCAATAATAACATTAACTGATAATAATAACAATAACAATAATAATAATAATAATAATAATAATAAACGTAATAATAATAACTGGTAGTAATAATAATAAGAGAAAAAAATAATAATAATAAGAGTGTATACCCCTTTTATAGCCTTTTTTCCAAAAAGAATGCCCTGAGCGGGACTCGAACCCGCGACCTCTCCTAAACACGCTAGCACCCTTAACCATTCCACCGTACCCATTTTTCTGTTATTATTCGCTGCCCGTATATATTTAACTTATCTCTGTGACAGTTCTACAACTTCTTCTCCAAAAAAAAGAATCGACCAACATGAACTCCAATCATCTTCAACAATGATTTTAATACTTCAAGGTGGTTATAAATTATCAATATCCAGGTTTGTAATAATAGGAAACGAAAAAAAAACAAAAAAAACAAATGGAACAGACCTGTATCCCGTCGCTGTTTAAACATAAAAAAATTGATTTTTGCATATGGCTATGAATTAGATAAAAGTTATAACACAAAATAGATTGGAAAACATTCATGGAAACCTTTCAAATCACTAATTTTATCAGAAACGATTTATAAAACTTCAATTTGATGGATGAACACAGGTTTGACTTTTTGACAAAATAGCTTTGACTCTCAAATTACACTTCGATTTTGCGAATTGATAACTAAAACTTTGCAGAAAGATTCCTTAGAGGATTCCTAACACAACTATAATTATACATTTTGTAAATTTATTCAAAATCGAAGTTAAAAAAAATGAAGCAGGAGCAGAGCTTGCGACTGGTTTTTCTAAGTTTCTGTTTTAAAAATTAAACTAATTTAGGCAGATGTGAGTGATAATTGATAACGTGAGTCAATTGGTATCGTTTACAATTGGACTTAATTGGATTACATAAAAATTGACGTCGACAGATTCAATCAGTGACAAGAAATAAGAAAAAAAAAATAAAAAAAAAAAATAAAATAGCTGAATCGTACTACTGATTTTGTTTCTATATAGATAGTTGGGTCCAATTCGTTAACTTTAATAGAAAAAAACAAAATTTGATAAAGAGTTGATGGATACATGTAACGAATTTAGTGTCTTTCTGTACAAATTTTCAATTAACTAATGAATATAAATATTATATTAATAATACTTTTAATATTAATAATCATAATTAATAATACTAGTTATAGTATATATAAAATAAATAATTTCTGTTAAAAAAATGTGATAATATTTATAATAATAATAATAATAATAATTATAATAATAATAATAATAATAATAATACAAAAATAATTCTAAGAATGATACTAATAATAATGATATTCAATAATAATAATATTACTAATATTAATATTAAAAGTAATAATATTATTAATAATAATTTTAATGAACTTGATAATAAAATTTTTTATTAATGATAATTATAATAATAATACTAATTATATTAGTATTGATAATAATATTAGTAATAATCTTATTTATATATTTATTTTATATTTATATAATTTTTATTTATATATTTATTTAATTGAATATCTGTATTTACTTATATATATCTAACTGGAACGTTCATATAGTTATATATATATATATATATATATATATATATATATATATATATATATATATATATATATATATATATATATATATATATATATATATATAGTAGGAAACATAATAATAATAATATTAATTATATAAACATCAATATTAATAATATTATTGAACTAATAATGATAATAATAATAATATCAATAATATATATATCAAATTTTTCATATTCATATATCTATATTTCATATGATGATAATAGTTATTCAAATATTCATATTAATGTTTATAATGTAATTATTGTTAATATAATAATTTTATTCAAACTTGTAATTTAATATATTATAATTTATAAATTTTTATCCTGATTACCAATCATATAATATATATTATAACTTATATTAAATATTTATAATTTAAAATATATAGTATCACTTATGTTCATATTTCATATATATAAATATGTGTATATATATATATATGTATATATATAGCAACTTATTTACCATGTATTTTTGTTTTACATAAATAATTCCAAGGTTTAGTTTATATTTTATTAATTTAAATTATCATATATCCTTACATATATATATATATATATATATATATATATATATATATATATATATATATATATATATATATATATATATATATATTCATTTACAAACAATTGTTCGTGAATCGTCGGCAATGGTCGAAGGTCAATTGAATATATGAACACAGTTCAAAGTTTTTGAGACTTCACATTACAGACTTTGCTTATCGTGTCAGAAACATATAAAGATTAAAGTTTAAATTTGGTCGAAAATTCCCGGGTCATCACAACATGTCATATGCACTATGATGCTCAAAATTCTTTTGGAGTTCGGGTATCATAGTCCCAAGCATGAGGCAAGAAACTTGCACCGAATCGGTGCAATATTTCTACCAATAAGCCATGCCTTCCGTATCATCCTCGTCCGGTTGATCGGGAATGGGGTCTTCCAACACATACGCCCTATCCTCTAGTTTGAGGACAATTCTTAGATTACGAAACCAATCCATGAAGTTCGTATGGTTGAGTTTTTCCTTTTCGAGGATTGACCTCAATGATAGGTTGTTAAAGTTGATTAGTGCGTTTGGAATATTGTTGTTATTGGCGGCCATCTACAAAATTTAAAAAAGTTGTTTAAGTATCAATTTTAATTTAACAATCAATACCCTTTAAATCTAATTAATATTTATTAAATTTTAGAATCCAACGGTAAACCAAATTTCGGTTAGGTGACCTTTATCCCGTCATTTGATTTAGCTAGGTAGTCATTATATGACAATTGCAATCCTTTTGCAACTTCTAAGTTATGGGATCATGCAATCCTTTTGCATGAATATTTATCCCATCAACGCCTATTTGTTCCTCATGCTTCGGTGACCCTAAGTTCCTGATTCCCAAATCAAGTTGTCCTACTTGTGTAAACGTGTAAATTCAACATACAAGTGGTTAGGTGACCTTTATCACACAAGTGTGCTAAATTCACCTTAATCATATTAGTTTGCTCATAACGGTTAGGTGACCTTTATCCCTTTATGAGTTCCCTAATTATTTTAAGTGTCACACAAAAGGATGTTTAACTTGTTTGCCTTGTTAATTAAAGGGATTTTAAGTTTTCATAATTTCTAGTTTAAGAAAACTATTGTACCATACACCAACATGCATTTAGTGTATGGTTTATTTGAAAATCTATTTTCATGTCATGTAATTAAGCCAATTACTTGATATAAACCATTTTATATATATGATCCTTATCATGTTCTTAATAACCGTTTATTAATGTCCTTTTAGCCATTTTTAATTTAACCATTTAAATTGTCGTTTTGCATGTCGTTTATTAATGTCTAATTTAACCAATTAAATTACCATTTTGCTTGTTGTTAACTTGTGATTTACTTGTAGCAACCAAACATACAAACTATAATCAAACAAATAAACAACCACACATGCAAAATAATATGTTCACAATCAAGCCTTTTGGTGGTCATTCGTTTAGCCGAAAACAAATGTCACCGGTTAATGGGTTAAAACACAAAGTAGGAGATTTCAAAATCTCCCACTTAATCTTGCATCATCCTTGTCTTCATCTTGCATCTTCCTTTTTTAGAAAAAATATATCCTAATACATTTTTCTAAAAATGAAAATACAACCTAATCTATTTTACATACCAAATATAAAATAAATTACATAACCAAATGAATAATATTACAATCAATTGAATAATTAATATTACATACCAAATGAATAAATTTAAATCATTCAAACATCCAACCAAGCACAAGGTCAAGGCTATGATTGTGACCATGAACATGTAACCAAATATGACCAAAATGAAAGAACCAAAACCCATTTTGGAACCCCCAATATTTTGGCCAACTTAAACAACCCTCCCAAACCCGAAAATTTTTGCATTCCATATTCATGCATGTACTTAGAATGCAAATATAGTTGGTTTAAAGACCATATTGAAGCATATTTCAACAACTTCGACTCTGGATACCATTGTTAGAATTCAATATAACAACATGTTCTTAATGTTAACATAATTACTAAACCAATTTAGTAAGATTTATAGCAAGCGGAAGCAAGATTTATTAAGAAAACAAGTGTATATATTTAACCATTTATTTGAATTCCAAGTAGATATCAAGTCTTGATTATATACTTACAATTTAAAAGAGTGTTTAGAAGATATAACTTCTCCAAGTTAGGAGGTTAATAAGTGATGAAGAAGATGATGGAATACGTGTGTAAAACCCCTAGCTTTTGATGCACCAACACCACCCTTAAATTGGTTTGGATTAAGACACTTAAACATTTGTAAAACCAAGCTAGACACCTCTTCTATATGCTGGAAAAATTTGGACAGCAGCAACTCAAGAGATGATGATGAATGTAAGCTCCAAAACTATGAAACCTCAAGAGATAATACCCCAAACTCTTCACCAACACCCTATACAATGGTTAGGATTTATTGACACTTGAAAATAAGCTTCCAATTAAGCTCAAGAACTCTCACTTCCCTTAAAAAATCTTGGCCAAAATATACAGCATAAAAGAAGGAGAGTATTTTTGTTATGTTTGATGTTTGAATGCATGTATTCTTGTATATTGGTCAAGCAACAAACACATAAGGACTTGAGCCATGTTAAAAGTAACAACACAAGCATGGGAGGGCTCCTTGGAGTCCAAAAAAACTGCCCACTCTCTTTATATTTTATAACAAGATTTTATTTTATAAAACTTGTAATAAATAAAGCCATGCATTTGTTACTTACATTTTATAAATCCTTTTATAAAATGTATCACAACATAACTATTTAATCTTATAAATAATTAAATCCTTAACATATAAATTATCCAAATAATTTATCTCAAGTAACAATATTTTAGAAAACCGATTTTCTAAAGTTCAAGTGTCGCGTATTTATTTGATGATCTAATCATTAAGATTAAATACGTTTAAGGTGTCAGTAAGTTTGTTATTGGGTATGACCCGACTTGGATCATACCACATTAGCCACATTACTTTAATATGTCTCTCGGGCAAACGAAATACCTTCTGTTTTGTGGTTAAAATTGTGAATGCAGGGTCAAGCAAAGCGTACTAGAACTGCACCAAGTGCTTCAGCACAAGCACAAGCACCACAAGAGGATTCGAGGGATTGGATTGAGTACATAAGGAATGAGTATCCGACTGAGTTTGCAAGGATAAATGATTGGGTTATTGGTCTCACTTGATATTTTGATTGGAGCTTTCTTGAGGAAGCTTAAGTTCGTCGAGAGTTTGATACTATGCTAATGTTGTCTTATAATAACACAACTCTCCACCCGTGGGAGAGGATGTTTTCGCTTCATGATGATATTTATCCATTGTTATGCAAGGAGTTTTTCTCTTAGTCGGTGGTTACTAATACGCGGGATCCGAGTGAGCGTAATTTTATGCGGTTTCGTTTAGGTGGTCAAAATCAAGCGATGAGTCGGTCCCAAATTGCTCGAGCTTTAGATTTGTATCCGGAATTGGATGATATCCGACTTTCGAATTATTTGATTAGGACTGAATTTTACAAGCAGGAGCCTTTTAACAATGTTACTTTTTTGGGTAGATTAACTGGAGGTAAAAATTTTCATGCAGGAAGAGTAGGGTATGAGAAAATTAAATTACCGTTTGATAGGTTATTGCAAAGGTTGGTGGCTTGTACTCTTAATGCGTGGGTGAATGGGAATGAGAAACTGAATAGTAAGGATTTGTGGTACATGGATCAAATCAAGAGGGGGTAGCATACTGACATTGTTGGTTCTATCGCTACTTACTTGAGCAAATGTGCAAGCGATACGGCTCCGGGAAAGAAGCTTTTAGGTTGCCATTATATTACTAAATTAGGAAATTGAATGTTGATTTGAGCAGGTTGCGTACTACAGATCAGAGTATGCCAGTTTTTGGTTCGATGTTCTATACTAATGGGAAGATTTTGATGCACGTTTTGAGAATCGGTTGGTTATGTATCGGGAAACTGTGGGTTCTGGTGCGGCAGGTACAAGTGCAGCTGGGGCTGCAGGTGGTTCTTCATCGGGACCTAGCACGGGAGTTGGTCCATCCGCTAGTACACATTTTGAAGGTTCTTGGTTCCCGAGTCAGGAAGGTTGGGACAGTTTGATAAACAGTGTGAACAGAATGGGTTTAGATTATGGCGATGTTACGGGTCAGGTAGAGAATCATGTGTTTCAGTATACTATGGATCAAGCTGATAATGCAAAATTTCATCGTGACATTCGTAGGCATACCGAGGTGGTAGAAAGGCATAATGATGAGGTTAGTTGACATAATACTCAGATGTGGCAGAGTCAGCAGCGAACGGAGGAGCTCGCAAGAGCTAATCATTATGATACAGGGATGATTGCATATGGTGTCGATTGGCAGCGCCATAATTCATGTTTGTATTTTTCTAACCCGGAGTAGTATTATGGTACGACGAGTCAGGAGTCAGTTTATTATTATGATCAGAACCGTCCTGAGCATCCGCCGCGTTATAGTGAGACAGTGTCTATGAGGGACTCACAGTTGAGGTTCCAGCAGGAGTATCCGGACGGGCGTCTGAACCGAAGCGTTTCGGGAACTTACGGATGGCCGTTTGATGATTACCAGGGTTGAGGGCTTGCGTGCCTGTTGATAATGTTGTATTTGTTTGCAAACATTTTATTTGGTTCTGTACTAAGATATTTATTTACTTTAATTATGTACTGTAGACTTATTCGGGGACAAGGCGTTTTGGTTACCGGGTGGTGCCACCTTGTCCCATTTTATGTAGTTTCTTTTATGTTTGTTAGGTTTGTTGGTGAAACGATTTTTCAAGTCTGTCATTAAGTTCAGCAAAACTACATGATTGATTATATTGGTGTGATGATCGGGAACGGATGATGTTCTTATGCTGGCAGTCAGTTTAGCGCCATCTGTCACTGGCATTCTGCGATCAGTGGTTAAGCTCGATAAGTTTTTATATTTTCTTTCTCACATAACCCTTTCAATTTTAATCTATTTTTGATCTCAAGTGATGGGGACATTACTTGATCTCAAGTGTGGGGTGGGGATGTAAAATCTCTCGGGTTGGTTGTTAATGAAATCATCATCATATTAGTTATGATCTAAAAAGTCTTGACGTTTCACGGGTTTTGGTCGTAAAAAAAAAATTGGAAAATTTAGGGAAAAATTAAAAAAAATAGAAAAGTTAGTTTAAAAAAAAAGTATAAAAATAATTGAAAATTCGGCCAAAACCTTTGTTATGAAAATTGGTTTTGATTTGGCTTGGTATTTTATGGCATATTTCATGATTTCAAAGAAGCCAAA
Organism: Rutidosis leptorrhynchoides; assembly: GCF_046630445.1. Lineage (NCBI taxonomy): Eukaryota > Viridiplantae > Streptophyta > Magnoliopsida > Asterales > Asteraceae > Rutidosis > Rutidosis leptorrhynchoides. The sequence continues at coordinate 232,965,511 of NC_092343.1, read as the reverse complement.
ATTGTTCCACATGTTCATTTTCTTGGACATGAAATCCTACGAGTTCTGGGAACTCAATAGTAGGTCACCTGTACCAAAACGGGTGTAAACCGTGAGAGAGCGGTGATTGCATAGCGTGATTGTGACCGAATCACGTGCCAGATCAAAAACTTTTGGTTACTTGGTATAGCAGACTTCCGAAACAATACCATTTTATTATTTACTTCATCTAATGGTGTGATACTGTGGGAAGAGGAGCCTTGAGCTTCACCAGTATTGTCCTTTTTAGGAACAATAGCTACGTGCTTGTGTTTGCTTAGACAGCACAACCCATAGCCAAAAGCTATGGCACCCAAAGGTTTTTGAGATTTATCGGAAGGGTAGTATCTACTTCCTACCTTTCTTAAAACAAGCAGAAAAGCTTGTCATGTGGGAAGTAGGCAACTTAGAATTAATTCCAACCACGTTCATTCCCATTGAATGTGAAATCCTACGAATTCTTTAACAAGGACAACGTTGCACCCGACCACTTTATATAACCCGAGGAGTAAAGTCTCCAAATCGACACACTTGCTGATTTATTTCAGAAGTTGTAGTCCAGACCAGTTGTAGGGTGACGAAAAGTCTTGTAAAGTCATTGCTAAAATCGACTGGAAATCTACAAGGCCTCAAAATCAAACAGGGAAACTGGTAGTCAGACTTATCTCGATGAGGGAGATTTGTCTCGTCAAATGGAGAGCGCACCATGATACACAAATCTGTGGTTGATCAGATCCCTAGTTGGATAACCTCCGGAAAGGTAAGATATCAGCTTTTAAGCCTGATGAACTTCAATCTTCATGATTGACTTAACGGATTAGATGATTACCTCATAATTATCGATGATATCCGGACGTAATGTGTATCCTCCTAAGCACATTATTTTCTTACCGACATCTAGCGATGTTAGGTACTGTGGGAGGCATTGGCTTGACCAATCGCGGGGTAGCCCGTACGGTTCTTTGGTTCGCTTGTTTCATCTTCTCGGCTCATGGCTTCCACTTGTATCCGTTGTTTTATATATTTGAAGACATTATCAGGTTCAAGATCTTCTACATTTTTTTGGATTATATATTTGGTACACTTCGCTCGAGTTATTGTTATTGTGCCAATACTTTGTTTGGGGATGTTGGATATTTTGGGATTACAAGTGGAAGTCACATTGTTGATATGTTCTCTTTAAACCGTATCCACGCTAGTTTTTCATTTGGTTATGTTCGTCGGTGCTACTTGCACTTATGAAAATGTTTTCATATGGTAGAAGATTATTTTCGAGTCGAATTTGCTTGAGGACAAGCAAGACTCTAGTGTGGGGTGATTTGATATTGCGCATTTCTCATATATTTGTCATGGCAATATTCGTCATTTTTAGTCCATTTGGATACGGTTTTGGTTATTATTTGTGATTATTCGGAAGATTATGAATTGAGAGCTGAGAAGTGATTAATTGAGTGTTTTATGGTGTTTATGGCGCGTTTACAGCAGTTTTTATGTTATTAAGTGACTTTGGTTGTACTTTGGTCGAGTTATAAGTAAAAATGGATGGGATTAGCTATGTTCGGATGTGCGCGCCGCGCGGAAGGATGCGCACCACGCAAATGTACTTCGAATCAGATCAGGGATTTATTAATTTTGTCCAGCGTGTTTTATTTAGATGTGTGCGCCGCGCACTTATCTGCGCACCGAACGGAATAAGTTGGCCAGAAATTAGATATTATAAATAGGGTGCAGTTTTTATCACTTAGGTTATTTTTTCTGGCAGCCGATTTTGGGAGCATTGAGGGCGATTTTTGGGCACTTTTGGGGAATTCCAAAGTTACTCTAATGCTCTAATCATTCCGCTATCAAGGATCAATTCAAGCAATAATCAAGATTCATTGTGTTAGGTTGATTCTTACTTATAATACAATGTTTAGTCTATTATTTATTACTTTGATTTCTATTGTTGTCATCGTTATTGGCTAAGTTATTTAATGTTTGTCTAGACTCATGAACATTTGTATTGGATGCTACTTATCAGTTATTCTTTTAATTAATGATGATTTGATGTTTGAATTAAAGAACGTTTCTTATTAAAGCTAGACTTTTCGATTCAATTGGTTGTGTATTTGTTTGATAGGAAGAGAGTTCATCAATTTAATGCATAAATTTACAATTGGTTTGTCTTAATTGATTGTTTGCTTACTCAGAGACGAGAGTAAATTGAATTCAAAAGGCTAGACGAAATAGGGGTGAATTATACGCAACGAGAGTTGGTGTGATTGTAATTCGAGTCTTCATCTCAGTTGATGTATTTGGTCACAATTAGGAGGTCTTAGGCTACGGGAATTCCGTGTCATGTAATCGTAATTGAAGTGTTCGCGCTGGGGAATTCCAAGTGAACCGACTAGATAATTCACATAAGTTAGATAATAACTGGGGCTTAATCTAAATGCATCCAATGCTAGGTGTAAAAGGTCTAGACAAGCATTCGTTCTCCTATTTGATTTCAACTATTTTATTTTTACTTGTCTGTTTGCTTTAAATCTTAAACTTAAAAATACCAAAAATATTGTTTTTCTTCGTTAATTAGTTAAAATTATCCTTGATTTAGCTAATCGTTAAATAGCCACCAACAAAACTATTTCGTACTTTCCATTTTCTAGATTAACTTAGTTTACTTCCATTAGTTACAATCTTAATTTTCACGTTTAAACTGTCCTTGAAACGAATACGGATTTACCAACTTTATACTATTGCACGATCGGGTACACTGCCCGTTAGTGTGTAGTAATCCTTTTTACCGGTATTTTCCATTATAAATTATAAACGCGATTTTACACATCACTAACCAACTCGATAAGACACACTAATGCAATTTTCTGGTTCTCTAAGACCAACGATCTGATACCAACTGAAATGTCCCGTTCATATTGATTATAAACGTTTCATATTAATTGATTTCTTTGCGAGGTTTTTGACCTCTATATGAGACGTTTTTCAAAGACTGCATTCGTTTTTAAAAATAAACCATAATCTTTATTTTATCGACAAGCTTTAAAGAACAACCACCTAGATTATCAAGAAATGATAATCTAAAAATATCACACTTACACACAACCAATACATATTGGTTTACAATATTAATATGTTACAACAAAGTAAGATCTCGAATGCAGTTTTAAAACGATATTATACAAGCATGCTGACACCAAATCTTGTCCATATTTTAGCATGTAACAGCGGAAGCTCTTAATAATCACCTGAGAATAAACATGCTTTAAACGTCAATAAAATGCAATCTGCATAAAAAATTGTAATAATAGACCACAAGATTTCATCTTTCAATAAAATGCAATCTGCATAAAAAATCATTCATATGATTGAACACCTGGTAACCGACATTAACAAAATGCATCTAGAATATCCCCAAACATATAATCATCGAAGTACTAAAGCAGTTCAAATTCTCTGACTGGGGCGTGTCAAAGCCCATAGATTTATCTTTAGGATTCGCGTCAATTGGTGACAATTATAATAAACACCAATTCTTAGGCAACCAAGTTCAACAAGGGCGATATCCGGTATAACAATTCAACATAGAATGTAGTTTCAAATACTTGTGTCTATTTTGTAAATCATTTTCAAAACTGCATGTATTCTCATCCCAAAAATATTAGATAGTAAAAATGGGACTATAACTCACTTTCACAGATTCTTAATTCGTCGAGAATTAGACTTGGCCACTGGTCGATTCACGAACTTATAACAAATATATACATATATATATCAAAGTATGATCAAAATATATTCACACCATATTTTATTATGTTTTAACGATTTAAGTTTGTTAAGTTTACAGTCCAACGTTGTAGTCCACAATTAATTGTCCACAGTTAGTAGTACAGAAATAAATCAATATATAATATCTCGAATCAATCCACGACCCAGTGTATACATGTCTCGGGCTAGATCAAAACTCAAAATATATATATTATTTTGGAATCAACCTCAACCCTGTATAGCTAACTCAAGCATTACTGCATATAGAGTGTCTATGGTTGTTCCAAAAAATATATATAAATGGCATCGATATGATATGTGAAAACATTGTATACGTGTCTATGGTATCCCAAGATTACATAATATATATTAGAATACATGTATAATACAATATAAGTTAGTTAAGTTATGATTAGTATAGATTTGTTACAAATTTCACGTAGCTACAACAAGTAAAAACATCCAATTTTGTGTTACCCATAACTTCTTCGTTTTAAATCCGTTTTGAGTGAATAAAATTTCTATGGTTTCATATTGAACTAAAATTTATGAAACTAAACAGAAAAAGTATAAGTTTATAGTTGGAAATATAAGTTAGAAGTCATTTTTGTAAGAGGTAGTCATTTTAGTAGAAAGAACGACGTCTTGATGACCATTTTGAAAAACATACTTCCACTTTGAGTTTAACCATGATTTTCGGATATAGTTTCATGTTCATAAGAAAAATCATTTTCCCAGAAGAACAACTTTTAAATCAAAGTTTATCATAGTTTTTAATTAACTAACCCAAAACAGCCCGCGGTTTCACTACGACGGCGTATGTCCGGTTTTAAGGTGTTCTTCGTGTTTCCAGGTTTTAATTAATTAAGTTACCATATCATATAGATATAGAACATGTGATTAGTTGATTTTAAAAGTTAAGTTAGAAGGATTAACTTTGTTTGCGAACAAGTTTAGAATTAACTAAACTATGTTCTATTGATTACATGCTCAAATCTTCGAATAAGATAGCTATATATATATGAATCGAATGATGTTATGAACATCATTACTACCTAAGTTTAGTAGGTAAACCTACTGGAAGTGACAAAAATTGATTTAGCTTCAAAGGATTCTTGGATGGCTTGAAAGTTCTTGAAGTAGAATCATGACACGAAAACAAGTTCAGGTAAGATTTCCACTCGAAATAAGATTGTTATAGTTATAGAAATTGAATTAAAGTTTGAATATGAGTATTACCTTGAATTAGAAAGATATATTACTATAAATAAGAAAGATTTTTGAGATTGGATGATCACTTGAAATGGATTTGCAAGATTGGAAGTAAGCTAGTCAACTTGAAAGTGTTCTTGGTGTGTTTTTGAGTAGTTGTTTTGTAAGTTGATCTAGGTTAGGATTTATGAGCTAGATTGAGCTAGATTTTGATGAAGATGATGAAGAACACTTAGAACATGAAGAAAGAGTTTTGAGAGAGAGTAATTTGATGCATAAAATTGAAATGAAATTGTGTTTGTGTGTGTCTTAGTTCATGTGAACTTAGGAGCAAGATAAAGGCTCCATCATTTTGTAATCTAGCTTAATCATTCATTGTAAATGACAAAGGTTAATCCCTACATGTTTCTATAATGGATGATGAGTCATTTAGGGCTGCTAAGATCAGATTATTGAGTGTATATATCAATAGTAAATACATCTAGGAGCTGTGTATTGTACGAGTACGAATACGGATGGATATGAGTAAAATTGTTGATGAAAACGAATGAGAATGTATTTGTGATCAACTTTGATAAGTAGAAGTACTTTGATATGTGTCTTGAAGTCTTCCAAAAGTGTACTAATACATCTTAATATACTACAAGTATATACATTTTAACTGAGTCGTTAAGGCATCGTTAGTTGTTACATGTAAGTGTTGTTTTGAAACCTTTAAGTTAACGATCTCATTTAATGTTATTAACCCATTGTTTATTATATCTAATGAGATGTTAAATTATTACATTATCATGATATTATGATGTATGAATATATATTAATATGATATATATATACATTAAAATGTCGTTACAACGATAATCGTTACATATATGTCTCGTTTCGAAATTCTTAAGATAGTAGTCTTATTTTACATATGTAGTTCATTGTTAACATACTTAAAGATATATATATATATATATATATATATATATATATATATATATATATATATATATATATATATATATATATATATATATATATATATATATATATATATATATATATATATATATATATATATATATATATATATATATATATATATATATATATATATATATATATATATATATAATTATCATTTTATCATGTTAAATATAGTGTAACAATATTTTAATATGATACATATGTATTTAGTAAGACGTTGTTATAACAATAATCATTATATATATCGTTTCGAGTTTCTTAACTTAGTAGTCTCATTTTTATGTATATAACTCATTGTTAATATACCTAGTGAGATACTTACTTATCATAATATTATATTAACTATATATATATATATATATATATATATATATATAATTATCATTTTATCATGTTAAATATAGTGTAACAATATCTTAATATGATACATATGTATTTAGTAAGATGTTGTTATAACAATAATCATTATATATATCGTTTCGAGTTTCTTAACTTAGTAGTCTCATTTTTATGTATATAACTCATTGTTAATATACCTAGTGAGATACTTACTTATCATAATATTATATTAACTATATATATATATATATATATATATATATATATATATATATATATATATATATATATATATATATAGTTTTTACAAGTTTTAACGTTCGTGAATCGCCGGTCAGCTTGGGTGGTTAATTGTCTATTTGAAACATATTTCAATTAATCAAGTCTTAACAAGTTTGATTGCTTAATAGGTTGAAAACATTTAATCATGTAAATATAGTTTTCAATTAATATAAAATCATGGAAAAGTTAGGGTCACTACATAATAGCCACATATTATTATCTAGACTTATTTGTTGGCAGAATAACTAATTATAGAACACCACAATATGTTTGTAGACTTAATTATTGGCAAGTCTAGTATTATAGCCTTAATTATTTGGCATGCATCTTTTCACATGTTATAAGTACACCAATTAAGATATATATCATAAATCGTTTGTATATTTAGAAAACTAAATCGTATGATATTTTTATTAATGTATTTCAACTTATTATATATATATATATATAAATATCTATATATAAACCGCTGTTCGTGAATCGTCGGGAATGGTCGAAGGGTAAATGAATGTGTAAACTAGTTCAAAATGTTTTAAGAGTCATCAATATAGGTTCGCTTATCATGTCAGAAATATTTTATCCTGTAATTAATTTAATAATGAGAAATTTTCTGGGTCATCACAGTACCCCACCGTTAAAGAAAATTTCGTCCCAAAATTTTGAGTAGTACCTGTTTTATGAGCGATATCAGTAAACAAATGTGGATACTTTTGCTTCATTTGATCTTCATGTTCCCAAGTAAACTCGGGTCCTCGTCTAGCATTCCAATGAACTCTAACTATCGGTATTTTTCTTTGTTTTAATTGTTTGACCTCACGGTCCATGATTTCAACAGGTTCTTCGATAAAATGGAGTTTATCATTGATTCGTATTTCGTCAAGAGGAATTACAACATCCTCTTACGCCTAACATTTCTTCAGATTTGATACGTTAAATGTGTCGTGAACACCACTAAGTTCTTGCGGTTGCTTTAATTGATAAGTAACTGTTCCAAGTCTTTCGGTGATTTCAAAGGGTCCTACGTACCTAGAACTTAGCTTTCCTCGTTTACCGAATCGTACAACGTCTTTCCAGGGTGAAAATTTTAACATGACTTTGTCGCCCACTTGAAATTCTAGCTGTTTTATTCTTTTGTTAGCATAACTCTTTTGACGACTCATGGCCGTTTTCAATCACTGTTGTATTTGAAAGATCTTTTCGGTGGTTTCATGAATAATTTCTGGTCCAGTAAGTTGTCTTTCTCCTACTTCGCTCCAACAGATAGGAGATCTGCACTTTCTACCGTAAAGTGCTTCAAATGGCGCTGCGTTGATGCTCGTATGATAGCTGTTATTGTATGAGAATTCTTTCAAAGGTAAATGTCGATCCCAACTGGTTCCAAAGTCAATCACGCATGCCCGTAACATGTCTTCTAATGTTTTTATTGTTCTTTAACTTTGGCCATTTGTCTGTGGGTGATAAGCGGTGCTCATATCAAATCGAGTTCCCAATGCTTTTTGTAATGACTGCCAAAAATGTGATACGAATCGGGTGTCACGATCAGATATGATGGAGATAGGTGCACCATGCCTGGAAACTATTTCCTTCAAATATAAGCGTGCTAATCTCTCCATACTGCCTGTCTCCTTTATTGGTATAAAGTGAGCTGACTTAGTGAGGCGATCAACTATCACCCAAATAGTATCGTGACTACTTGCAGTCCTTGGCAATTTCGTAATGAAATCCATGGTTATCCTTTCCCATTTCCACTGAGGAATTTCTGGTTGTTGCAATAATCCTGATAGCTTTTGTTGCTCAGCTTTGACCTTCGCACATGTCAAACATTTGCTTACATAAGTAGCAATTTTTGTCTTCATATTAGGCGACCAATAGAACTTCTTAAGATCGTGGTACATTTTCCTGTTTCCTGGGTGAATTGAGTACCTCGTTTTGTGCGCTTCATCCCGTACTAGTTGTCTTAAGTTACCATGCTTTGGTACCCATATCCTACCAGCAAAATACAGGGTTCCATCGGCTTTTACTTCAAGTTATTTTTCTAACCCTTTGCTCATTTCGCCTTTTTCATTTTCTTCTTTTAAAGCTTCTAACTGTGCTGCTTGAATTTTTTTTTGTGAGCTCAGTACGAATTGTAATGCTCAAAGCTCGAACCCTAAGAGGTTTTACTCTTTCTTTCCGACTTAGGGCATCAGCTACAACATTAGCCATTCCGGGGTGGTGACGTATTTCACAATCATAATCGTTCAATAAATCTACGCAGCGACGTTGCCTCATATTGAGTTGTTTTTGATCAAAAATATGTTGAAGACTCTTATGGTTAGTGTATACTGTACACTTGGTTCTATATAGATAGTGTCTCCATATTTTGAGTGCAAAAACTACTGCTCCAAGTTTCAAATCGTGCGTCGTATAGTTCCTTTCGTGAATTTTTAGTTGTCGTGAGGCGTATGCGATAACTTTTGCGCGTTGCATTAATACACAGCCTAAACCTTGGCGCGAAGCATCATAATAGATAACAAAATCATCATTTCCTTCCGGTAATGACAAAATGGGTGCATACGTTAACTTCTTCTTTAATAGTTGAAATGCGGATTCCTGTTCCGTGGACCAATCATACTTCTTTCCCTTTTGAGTCAATGCAGTTAAGGGTTTGACGATTTTAGAGAAATCTTGAATGAATCTTCGGTAGTAGCCAGCAAGACCTAAGAATTGGCGGATTTGTGTTGGTGTCTTTGGTGTTTCCCATTTACTAATGGCTTCGATCTTGGCAGGGTCAACTTTAATTCCAAGTTTACTGACAACATGGCCCAAAAATTGTACTTCTTTTAACTAGAAATCACACTTCGAAAATTTTGCATACAGTTCTTCTTTCTTGAGTACCTCTAGTACCAGTCTTAAGTGTTGCTCATGTTCTTCTTTGTTCTTCGAGTAAATCAATATGTCGTCGATAAAAACAATGACAAATTTGTCTAAATATGGTCTCCAGATGCGATTCATCAGATCCATGAATACTGCTGGAGCATTAGTCAATCCAAAAGGCATGACTAAAAACTCATAGTGACTGTAACGGGTTCTGAACGCGATTTTAGGAACATCTTCTTCCTTCACTCTCAGCTGATGATATCCGGAGCGTAGATCAATCTTAGAATAAATACGTGATCTTTGTAATTAATCAAACAAATCATCAATCCTTGATAATGGGTACCGATTTTTGATCGTTAATTTGTTTAATTCTCGGTAATCTATGCACATTCTCATAGATCCATCCTTCTTCTTGACGAACAGAATAGGAGTACCCCAGGTTGAAAAACTGGGACGAATAAATCCACGATCCGATAATTCTTGTAATTAGCTCTGCAATTCTTGCATCTCGGAAGGTGCAAGTCTATATGGGGATCGGGCTACAGGTGCGGCTCCTGGCACGAGATCAATCTGGAATTCTACACATCTGTGTGGAGGTAGCCCCGGTAATTCTTCTGGAAATACTTCGGGATATTCTCTCACAACCGGCATGTGACGCCCCGTACAAAATCAATGTGTACGGATCATCAACAACAGATCTATTACACGGTACAATACTACATGCTATTTTAAAACAAGTTTTGCATTCATGAAAAGGTGACGTCCTTACCAACGTCAAATGTTTTACAAGGATAACGTGCTTCTACGAATAGAAAGCATTAACATAAATACGTGACACAAAGGTCATTACAAAGCCATGGTTCAAATGTAACATAAGTTGTGATGCAAAGTGAAAGTTCCATGATTGAGACATCTCTAAGTAATGCAGCGAAAGTCTAACACAGCGAGTCTGTAACAGCAGTCTATACACCAAGACTATAACAACAAGTCTAACAGCGGAAGCAAAAACGTCTAAGCACCTGAGTAATACATGCTTAAAAAGTCAACGTGAATGTTGGTGAGCTATAGTTTGTTTGTAATCAGTAATGTAATGTAGAACACAAGATTTCAGTGCTTCAACCAGTATTTCAAATCAGTACTTCGAATCATTATGATAAAGTATATGCTTATCCGTGGGCACCCGGTAACTAACTTAACGTAATAATAATATCACCCCCTAAAAGTACACTTGGCGAGTGTGTATGTTCTCGAAGTATCAAACACCCGTTAAATGCTAGCGCGACTAGCCCGAGTGGGGATGTCAAACCCTATGGATCCATATCTAATATTCGCATTCACCAGTTCAAAAACAATGATTAAACGTTATCGTGCTAAGGGGAAAGTTTGTGCCATTATATCACCCACACATATATAAAGTTTAAGTACTCGTGTCTAGTATCTAAAAACATAAAAAGCGCATGTATTCTCAGTCCCAAAAATAGTTAAAGTAAAAATGGAAGCTATAACTCACAGTGAATGTGCAGTAAAAGTCGATATGAAAAGTATGTAGGTAGTAAGTCGGTCCGAAAGGTCATCAACCTAAGTCAAAGGTTACTAGGTCAGTAAATTGTCCCCAAAATTTTAAAAGTGAATAAGTTAAACCTTAAGTATCATCATCATCATCATTATCATCATACGTAAAAGATAATGTAAGGTTTTCAACAAGAATATAATTCGGACATGTGCTACGACCTCTATACAAAACGAAAAGACGTGTGGTCAGTGGCCAAGACTCCGTATGTGAGTCCTCTAACTGCTATCCAGTTTTCAGATCCTAAATCGATGTCGTTTGACCGTGGCGACGGTTCAAGCGCGAGTAGGTCAGAATTTTCAGCACGTCGTTATAACGGCGTGGTGACTTTCGGAAGGTTATAAATCCTAAACCGTATATCGGATTTAGGCGAGTCCTAAACGAAAAGTCATCTAATCAAAACGATCTATCTGAAAATCAGTTTTCCAGAAGTCTCAGGAGTCTGATCAGACCCAAAAAACAGTAAACAAGTGCTCTGATAGGTTTCTTGGTGCTTGATGCTCATCACGGTTCTCATCCTTGATGCGTGTAAGCTTCAAGTGTACAACTCTTTGATATTTTAGCATCACTTTGACCATGTTTCAATCATCAAAACACAACTAAGAGTAAAAGCTAACATTCTACAAGTTTTGAACATCAATGTTGCCTCTTTATTGCATAAACACAATAAAGCTTCAACCTTTGTCCTTTTGACACAAGTTTATGCATCTTCATCATATGAGATGATGAAGACTTGATCTTTATCACCATAAAAATCATAAAAAGGTTCCAAGCAAGTGAGATCTACAATAATAACTTAGATCTTCAAGTATTAAGAAACCCTAAGCTAGAAAGCTTGGATCTTTACAAGATTAATGAGACCATAAGCTAGAAAGCTAAGATCTAGTAAAAGTAATGAGACCATAAGCTAAAAAGCTAAGATCTTTAACAAAATAATGAAACTCTAAGCTAGAAATATTGGATCTTTAGTGTTCTTGAAGATCCTTAAAGCAAAAGGCTAGATCTTCAAGTTTCATGAAGATCATAAACACAAGTTTTGATCTTTTTAACAAAATAAAGGGATCATAAGCTAGAAAACTTAGATCCAACAAATTAAATGAAGATTTAGTGGCGTCTTTGGACATAGGCAATATAGGCGATCGCCTAGGGTCCAAAATTTGTGAAGGGCCCAAAATTTTTAATATATATATAGTGGTAGGATCAAGAGGGAAGTAACCAATCGGGGAGAAGCGGGGGGAAGTAAAATCTTTTTTTTTCATTTTTTGAAAAAACTTTATTCACGAACATTATAGATTGGATGAAAATATGAACATTTAATAAAGACACTTTGTGATAAATGTTTTTATTTTGGCGGAAAAACGCACGAAGAACTAATATATAACAATTATCGTGTTTTTCGAGCGTATGTTGAAGTTTTAGATATTAGGATTTAGATATTAGGGTTTACAGGGTTTAGATATTAGGGTCTAGAAATTTAGGGTTTAGGGTTTAGATTTAGGATTTAGATTGAGTTTTTAACACGAACAGTTTAGAGTTTAGGGTTTAGGGTTTGGTATTTTGGGTTTATTCCATAAACCCAAAACACCAAACCCTAAAAATAAACCCAAAACACCAAAATCTAAACCCTAAACCCTAAACTCTAAATCGGGCTAAATTTTACTTCACAAAACAAGAAAAAAAACGTTAACATTCTTCACGAACAATATTATCTTGAATGTTATTTTTGACGATCATTTTCCTACTTAAATAATACGGAGTAACATTAATCACAAAGTGTCTATTCTAAATGTTCATATTTTCATGTGATCTTGATGCCTCAAAAAAATTTCCAAAAAAAAAAGAAAAAAAATAAAAAAAAATTTGCTTCCTCCCGCTTCCCCCCGATTGGTTACTTCCCCATTGATCCTGCCCCAATATATATATATATATATATATATATATATATATATATATATATATATATATATATATATATATATATATATATATATATATATATATATATATATATATGGTTAAGTAAATAAAAATAATGTGTTCAATAAATTTAATTAAAAAAAATAGTAAGTTAACTTATGTGTATTAGTCTATAATTTTAGGGCCTCTTTCTTTTTTTCCTTTTTTCAAGCCTAGTTCTCAAGCCCACACATCTTTAATCATGTTTATGGGATTTTTGGGTACAAGGGCCTTTTTAATTTCGCCTTGGGCCTTCGACTTGTTGAGAAGGCCCTGTGAAGATTCAAAGCGAGAAAGCTTGAATCTTTAATGTTCTTGAAGGATTCAAATCAAGGTTTGAATCTACAAGATATAACAAGATCAAAAAGCTAAAAAGCTTGATCTTATGATAAAGACGATGATGTCGTGTACATGAAGAAGAGAAGAAGAAGAAGAAGAAAATTTAAAACTTACACTTTTTAGAGTGAGAAAGACTAGAGAGAAAATTAGAGAGTAAGTGTGTGTAAAATGTGAATGAGATCAAGAGTGAAATGGGTGGAAATGGCTTGGTATTTATATTGGAGATGGGGGTGTTTTTGTGACGACCCAGAAATTTCCGACCAAATTTAAACTTAATCTTCATATGATTTCGATACGATAAGCAAAGTCTGTAATGTTAAGTTTTAAAAATTTTGAAACTATGTTTATATATTCAATTGACCTTCGACCATTCTCGATGATTCACGAATAACTAATTGTAAATAGATTTGTGTGTATTTAAATATATATGTATATATATAAATATAATAATTTAGAAATTAACTTTAAATATTATATGTTGTTCTATTAGAATTGAATATGTAAAATAAAATAAAATATGATATTATGATAATTATTATTTGAAACATATCTGTATATCTATATATATAAATAAGTATATTAAATATACATTTTGTGATTTTCAAATTTATTTAGTAAACGACGGTAACGTTCAATTGTCAATCGAATGATGGTACACGAGTTACAAAGGAACTTATGTGATTGTTTTTTTTTTCTTAAATAAATGGTGATCCGAAAATAAGTTATATCAAATTTAGTTTATTAAAAGTATATTTAGAATTTATTTAATTAATTTTAAAAATATATAAGTTCGAGTTGGGATCTAGCTCGAATTACAGGGCAATTTTTAGGATTGATATTAAACAAGTAAAGTCTAACTTATGAGAAATTGAAAATAAACATTGATCAATAATTAAGTTTTATAAAATATTAAGTTGCTAAAAATATATTTAAATACCCCGAGTTAAGTTTTAATACTCCAAAATATTTAACAACGGAACACGATATATTGACCCGTAAGTTAGGATTTCTTGTCGACGGATGTAATTACAAAACTAATGGCTGCTAATATTATTTTTATATATTAATTTGTTTCATCTTGATCATTGTGACAACCTTTCCACCTTACCACTAATACCACTTTAATTTTTGTCTAAGTCACGTACACTTATTGAGAGAGTATTGGCCAAAAAGTTGTAAGCTTGATTGAGACAAGAAGATTGAATTCTTCCACCTTACTATTCTTGATAGACAATCACAAACAAACCACATTCATATATTTTATATGTACATTTACATATGTAAGACTTACTCATGCACACACTATCTTAATTAATTTCTTTTGCTTCGGTTTTCAACAAACGTCACCACTTCAAACCGTGAGCTACAACCACCTCACTTTGATCATTACTAAACCAATAACTACAAGTACCAACCACAACATCACCACATACAACCACTGTTTGCAGCTATTATGGCTCCTGTTTCTGTGTTCTCTGTCGAGGAAAATCAACCACCAAACCACCTTTGTCAATCACCACAGCCGGCCACCATCAAGCACCAACTCGCCATCTCCTTCAATCACCACTAAATAACCACTTACATCACCACCTTGGCACCATCACAATCAACTCACCTTTGACCCACATCTTGCTGCTACACCTTTGCTGTCTGTTTATTGTTTTTGGTCGAGCAAACCAAAGCCAAACACCACATACCTGCTATGTTACTGTTCCCCTAGAATGTTGCTACTACAATAATTACTTCTGCTACTGAATACCAGGTTTCATGTCAGTTTCAATTGAAGGAACTGCTACTGCAGCTATACTATTTAATACTTTTATTTCGAGCTCAAGCACAAACCAAGCACCATCGTTGTGCTACTAACTTGCTGATACTACACCTGCAAATCATCAAGCTAGTACACTTTCGATTTCTAATGTTAAATCATGAATCGAACCTATTTACAATATGATACTCAATCCTTCATATACAAATCAAGCAGATGTTAATGAAGTGATTAATAATTTATGATGAATGATGATAGGTTAGAAAAATATATAATTGTATGAATAGGTAACTAAATAATTGAACATCATTTATTGTTCTGCTTTCTGATTCAAAACAAGACCCCATTCAATATCCTTATCGAACCTATAGCCTCTTCGACTAGTGTTACTCAGATTCCATAGTACTACTACTTCATTTTTTTTTTTTTTTTGAATCACTATTCGAACAATCATTAATCCTCATCATAATTATTGATCACCATCTTCAAACTCAACAAGAATACCATAGATTGTTACCCTAGTTCGATCAAATAGAAGTACAGAATATATCAAAGGATTTAAGAAATTAATAGATATTGAGGAATCAATCCCATACCTGATCCGTTGATGAACCAATAATTTATTGATCGATCGGAGAACCGATGACCTATTCAATCGATTGATTGTTGCTGCAACTTTCTTCTACTCAATTTCTAATGATAATCGAATTTCCTATTCCTGCTTTTGTCGACGGCCAGAAACCCTAAAAACTGAAGCTATGGTTGACTCATGCTGTAAATTGTTGATGATTGTGATTGAAGATGCAATGGGTGTTAAGGAATTATGATTACTTGATCTGTTTTAGGGTTAATAACTGGTACCGAAGGGGATTACCCCTTAAACGGGCCAAGTTATATTTTTGGACTACATAATTTGTATGGGCTAAAGAGTTTGTTGTTGGGCTTCTCAAACGGGTTAAGTATAGGTGAATGACGAATTAATTCAAGAAACAAATTTAGGTGGAGTGGTTTGTGGTGTTATTGAGATAGCAAGAGGTTGAGGGTTCGAGCCCGGGCAAGGGCTGTTTTTTTTAAACTCATTCTTTTTGAGGTAGTTTTCTCATTAACTATTATTATTATTATTATTATTATTATTATTATTATTATTATTATTATTATTATTATTATTATTATTATTATTATTATTATTATTATTATTATTATTATTATTATTATTATTATATTACAACAAATAAAGATTATGTACATAAAATATACTTATTACATAATATAGTTATATTAATATTTCATATAACTACATATCAAACATATTAAAATTATTTATATAAAAACTTACATATAACAAACTATTGAAATTTAATACAGTACTAATTATATATATATATATAAATATATGTAGATATATTAATATAACTACAAATACATTAATATTATATAATTAAATGAAATTATGTGATTTCCATTATATGTTTTAATAAATATATGAATGATATAGGTTCGTGAATCCGAGACCAACCCTATACTTGTTCAATGTCGTTCTATGTATTTTTACTACAAAATACATTAGGTGAGTTCCTTTGATCCCCTTTTACTCTTTACATTTTTGGGACTGAGAATACATGCGCAACTTTTATAACTGTTTTACAAAATAGACACAAGTAATTAAAATGACATTATATGGTTGAATGATCGAAATCGAATATGACCCTTTTTATATAGTATGGTAATCTAAGAATTAGGGAACAGACACCCTAATTGACGCGAACTCTAAAGATAGATCTATCGGGCCCAACAAGCCCCATCCAAAGTATCGGATGCTTTAGTACTTCGAAATTTATATCATGTCCGAAGGAGGATCCCGGAATGATGGGGATATTCTTATATGCATATTGTTAAGGTCGGTTACTAGGTGTTCAATCCATATGAATGATTTTTGTCTCCATATGTGGGACGTATATTTATGAGAACTGGAAATAAAAATCTTGTGGTCTATTAAAATGATGGAAATCATTATTTATGTTAAACTAATGAACTCACCAACCTTTTGGTTGACACTCGAAAGCATGTTTATTCTCAGGTACGAAAGAAATCTTCCGCTGTGCATTTGATCATTTTAAAGATATTACTTGGAGTCATTCATGACATATTTCAAAATACGTTACATTCGAGTCATTGAGTTTATTAAGATCATTATTAAGTCAATTATAGTTGGATATATTATGAAATGGTATGCATATCTGTCAACTTTAGATGTAATGAAAGATTGTCTTTTCAAAACGAATGCAATGTTTGTAAAATGTATCATATAGAGGTCAAGTACCTCGCGATGTAATCAACTGCTGTGAATCATTTATAATCGATATGGACTTCATCCAGATGGATTAGGACGGGTCCTTTCAGTTGGTATCAGAGCGGTGGTCTTAGCGAACCATGTCTGCATTAGTGTGTCTAACTGATAAGTCGTTAGGATGCATTAGTGAGTCTGGACTTCGACCGTGTCTGCATGTCATAAGTTTTGCTTATCATTTTGTGTCACAAATTACCTGCTTATCATTCTTAGAGAATCACTTGCTTATCATTCTTAGTCTAGACACGTTTTACTGCATTGATTGCATGAATAGTGTATAGACAAAATTCATATCTTAGCGTATCTACTACTTCATATCTTAGCGTATCTGTTACTGTAACTTTGCCTGACAACTTCCGTAGATTCCTCGTAACTTATGGGATTTTAGTATTATATATGTATATGTAAATTATGTATTGCAGGGTCCTAATCTACATCCTATAATCTATTTCTTATCGAAAAGTCCTTCATCTGATCGTACGAGATGAATCCCTCAACCAGTTCGAATTCCTCGGATTCTGACAGCTATTTCGATATGGAGTTTCACCTATCAACGTCACCGGAATGAATCAACCAATCAGTCATCCCTAATTCATTTGATGAGTTCGTAGTCGACTTAAACAATGGAGACGCGAAGAAGGCGATCCCTTCCACCAACCGAATTCACCTCTTGACAAAGAACCAGAAGCGTTTACCGGCGAACCTGTTCGAGACACCATTTTTAGTTTCATTTCCAGGGTAACTCGACAAGATTATATTCTATCCACAATTCTGAACCTTATTCATCCGCTCGTTCCAACCGACAATCATCCTGGAGTAATAAGTCAACGAACTTCGCGATCGAAAAATCAATTCAGAGAATATGGTGCAAAATGTACCAGCTTCAGCAACATCACCGGCACTAACAGTGCCATCAGTAACAGCAACAGTACCATCAGTAACAGCACCCGTACTATCAAAAATCCATGTCTCAACATCTCATTCTGTACCTCGAGTATAATCATCGTTCTACGTATCGTTCTACATCAATTATCTTCGTTCTTCATGACAATTATGTAATCTCTAAAGTTTTAGAGATTATGTACTCTAGTTCTAGTCGTAAATCTGATGAGTTTAATATCACATTGACTCATTAAATCCATGATTACATCTGAAGAAAATATATATGTATATATATTCTTTCATAAAGATTGTAATTTAAAATTCTTTCGTACAAACTGTTAATGGTGAAAATATTTTAACGGGTAGGTAATACCCGAGAAATATTTAGATTTCACTTTAATAAGTTACACTGTACATTCAACGAAGCTGATTCAACAGACATTTACTATCCTATTTACATTCATCGATATACGAATCCGTTCACCACAGAATAACCATTTATATTCAATTTCATATTTGGATTTTGACTTCTCAGAATCCAACAAGTGGCATAATGAAGAAAACATTGAACAAAATAAAATTTGCTAGAAACAAACGAATTAACTAATTGAAATATTGTTAAGAATCCACGCTAACTGTTCCTAGCTAACTGTTCCTAGCTAACTGGTTACATTTTATTTTCCACAATTTAATTATCGCAATTTATATTCTCGCAATTTTATTCATCGTCATTTAATTTTTGTTATTTACTTTACGCACTTTATTTATCGTCATTTATTTTCTGTTATTCATTTTACGCACTTTAAATATCGGGACATGTATACAAGGTTTTGACATATCATATCGACGCATCTATATATATTATTTGGAATCACCATAGACACTCTATATGCAGTAATGATTGAGTTCTCTATACAGGGTTGAGGTTGATTCTACAATAATATATATACTTTGAGTTGTGATCGAGTCTGAGACGTATATGGGTCACGACACGTATTAATTAATTCGAATATTATATATGAATTATTGAAATGCAAACTGTGGACTAGTAACGGTGGACTATCAACATTGGACAATTAAAATGAATTAAAATATTGATTATAACATATGAAACTAAACAATTCTTCAAGTTTGCCACTTGATTTCATCTTAAATCTCATTTGTAACTTGACGATTACAATCCGCGTTCAAACCTTTCATGATTCTTGAAAACACCTCAATCGAGAGGATGAACCAACCGCACTTCATTTACGGAAGGAAAGATTTATGCATATAGTTATGCACCTGAAAAACTCTCGGCAACTGAGTAAAAGTTTAACACGTAGCCGCGTCAGATCCTTTGGCATTTATTAGCAAAAAAAAAAAATAGCTTTGCGATCCCTTTTCAAAGTAGTCAATTTTGTCACAGCTCCAGCAAATCAACTTCGACTTTTCATTCAAAGTAGCCTTACTATAATCCTGATATATACAATTACTCTTTTGATACCGGAGAATCCTTTTATATTCCACCACATTACCAGCAAATGTACCAGCAACCTTGTCGCTCCTTAGTTTAAATCCCTCCGACAAATCACTATAATTATCTATTGAAGTCTCGTCATGTACTCATCCGCATCTTGTAACGAGAACTGCCATAACAATTACCGGGAATCAGCAATCAGTACTTTGAAAACTCACAGCATATCTACATCAACAGTTATATGTATGACATTTATCTCTTAGAATTATGATCTCTCATTCTGAAATTTTGAAAAGCACTCAGTCACAAATCAATTCTCTGAATGTTGAAAAAGCTGAATGAAGCAACAGAAACCATAGACAACCGTAAACGACCTTAATCATCGAAAGTTTGATAATAAAGAATAGTATGTTGGAAAAGCTCAGAAAAGTTGGAACTAAAAAACGGATTGAGTTAACCACAAAGGAGACCAAGGACAAATACAAGGACCATACCATATATTCAAAGAATCCAGGTAATTCTGGATCCGATAAAACCTTCAATGAATATCTTGCTTCGTACTCATGTTAAAATCTTGCGGAAAAATCTTTCCCCATCAACCATCGAACTTAGAAATTCCAAAATATCATCATCAATATCTTCGATATTTCTGAGGATATTTTCATAAATATTCTCGTCCGAAATTATATACCTCCTCGTGCTTCCTATGTATCATTATATTGGAAACATTCAATAGAAAATTTAGTACCGAAAAGCGGATTATGCGAAACTATAAAGGAAGCCGTGGACAAATCACAAAGAATAAGTTTGACTTCAAAGAATCCAAATGATTCTGTTTCTGATGAAGTCTTTAGCGAATACCTTGCTTCCGAATCTAAACCCTTACGGATAAATCTTCTTCATCATCCATCGATATTAGAAATTCCAAGATATCATCGTATCTTTCATTATAAATATCCTCCATATTTCTGAAGATATTTTCATAACTATTCTTATCTGAAATCATTAATCTCTTCCTGATATCAGTGTTACATCATATAGAAACTGTTAGTTTCTATATTCTGTAAACTTTTGAGCTTATAATATGAATGTTATTGAAGTAATGTTGGGAACAGATGCATGAGTTAGTATAATATAATGACACTTGATCAACGTGATTATATTACAGTAAGTCATGCTGAGTTTCTAATGAAACGTGATGATTCACAGTGGATCATACCATCATCATATGTCATACTACATAACTCTTTCATTCTACATAACCTTCGAACATATCAAGAAGAATATATTCTTGATAGTTCTATCTTCTGTAATTTTGATAAATTTAAAAATCAAATTGTGCTATCACGTTCCTTCCTGCTTAGAACATTATAATCATTCGAAACTCTATATCTACAAATTCTGGACTATTATTCGCTTGACTTGAAGTCGGGAAGAGAAAACAAAAGTATAGAGCTTTGAAATATAAGGGAGAATATAAAGCCCGATAACAACACATAAATTACAAACCGTGTATATCAATATTTATCGCAACATAAAGACACGAGAGAATTAAAAACATTGTAATCCCAAGGGCGAAGTAGAAGAAGGCAGATTCCTCTGGTGGAAGTTGGAAAAGGAGAATGATTGTTGCGATAGTAAGAATGAGGACAAGGATCAGAACTGGATTGAGTATTTTCAGAATCTTTTGGATGTATGAAACAAGAAGGAAAGTATAGGAATGGTGAAAATTATGGAACGGGAAGGGTTTAATTTATAATGGAAATTATCAGACTGAGAAATTGAGGCAGATCATCGTATTTAATTATAGAGATCCTAATTTCCTTAAATCCCGAAGAATCAAATCTTTTAGATTTCGAAGATTTTCTTTATATCCCTTGAATTCCGAAATTCAACATAGACAACGTCAAAAGTTAAGACACACCTTATTTTCTGAATTCAACCATGACTAGTCAAAAGTTATGATGAAACCTGTCTTTCTCATTTCACTATTCAGTGATAGCTTCATTCGTACTCTTCGAGTAATCGAATTGTCTTATTCATATTACTATATAGTAATGAAACTCTATTTATCAACTCATATATGTCATGAAAACATTTTTGTTGTTAGCCATGACGACCTCACTCAAATTTCGGGACGAAATTTCTTTAACGGGTAGGTACTGTGACGACCCGGAAATTTCCGACCAAATTTAAACTTAATCTTCATATGATTTCGATACGATAAGCAAAGTCTGTAATGTTAAGTTTTAAAAATTTTGAAACTATGTTTATATATTCAATTGACCTTCGACCATTCTCGATGATTCACGAATAACTAATTGTAAATAGATTTGTGTGTATTTAAATATATATGTATATATATAAATATAATAATTTAGAAATTAACTTTAAATATTATATGTTGTTGTATTAGAATTGAATATGTAAAATAAAATAAAATATGATATTATGATAATTATTATTTGAAACATATCTGTATATCTATATATATAAATAAAGTATATTAAATATACATTTTGTGATTTTCAAATTTATTTAGTAAACGACGGTAACGCTCAATTGTCAATCGAATGATGGTACACGGGTTACAAAGGAACTTATGTGATTGTTTTTTTTTCTTAAATAAACGGTGATCCGAAAATAAGTTATATCAAATTTAGTTTATTAAAAGTATATTTAGAATTTATTTAATTAATTTTAAAAATATATAAGTTCGAGTTGGGATCGAGCTCGAATTACAGGGCAATTTTTAGGATTGATATTAAACAAGTAAAGTCTAACTTATGAGAAATTGAAAATAAAATTGATCAATAATTAAGTTTTATAAAATATTAAGTTGCTAAAAATATATTTAAATACCCCGAGTTAAGTTTTAATACTCCAAAATATTTAACAACGGAACACGATATATTGACCCGTAAGTTAGGATTTCTTGTCGACGGATGTAATTCCAAAACTAATGGCTGCTAATATTATTTTTATATATTAATTTGTTTCATCTTGATCATTGTGACAACCTTTCCACCTTACCACTAATACCACTTTAATTTTTGTCTAAGTCACGTACACTTATTGAGAGAGTATTGGCCAAAAAGTTGTAAGCTTGATTGAGACAAGAAGATTGAATTCTTCCACCTTACTATTCTTGATAGACAATCACAAACAAACCACATTCATATATTTTATATGTACATTTACATATGTAAGACTTACTCATGCACACACTATCTTAATTAATTTCTTTTGCTTCGGTTTTCAACAAACGTCACCACTTCAAACCGTGAGCTACAACCACCTCACTTTGATCATTACTAAACCAATAACTACAAGTAACAACCACAACATCACCACCTACAACCACTGTTTGCAGCTATTATGGCTCCTGTTTCTGTGTTCTCTGTCGAGGAAAATCAACCACCAAACCACCTTTGTCAATCACCACAGCCGGCCACCATCAAGCACCAACTCGCCATCTCCTTCAATCACCACTAAATAACCACTTACATCACCACCTTGGCACCATCACAATCAACTCACCTTTGACCCACATCTTGCTGCTACACCTTTGCTGTCTGTTTATTGTTTTTGGTCGAGCAAACCAAAGCCAAACACCACATATCTGCTATGTTACTGTTCCCCTAGAATGTTGCTACTACAATAATTACTTCTGCTGCTGAATACCAGGTTTCATGTCAGTTTCAATTGAAGGAACTGCTACTGCAGCTATACTATTTAATACTTTTATTTTGAGCTCAAGCACAAACCAAGCACCATCATTGTGCTACTAACTTGCTGATACTACACCTGCAAATCATCAAGCTAGTACACTTTCGATTTCTAATGTTCAATCATGAATCGAACCTATTTACAATATGATACTCAATCCTTCATATACAAATCAAGCAGATGTTAATGAAGTGATTAATAATTTATGATGAATGATGATAGGTTAGAAAAATATATAATTGTATGAATAGGTAACTAAATAATTGAACATCATTTATTGTTCTGCTTTCTGATTCAAAACAAGACCCCATTCAATATCCTTATCGAACCTATAGCCTCTTCGACTAGTGTTACTCAGATTCCATAGTACTACTACTTCATTTTTTTTTTTATTTTGAATCACTATTCGAACAATCATTAATCCTCATCATAATTATTGATCACCATCTTCAAACTCAACAAGAATACCATAGATTGTTACCCTAGTTCGATCAAATAGAAGTACAGAATATATCAAAGGATTTAAGAAATTAATAGATATTGAGGAATCAATCCCATACCTGATCCGTTGATGAACCAATGATTTATTGATCGATCGGAGAACAGATGACCTATTCAATCGATTGATTGTTGCTGCAACTTTCTTCTACTCAATTTCTAATGATAATCGAATTTCCTGTTCCTGCTTTTGTCGACGGCCAGAAACCCCAAAAACCGAAGCTATGGTTGACTCATGCTGTAAATTGTTGATGTTTGTGATCGAAGATGCAATAGGTGTTAAGGAATTATGATTGCTCGATCTGTTTTAGGGTTAATAACTGGTACCGAAGGGGATTACCCCTTAAACGGGCCAAGTTATATTTTTGGACTACATAATTTGAATGGGCTAAAGAGTTTGTTGTTGGGCTTCTCAAACGGGTTAAGTATAGGTGAATGACGAATTAATTCAAGAAACAAATTTAGGTGGAGTGGTTTGTGGTGTTATTGAGATAGCAAGAGGTCGAGGGTTCGAGCCCGGGCAAGGGCTGTTTTTTTTTAAACTCATTCTTTTTGAGGTAGTTTTCTCATTAACTATTATTATTATTATTATTATTATTATTATTATTATTATTATTATTATTATTATTATTATTATTATTATTATTATTATTATTATTATTATTATATTACAACAAATAAAGATTATGTACATAAAATATACTTATTACATAATATAGTTATATTAATATTTCATATAACTACATATCAAACATATTAACATTATTTATATAAAAACTTACATATAACAAACTATTAAAATTTAATACAGTACTAATTATATATATATATATATATATATATATATATATATATATATATATATATATATATATATATATATATATATATATATATATATATATATATATATATATATATATATATATGTAGATATATTAATATAACTACAAATACATTAATATTATATAATTAAATGAAATTATGTGATTTCCATTATATGTTTTAATAAATATATGAATGATATAGGTTCGTGAATCCGAGGCCAACCCTATACTTTTCAATGTCGTTCTATGTATTTTTACTACAAAATACATTAGGTGAGTTCTTTTGATCCCCTTTTAATCTTTACATTTTTGGGACTGAGAATACATGCGCAACTTTTATAACTGTTTTACAAAATAGACACAAGTAATTAAAATGACATTATATGGTTGAATGATCGAAATCGAATATGCCCCTTTTTATATAGTCTGGTAATCTAAGAATTAGGGAACAGACACCCTAATTGACGCGAACTCTAAAGATAGATCTATCGGGCCCAACAAGCCCCATCCAAAGTATCGGATGCTTTAGTACTTCGAAATTTATATCATGTCCGAAGGAGGATCCCGGAATGATGGGGATATTCTTATATGCATATTGTTAAGGTCGGTTACCAGGTGTTCAATCCATATGAATGATTTTTGTCTCCATGTGTGGGACGTATATTTATGAGAACTGGAAATGAAAATCTCGTGGTCTATTAAAATGATGGAAATCATTATTTATGTTAAACTAATGAACTCACCAACCTTTTGGTTGACACTTGAAAGCATGTTTATTCTCAGGTACGAAAGAAATCTTCCGCTGTGCATTTGATCATTTTAAAGATATTACTTGGAGTCATTCATGACATATTTCAAAAGACGTTGCATTTTAGTCGTTGAGTTTATTAAGATCATTATTAAGTCAATTATAGTTGGATATATTATGAAATGGTATGCATATCTGTCAACTTTAGATGTAATGAAAGATTGTCTTTTCAAAACGAATGCAATGTTTGTAAAATGTATCATATAGAGGTCAAGTACCTCGCAATGTAATCAACTGCTATGAATCGTTTATAATCGATATGGACTTCGTCCAGATGGATTAGGACGGGTCCTTTCAGTTTTGCCGTGGGTATGGGGAGACAAAAGGGGGGACAACTTTTGCTTTTTGGTTAGTGGTGGTCTAAAGGGGGTGCTTATGTTAGGATCTCATGCAACATGTATGGTAATGGTGAACAAAAATGCTAGTATGTTGGATCTTATTAATGGGCATTTGTCTTTCATATTAGTGGGTCATTAACTTATTAAAATTGGACTAATTAAATGGTCCATTAGCTAGAGTAGGGTGGGCTAAAGTCCAATAAGGTAGAAAGTCCAACAAGACTAACTAGTGAGCATAAGTAAATTACTAAGTGTAATTAAGCAACCAAAAACCCAAATAATTGTTATTAGGAAATAACAATTAGTATTACGTAGTCATAATATTCCAATTATGACAAAAGTCAAACGTGTACCAAGTACGTAGCTCACTTTAAACGTCAAGTGACACTAACGGTCGTAAAAGCATTCGAGGATCAAGTTAAGTGATTAAGCACTTAATAGCACGTTGTAAGGTATTAACGAAAGTAATTATCATGAAATAAGATCCCAGAGCATAAACTAGCTCAGTACGCACATACACGCAGATTCATGAAAGTATAGAGCACAAAAATTTAAGTTGAAAAAGTCGGGTCGTTACATTACCCACCCGTTAAAGAAAATTTCGTCCCGAAATTTTGAGGAGGGACCAACAATGGTACCAAATTTGAAGAAGAATGAGCATATCAAAGTTCCAAGAGACTCGTAGGCTCAGAAGTGAACTATTTACCTTGAAAGGTACTTGGGCGTATAAAATTAAGAATAGGTATATGCCATTAATTAAGTCTCTTGTCCTAAGAGATCAACAAATTGATTTCATTTCTGGTTAACATGAGTATGTCATCTGAATATATACCCACAAAAGGAAAGATGATATTTTTAGCCTTACAGACATCTTCGGTAAGCTGGATGCATGAAATGCATCATGAATGTTACCCAACTCATCTAAAACAATTGAGCGCTTATGCCGTAATACAAAGTTGACCGATAGAATGGAAAACATGGTGATCACAACCTACTGCATGTGAACTTATCCTTGGATGGAATGAAAGCACAGTCCCATAATGTAACTTTATCCTTTCAGTTACATGTTGAAGTTATGGTTAACATTAACTAGAACAACATATAGTTGCAACCAACGAAGGAAGGAATATGTAGAGTAACTACATCAGTGTTATAGATGTTTTAAGCAGTCCCTTCCAAGAAGATAACAAGATTCATAGATTCTTAAAGTAATTTACATTACATTTCTGAAAGAAAATTGCATGAAAGGTGTGATCGTTGAACGAGAGTGAACTCTCCGTACAACGAGCGAGTTGATCTGAATTGATCCTTATACTTAAGGAGATGCGCGGATGAGAAGATACGTGAACCCTTGGTCATAAAGAATGGTTTACTCTAAGTGAAAAGAATCTCAAAAATGATTCCTTGTACCTCAACCTACTGATTCATAGAGATGATGTTTACGAGGGTGTTGCGATTAGCCGTGAAATATTGAGTGTAGAAACCCACCCAGTGCCTTTCCTACAATGGGGTGACCACTGAGTGTACCTCAGAAAACTGATTTATCGGCCCGCGTTTTTGCCATGTCTAACCTTAAAAGGAACACTTTATGAGCGCAAAGACTTCCTAACAAATTTTATAAAACTGCCATCCAAAGTGGCTCAAGAGTTTTTAACAAAGATCGTAATGGTAATCTTCATCCCTAAACGTGGGACGAGAAGAAGTGTGATCCATACATGGTGTAGACTAATACGAAAACCTTTAATAAAACCAACCAAGGAAGTTTTGAAAACCCTTTAAACGTTTGATTTGACAACATAAACGGATCGAAGTTCCTAGTAAATTTAGAAGTATGTACAACGTGTACCATTTTGCACCAAAACTATTTGACTTAAGTTAAACAACTCAATAAAAGAGTGATTTTTAAATAATTTGAAGGTATAACTTAGTATGTACTAACCAAAATAAATAAGGGTAAATTTAGTAACTTAATTCTATACATACATATATGATTTTATAAATCGCATAAGTGACGGAAAAACTTTATTACTTTCATTTGTCCATAAATCTCGTGAGGACCGTACAAATGAACAACGTGCAAAAATTTTGATAAACAGAGTAATGAATTAATGAATTAAATGTAGTTTTGATAATTATCAGGACATAAGTGTTTGGGCCAAAAATGTTCACGTGCGAAGCCGTTGCTAAAAAGTGAGGTATGAAGGATAGAGCATGAGGACGAGAAGTTAATCGCTTCTTGACTTTGCAAAATGCCAAACAGGTTATAACTAATATTAAAGTCGAAATACTGATAGTGTTAATATCACTAAATGAGAATCCCTTGGAATATGTTAGGACTTAAAGTTACGTAAGAAAGAGCATCGTTCCAACAGGTGTGGCAAATAAGATCCTTGGGGTAACGCAATAATTTTGAATGGTTTAAGTGTTAGTGGATGTCCGAAGGCTCTACATGACGTGGTAGTAAGTGCCTTCATCACATATACACACACACATGAATCTCTCAATTTTGACGGTTGTGAAGTCTTCATGATGACTTGGATACGAATAACACGAAAATTTTATATAACAAGCAACGAAAATTTTATAGAAATCGTTTAAGGTGACAACGTAAGAAAAGAAACGAAGTTCTTAGTAAATATAGACTACTCTAAGTAAAATATCTTTTGATTAAAAGAATTGATTTGTAAAAGTGAAAGTAAAATTTCACATGTGCTAGTCAAAATAAGTAATTATTTACTTTATTATATATAACATATACTGTGACGACCCGAAAATTTCCGACCAATTTTACACTTAATCTTTATATGATTTCAACATGATAAGCAAAGTCTGTAATGTTGAGTCTCAAAAATTTTGAACTATTTTCGTATATGCAATTACCCTTCGACTATTTCCGACGATTCACGAACAATTGTGTGTAAATAAATATGTAAAAATATATAGATATAATTATAAATATAAGTGTATATATAATAATTTGATTTAATAAAATATAATTTAATCATTAGAATTAAAAACATAAAATAACATACAGAATAATTAAGTTGCTATTAAAGTGAACATATATATGTATATATGTAATATATATTTAATTAATGATTATATGTATATTGTTATATATTAAAATGTATGATATTCAATATATGTTATTATATGATAAGTAATTAAAAAGTATTACATAAATAATAATATATAAGATTTATAAATTTAATTTAATTATAAAGCAAAAATATAGTTGCTATAATTATTACCTACATTATTATTATATCAATAATGGTATTATTATTACTATTATAATTATAAGTAATAAAATTCTAATAACTTTAGGGATACCAATATAAAGATTTTTTTTATATAAAAATTATTATAAGAATGATTGAAATTATAAATTAGTTATGATTTAAATAAATTATCAGTATTATTATTTTCAGAAATTATTATTTTATCTAATATAATTAATATTGATATCATTCTTATTATTAGTATTATTTTGATTATTAATATTATTATTATTAATTCTTTTACTATTATTGTTAGTATTTATATTAATTCTAATATTAATAACTGTATTATTATTATTATTAATATAGTCATATTTATTAATTATTAATATTAATTATATATATAAAATCAAATAAATGTAAGAATATATTTCCTATCTCTATCAAATTTTACTCTCATGTCTGTGATACAGGTTGATTCCAATCAAAACAAAACAAAATTTATTAAATATCAAGTTATAAAATGTACGAATCTTTTTTAATGTAATTTCACACTGTATTTAATTTGCAAAATTCGTACAAATCACAATTTAATCACAAGAACAAAACAAACTTGAATAAGAATCAGTAACAGAAGAATGTACGAATTTGTTACATCTGACTTATTTTTTTTGTCTTCTTCTTCTTGTTTGGAGAACTTTGTTTGCATTCTGTTACATGTCAACTTCAAAATTGTCCTTCAAATCTTGTTACTGCTTAATCCTGTCGACCCAATCTAGCTACAAAACAATTTCAATTGATTCTTATTTGGTTACAAATTGAATCCAATCAGAGATACAAACAATTTCAGTTGCAAGTCATGATCTGCTTTCTTTTATTTACCTGTATTCTTCTTCTTGGTTTGATTCTCCTTGTCGATCTCTTCCCTACTTAAATCAACAGAGGTATCACTCTTTATCTATATGGATACACGAGCACATATATTTCTTTCCTCTGACTACCGTCTTCTTCATCACTTTCCATTACAACCTTTCGCCACCTTTTATAACCGCACACTATCATACAATACATAGATGTGTATATATATATATATATATATATATACATGAGGATATACTTAAACATCTTACAAGCACCCTCAAACACTATGAAATCGTCACCTTTGAAAACCCACCTCAAACCCATTTGATCAACCATCACCGCCACCTTGTGTTTCCACTTCGATTTCTTCAATCACCAACATGACACCACCTTACCATCATCAACCCACCATCACACGATTATGCTACAACCTTCGGCCACCATCAACAAAACCTGTTGTTAATTAATCAAGATAACTGCTGCTATTTTCCTTCTTCCTTTCGTTAACAGATCAATCGACAAAAACCCACTTGTGATATATATATATATATATATATATATATATATATATATATATATATATATATATATATATATATATATATATATATATATATATATATATTTGTTTGATTGTTCAACAAAGAACCACCTTTCTTCCTCACCTTATCACCACCTTTATTCTAATCACCACCGTTGACCACCATCTTATAACCGAACTACTGCATCTCCACGTTTGTTTAAGACATCATTCAAACACCTTATACCTACTTTGATCGAATACCGCTGCTGCTGTGTTTGCATTTCAACTCAAACCAAAAGGAAAGTGATGGGAACGTGGGGAATATGGGAGGTATGAGGTATATTAATACCTCACTTATTTAACCTATATGGTAAATCAATGCAAGTGGGGTTAGGGAAAATAATCATGGCCGACCAGTGGAGGAATTATGATACCATTTGCTTTTTTTTTTAACCAAAGTCCCCATCTACTTTAACCTCCAGCATTTTTTTAAAAAACTCTCGATATATGCACTTTCCTTTTCTTCCTATTCTATATTTTTTTTTCCTTTACTGAATCCAATTTCCTTGTCGGTTGGGCTGCAGTATGTGGACCGTAAAGATTTAATTGCTTTTTGGATTAGGCCTTTGAATTAATTTTGGGCTCTTGAGGAAATTGGTCCACGAGATTGCAAACTCATCTCCTGCTATTCGATTTCTTTATCCCTATTAACATGATGATGGACGATGGATTACAGTGATGATACAATAACAAGAATTGTTGATGTTACAAAGACGAGTTGATGATGATGACGAGGTGATCAGAAAGGAAGATGATAAATAGATTATGAGTAAGTGACGATAATAAATATGATATGATTATGATATTATGAAGGATGAAACCGAGATTAGATGATCACTGATTGATGATGATGGGATAATATAGGGATCGTGATAATTAAGAAATGATTAGGTTATGATGATAATTGTGTTGTGATGATGATTTATTAGGTGAAGAAGAAGGATACAGTAGAAGAAGGGTTAAAAGAATTGTAGGGGTAATTAAATCCAGAAATGGAAAGACAGAAGGATGGTTTAAGGGTGTGTTTGTTAACCAAGAGGTCTCGGGTTCGAGCCTCAGGTGTGGCGTTTTTTTTTTTTAGGAAGACAAAGCAGAACAGGCAGGAAAAATGATTAAAGATATATAGAAACATAATTATATCAGGAAATCTGATTAGCTTGGATGGTTAGGGTGTTGCTGGGTTAGTGAGAGGTCGCAGGTTCGAGTCATGGCAGAGATAGTTTTATTTTTGAAGCTTATACTCTTAAGGTAGTAATTTATTATTATTATTATTATTATTATTATTATTATTATTATTATTATTATTATTATTATTATTATTATTATTATTATTATTATTATTATTATTTTTTTTTTTTTTCATTATTAGTATTATTATTAGTAAAAGTATTATTATTATTATTATTAATATCATTAAACTTAATATTCTCACAAGTATTATTAGTATCATTATTATTATTATTATTATTATTATTATTATTATTATTATTATTATTATTATTATTATTATTATTATTATTATTATTATTATTATTATTATTATTAACATTAAAATTATTATTATTATTTCATTTTTATTATTATTATTGTATCATTTTTATTATTAAAATTATCATATAACAATAATATTAAAGTTATTATCCTCATTAAAACAATCATTTTTAGAATTAACATTTTTATTATTACTATTATTACTGTCACTATTATCATTATCTTTAAGCTAGTATTACTATAAATTATCAATTTTTCAAATAAACGATATTTATATAAAAATATATGAAGTATACTAATATTACATAAAATTTTGTTTTAACTAATATTATTGATGTAACATTAATTAAATATCAAATAAGTATCATAAGGCCTTATAAGTATTAATAAAATTATATATAAGAATATTAGTCTTAATACATAACAGAATATATATAAACTTGGTTGATTTATAATGTATTAATATATATACATGATATAGGTTCGTGAATCCGAGGCCAACCCTGCATTGTTCAGTTCCGTCGTATGCATATTTTTACTACAAAATATCGTATCGTGAGTTCATTTGATTCCCTTTTACTTTTTACATTTTTGGGACTGACAATACATGCGCTGCTTTATAACTGATTTACAACTGTTTTATTCAATGCTTTTACAATCTATATTTTTAGAATACATGAGATGCTTTTATAAATGTTTGACGAGATAGACACAAGCAAAACATTCCTCGAATGAATTATTATGCAGACAGAAGTTTTGTGGATTATTATTAAATTAGTTGGACGTTATAATTGCCACTAATTATTGTGAATATTTCCCCTGATTATTATTGCTTGGTAACCTAAGAATTAGAAACGGGTATGGCCCTAATTCACGCGAATCCTAAAGGTAGCTACCGGGTTTAACACCCCCACCTAGAATGTTCACTAGACGGAAGAGCTAGTGGACGTGGTGTTTAGTACTTCAAAGTTTATATATTATACAGACGAGATGTTCTGTTTTGGGGATATTATTGATGCGCATTATATGTTAAGGTCGGTTACCATGTTGAGCAATTGTAAAGACCCGTCCTAATCCATAAGAACGAATACAATAACATATGATTATATTGTGAGGTATTTGACCTCTATATAATACATTTTACAAATATTTCATTCGTTTTAAAAGACAAACTTTCATTACATCGAAAATTGATAGGTATGCATATCATTTCATAATATTCGACCTATAAATGACCTAATCTGTCATTTATTTAATAATAATCTTTATTAAACTCAACGACTTGAATGCAACGTCTTTTGAAATATGCCATGAATGACTCCAAGTAATATCTTTAAATTGAGAAAATGCACAGCGGAAGATTTTTTTCAATCCTGAGAATAAACATGCTTTAAAGTGTCAACCAAAAGGTTGGTGAGTTCATTAGTTTATCATAATCGATCATTTCCATAATTTTAATAGACCACAAGATTTTAATTTCCATTTCTCATAAATATACGTCCCATATTGTAAAGACCCGTCCTTACCCACCTGGACGAAGTCATCAACATTTGATCCCATTGCGATGATCGATTCCAAGTAATGTCCTTAAATTGAGCAAATGCATAGCGGAGGACTTAATTCGTACCTGATAATAAACATGCTTAAAAGTGTCAACCAAAAGGTTGGTGAGTTCATAGGTTTATCATAACAATCATTTCCGTATATTAATAGACCACAAGATTTCCGTTTATAAATATATGTACACTCGCGAGTGTATAAAAGTATTCTATAAGTTGTAGGCACCCGGTAACAAGCCTTAACGTTCATGTTTTACCCTCTAAAGTACACCAGATCCGGTGTGTTTAAAATAACCTCGAAGTACTAAAGCATCTCATAGTCGGGATGGGGTTTGTCAGGCCCAATAGATCTATCTTTAGGATTCGCGCCTACCGTACATAGACAAGTAGTTTAATGTTACCAAGTTAAGGGTATATTTCTGGTTTAAACCCACATAGAATTAGTTTTAGTACTTGTGCCTATTTCGTAAAACATTTATAAAACAGCGCATGTATTCTCAGCCCAAAAATATATATAAAAAGGGGGTAATGAAACTCACCATACTGTATTTTGTAATAAAAATACATATGACATCATTTAACAAGTGTAGGGTTGATCTCGGATTCACGAACCTATATCATTTATATATATATATATATATATATATATATATATATATATATATATATATATATATATATATATATATATATATATATATATATATATATATATATTAATACACGTATTTTTCATCGAACAATTATTTTTTATGTGAATTTGTTAGTTATATCATATTCTTATTAGTAATATATATATATATATATATATATATATATATATATATATATATATATATATTTATATATATATATATATATATATATATGTTTCATATATTTATTTTGTATAAAAAATATAAATTTTGTTATGTTTTGTGTACTAAATATATTTATATATATATATATATATATATATATATATATATATATATATATATATATATATATATATATGTATATATATCTTTTTTTTGTTAAAATTATATTAATACTAAAGTAATATTAGGAATGATAAAGATAATAATAATGATAATAGGGTTAAAAATGATACTTTTAATTTAAACGATAAAATGATAACTTTAATAAAAATAATACTTTTAATAAAATGATAATTTTAATAATAATGTATACTAATGATAAATATTCTAAAGAATAATGATTTTACTAATAATAATAATAATAATAATAATAATAATAATAATAATAATAATAATAATAATAATAATAATAATAATAATAATAATAATAATAATAATAATAATAATAATACAAATAATAATAATAAAAATAAAAATAGAATACAACCTTTGAAGAGCTTTCACAGAAAAACAATGCCATAGACCGAGCTCGAACCCAAGACCTCTCGAATTCCGACAAACACTCTCAATCATCCCTCTATTACTACTATTCTGTTTTAATTGAAGGTTTAATTTTAAGTAACCAGTGTCTGGGTCTTTCTTCTTCTTCTAACCCTCATCATAAATATAATTATATCATCTAAATCATAATCATACTCATAAACCTTCTCCATCAATGAATTTTTTTTTACATCTCGTCTTCATCATCAAATTTTATTTTGTCATCTTTTATGATCATAATCACCATCTATATCTCGTACTCATTTTAATCATTAGCTCTATCATTATTAATCATCATCTTCGCATCTAACATCATCATCACGACTTCCACTCATGAGGTAATAGGAATATCATAATCTTAGAAAACGATTCAATATTATATCTCTACGAAATTTTCATTATTATTACCATTATCCTACCCCATATCCTAATCATTCGTCACATTCATGAATCCTACCCCGAATTTCGTCCAACAGCAATCAATAAACATGGCTCAAAAGAATATTTAAACCCAACATGCATACATGAGTTAATTAAACTAGTGGGTTCTTCGGCCCACCACAAGATTTAAAACAACAACAAAAAATATGTCGGCACATCATATTTATATTCATTATGAAGTCTTCCACTAGCATTAACCTCATTCTTTTATCATTACCAACCACTACTTCATCAATAATAAAGCTTGGAAACCACTAAATTGACAGTAGCGGTTGTGCAAAAAGGATAAAAATATGGTGAATGGTTGTGTTGGTGTTTATCGACAAGAAACAGAAACAGATGGAATATAAGCATAACCACAACAGTAAATGGTTGGAACAGGAGTAATTTCTTCGTGTTTTTATGATGGTATCTTTCATGATCACGTTCGAATCAATTAGGAAGTGACAGCAGCTGTAGTAGCAGTTTATAATGGGTAGCGACTTGGTTGAAGATAGTGGAGGTTGGGGTGTACTTTGGTGGTGATGAATGTGGTTTGAGTTCATGGTAGTGTGGTGTGTGATTATCTACGTAAGCGTACATGTATATATATAGAAGGGGTGTTGTTTGTATAGAAACAGAAGAAAATAAGTGTGGTCGTTTCAACATAAATCTTAAGAGGATAGTCGTAGTTTTAATTGATTTTTCAGTGGTGGTGTTGATCATGTCGAAAACCATTGTAGCAGTAGCAGCATGAGTTGCTAACTCGTAATGGAAACAGAAGAAAGAAAATATATGGTAAAGGTGGTTTAGTGATTGTGTTTAATTGCAGAAAAGAAAGAAGGCAAGATGGTTGTTGTGATGATTCAAAAGATGGTTATCATCGGTTGCAAAAATGACTAGATGACGGATGGTGGTGATATTATAACGAAAATATTGGTAGTTTGTTATGGTAGTGGCGGTTATGATCAAGAGAGGAAGAAGTAGATGGGTTTTCTTTGATCTTTCAATTCGTTTTTACAAATTATAGTAGTAGGTACATATATCAAGTGTAAGTGACGATTCACACAGTAATAGAATTTGATTTACTTTTTTTGTTGCAAAAATCCATCGACATAAATCTAATCAGAAGAAAAACATGTAAAAGCAGATATGGAATTCGTACATGTTAGATTTTATATAATATTTTTTATATTTAATATATATTTATAATTAATATATTAATAACAACAATACAAATAATAATAAGAATTGTGTTAATAATAACACTAATATTGCCAATTAATAATAATAATAATAATAATAATAATAATAATAATAATAATAATAATAATAATAATAATAATAATAATATTAATAATAATAATAATAATATTGATAAGGGTAATAATAATATGAAAATGTTAATAATAACAATGATGATAGACAATAATAAATTTAATAATAAATAATAATATTTATGATGATACTAAATAATATTAGTTATATTAATATTATTTATGATAATAATAATATCAATAATAATGATATAATAACTTA
This sequence comes from Rutidosis leptorrhynchoides, assembly GCF_046630445.1. Taxonomy (NCBI): domain Eukaryota; kingdom Viridiplantae; phylum Streptophyta; class Magnoliopsida; order Asterales; family Asteraceae; genus Rutidosis; species Rutidosis leptorrhynchoides. The sequence continues at coordinate 232,928,472 of NC_092343.1, read as the reverse complement.
TAAATATCATATTATATATAATATATCTTTACATTTATATATAATATATACATATTTAAGTACAAGCAATTGTTCGTGAATGGTTGGGTATAGTCAAAGGTTAGTTTGATATATATAAATAGTTCAAAAATTTTGAAATTTGAGATAATAGACTTTACTTATCGTGTCGAAATCATATTGAGATCAAGTTTAAATTTGATCGAAAATTTCCGGGTCGTCACAGTACCTACCCGTTAAAGAAATTTCGTCCCGAAATTTGATTGGGATGGTCATGGCTGACTTTAAGAATGTTTTTCTGACGAATAAGCGCTGACAAATAGAGTTTTATCATCATTGAGTAATATGGATAAAATAATTCGATTATTCGAAGAGTATGAATGAAGCTATCATAAAAGATTGAGATAAAGATTTAACTTTTGACGTCGATAGGATTGATTTCTGGATTTTAAGGGATTTAGAGAAAATCGTCGAGATCTGAAAGATTTGATTCTTTGGTGAATAAAATCTTTTTAATTAAATGCGGTAATCTATCTCGGTTTCTATGCCTGGTAATCCCATTATAAATGAACCTCTTTCGTTCCATTATTTCCGCAACTCTCAACTTTTATACTTCAATTCATATTTCCCAAATATTTGCCAAATTATCAGGAGTCACTGGAAAGATAGAATTATCAAGAAAATATGTTTCTTGATTTTTTTAGAGATATAGTCGAATATAAGAGTCGCGTAACATGGCACATGATGACGTTATAGGCTGTGAATCATCATGTTTCATTAGAAACTCAGCATAACTTACTGTAATATAATCACGTTGGCCAAGTGTCATTATATTATACTAACTCATGCTTCAATTTCCAACACTTCTCCACAATTCATTCATAATTTATACTTAGATTTTACAGAAGTTTTCAATATAATGGAATACAGAAAACACGGAGAGGTAGATAATTTCGGACAAGAATATTTATGAAAATATCCTCAGAAATATCGAAGATATTTATGATGATATTTTGGAATTTCTAAGTTCGTAGGTTGATAAAGAAAGATTTTTCGCAAGATTCTAACATGACTTCGGAACAAGATATTCTTTAAAGATTTCGGCGGATCCAGAATTACCTGTACTCTTTGAATATAGGGTTTGATCCTTGTATTTGTCCTTGGTCTCCTTCATGGTTATCTCTATCCGTTTTTCAGTACCAAATTTTCTATCGAGCGTTCCCAACACTCCATTCTTATTCATCAAACTCTTAACCATTTAAGCCGTCTACAATTTTACTGTTTCATCTGCATTTAATGCAGCCATATCTGAATCGTCGGTTATCATTCCGAGGTGGTTTTAAGAGAATTGTGGTTTTAGATGATTAAACGTTGATGGTAGTATGGTGAAATATAAAAGGTTCCCCGGTAACAATAAAGAGCACGCATATATATCAAAGTTATAATAAGATTGTTTTGAATGAAAAATCAGTGTTGATTTGCTGGAGCTGTGACAAAATTTGCTACTTTGAAAAGAATTATCAAGTTATTTTGGGTAATAATAACACTAAGGAATTTGCACAGATACGTGTTAAACGTTTACTCAAGTTCCGAGAGCTTTTTAGGTGCATAACTATATGTATAAATCTTTTCTTCCGTAGATGAAGTGCGGTTGGTTCATCCTCTCGATTGGGGTGTTTTCAAGAATCATGAAAGGTTTGAACGCAGATTGTAATCGTCAAGTTACAAATGAGGTTTAAGATGAAATCAAGTGGCAAACTTGAAGAAATGTTTAGTTTCATATGTTATAATCAATATTTTAATTCATTTTAATTGTCCAATGCTATTAGTCCACAGTCGATAGTCCACAATTAACAGTCCAATAATTTATATATAGTTTAATATATAATATTTGAATTAATTAATATGTATCGTGACCCGTGTACATGTCTCAGACTCGATCACAACTCAAACTATATATATTATTGTAGAATCAACCTCAACCCTGTATAGAGAACTCAATCATTACTGCATATAGAGTGTCTATGGTTATTCCAAATAATATATATAGATGCGTCGATATGATATGTCAAAACCTTATATACGTGTCCCGATATTTAAAGTGCGTAAAATAAATAAAAGAAATTAAATGACGATAAATAAAGTGCGTAAAGTAAATAACAGAAATTAAATGACGATAAATAAAATTGTGATAAATAAACTGCGATAAATAAAATGTAACTAATTAGCTAGGAAAAGTTAGCTAGGAACAGTTAGCGTGGATTCTTAATAATATTTCATTTAGTTAATTCGTTTGTTTCTAACAAATTTTATTTTATTTCATGTTTTCTTCATTATGCCACTTGTTGAGTTCTGAGAAGTCAAAATCCAAATATGAAATTGAATGAAAATGGCTATTCTGTGGTGAACATATACGTATATCTGTGGATGTAAGTAGGATAGTAAATGATTGTTGATTCAGATTCGAAGAATGTACAGTGTAACTTATTAATGTGAAATCTAAATATTCCTTGGGTATTACCTACCCGTTAAAATATTTTCATCATTAACAATTTGTACGAAAGAATTTTTAATTACAATCTTTATGAAAACATATATACATATATATTTTCTTCAGATGTAATCATAAATTTAATGAGTCAATAAGATATTAAACTCATTTGATTTATCGTTAATACTAGATTACATAATCTCTAGAACTTTAGAAATTACATAATGGCCATCTTGAGGGGAGATAATCGATGTAGAATGATATCTAGAACGAAGATAAAGTAGATAGAACGATACGTAGTGTAGTGACCCGAACTTTTCCATGTTTATATATATATATATATATATATATATATATATATATATATATATATATATATTAAATGAAATTGTTATTTACATGATTAAGTGTTTCCAACATGTTAAGCAATCAAACTTGTTAAGACTTGATTAATTGAAATAGGTTTCATATAGACAATTGACCATCCAAGTTGACCGATGATTCACGAACGTTAAAACTTGTAAAAACTATATGATGACATATATATGGATATATATATAGTTAACATGATATTATGATAAGTAAACATATCATTAAGTATATTAACAATGAACTACATATGTAAAAATAAGACTACTAACTTAATGATTTTGAAACGAGACATATATGTAACGATTATCGTTGTAACGACATTTAATGTATATATATCATATTAAGAGATATTTATACATCATAATATCATGATAATATAATAATTTAAAATATCATTTGATATTATAAAAATTGGGTTAACAACACTTAACAAGATCGTTAACCTAAAGGTTTCAAAACAACACTTACATGTAACGACTAACGATGACTTAACGACTCAGTTAAAATGTATATACATGTAGTGTTTTAATATGTATTCATACACTTTTGAAAGACTTTAAGACACTTATCAAAATACTTCTACTTAACAAAAATGCTTACAATTACATCCTCGTTCAGTTTCATCAACAATTCTACTCGTATGCACCCTTATTCGTACTCGTACAATACACAGCTTTTAGATGTATGTACTATTGGTATATACACTCCAATGATTAGCTCTTAGCAGCCCATGTGAGTCACCTAACACATGTGGGAACCATCATTTGGCAACTAGCATGAAATATCTCATAAAATTACAAAAATATGAGTAATCATTCATGACTTATTTACATGAAAACAAAATTACATATCCTTTATATCTAATCCATACACCAACGACCAAAAACACCTACAAACACTTTCATTCTTCAAATTTCTTCATCTAATTGATCTCTCTCAAGTTCTATCTTCAAGTTCTAAGTGTTCTTCATAAATTCCAAAAGTTCTAGTTTCATAAAATCAAGAATACTTCCAAGTAATCATCCAAGATCAAGAAACCTTTGTTACTTACAGTAGGTTATCTTTCTAATACAAGGTAATAATCATATTCAAACTTTAATTCAATTTCTATAACTATAACAATCTTATTTCTAGTGAAAATCTTACTTGAAATTGTTTTCGTGTCATGATTCTGCTTCAAGAACTTTCAAGCCATCCAAGGATCCTTTGAAGCTAGATTCATTTTTCTCATTTCCATTAGGTTTATCCAAGGAACTTGAGGTAGTAATGATGTTCATAACATCATTCGATTCATACATAAAAATCTGTCTTATTCAACGTTAAAAACTTATAATCACTAGAACATAGTTTAGTTAATTCTAAACTTGTTTGCAAATAAAGTTAATCCTTCTAACTAGACTTTTAAAATCAACTAAACACATGTTATATATCTATATGATATGCTAACTTAATGATTTAAAACCCGGAAACACGATAAACACCATAAAACTGGATATACGCCGTCGTAGTAAAACCGGGGGCTGTTTTGGTTGGGATAATTAAAAGCTAAGAAGAACTTTGATTTAAAAGCTATACTTCTGGAAAAATGATTTTTCTTATGAACATGAAACTATATCCAAAAATCATGGTTAAACTCAAAGTAAAAGTATGTTTTTCAAATTGGTCATCAAGATGTCGTTCTTTCGACGGAAATGACTACCTCTTTCAAAAATGACTTGTAACTTATATTTCCGACTATAAACTTATACTTTTTATATATAGATTCATAAATTTAAGTTCAATAAAAAACCGTGGCCACTGGAATCACTCAAAACGGATTAGAAACGAAGAAAGGGCGAGTAAAACAAGATTGATAAAAACTACTCATTTTACCTACGTGAAAGTTAGTAATAAATCTATTCCAACCATAACCTAATCAACTTATATTGTATATTATGTAATCTTGAGATACCATAGACACGTATACAATGTTTCGACCTATCATGTCGACCCATCTATATATATATTGCGGAACAACCATAGACACTCTATATGTGAATGTTGGAGTTAGCTATACAGGGTTGAGGTTGATTCCAAAATATATATATAGTTTGAGTTGTGATCAATACTGAGATACGTATACACTAGGTTGTGGATTGATTCAAGATAATATTTATCGATTTATTTCTGTACATCTAACTGTGGACAACTAGTTGTAGGTTACTAACGAGGACAGCTGACTTAATAAACTTAAATCATCAGAAGGTATTAAAAGTATTGTAAATATATTTTGAACATACTTTGATATATATGTATATATTGTTATAGGTTCGTGAATCAACCAGTGGCCAAGTCTTACTTCCCGACGAAGTAAAAATCTGTGAAAGTGAGTTATAGTCCCACTTTTAAAATCTAATATTTTTGGGATGAGAATGCATGCAGGTTTTATAAATGATTTACAAAATAGACACAAGTACGTGAAACTACATTCTATGGTTGAATTATCGAAATCGAATATGCTCCTTTTTATTAAGTCTGGTAATCTAAGAATTATGGAACAGACACCCTAATTGACGCGAATCCTAAAGATAGATCTATTGGGCGTAACAAACTCCATTCAAAGTACCGGATGCTTTAGTACTTCGAAATTTATATCATATCCGAAGGGTGTCCCAGAATGATGAGGATATTCTTATATATGCATCTTGTTAATGTCGGTTACAAGGTGTTCACCATATGAATATTTTTATCTCTATGTATGGGATGTGTATTGAAATATGAAATCTTGTGGTCTATTGTTACGATTTGATATATATATAGGTTAAACCTATAACTCACCAACATTTTTGTTGACGTTTAAAGCATGTTTATTCTCAGGTGAATACTAAGAGCTTCCGCTGTTGCATACTAAAATAAGGACAAGATTCTCAGGTGAATACTAAGAGCTTCCGCTGTTTATTCCATGTTTGTATGATATTATGTAAAAACTGCATTCAAGAAACTGATTTCGATGTAACATATTTGTATTGTAAACCATTATGTAATGGTCGTGTGTAAACAGGATATTTTAGATTATCATTATTTGATAATATACGTAAAGCTTTTTAAACCTTTATTTATGAAATAAAGGTTATGGTTTGTTTTAAAAATGAATGCAGTCTTTGAAAAAAAAAAGTCTCATATAGAGGTCAAAACCTCGCAACGAAATCAATTAATATGGAACGTTTTTAATCAATAAGAACGGGACATTTCAGTTGGTATCCGAGCGTTGGTCTTAGAGAACCAGAAAATTTGCATTAGTGTGTCTTATCGAGTTTGTTAGGATGCATTAGTGAGTCTGGACTTCGATCGTGTTTTCTTTAAAAATGATTGCTTAACATTTTTGTTGGAAACTATATATTATTAACATGTATATATTATGTGATATATTAATCTCTTAACATGTTTGATATTGTGTGATAGATATCTACCTCTAGCACAAATCCCATTGACTCACCTAATAATAATGAAGAGTCGAATATATATTGGACTGATTCACAAGTTCCCGAAGAGGAACCGGAAGAAGAATCAGAACCGGAAGAAGAATTAGAACCGGAAGAGGAGGAACCGGAGGAGGTAATAGAACCGGTGGGGGAAATAATAAAACGGTTAAGTAAAAGAAAATCCTCAACCAACTGACCAAGGTTAATTATGGTCAATGGTGTTTCTGCCAAGGAAGCAAAATATTGGGAGGATTACCAATTCTTCGATGAATCGGATTCCGACGAGAATTCCGATGATGTTATAGAAATTACCCCAACTGAATTTAAAAAGGCAAAAGAAAATAATAAGGGAAAGGGCATAAAAATAGAGAAATCTAAATCCAACCCCGATGAACTTTATATGTATCGTCAACCCCCGAAGTCCTTAAGTTGTAACAATGACCCGGGAACCTCTAAACCACCAGGTTTTTCTAAACCGTTGTGGAAAACAACAGCTAGTATTAGGGGAACATCATATATCCCTAGAAACTTGGCAAAACGAACCAAAACCGAAGAAGAAGAAATGAGCGAGTCGGAATAAGATAGTTGTATTCGTATGGTGTAATATATGAAATATAGTGTGCTTATGCTTTATAATATATGTAAAAATTGCTTGTATTAATAAGTATTTTTTTATGAATCTAACTCTTGTCTATTTTACAGTATAAAAACACAAAATGGGTAGTCATAAATGCCATTTAATGATTTGGTAACCAAATTACATGAACAATATGCCGTTTCGAAGGTAATTAAGCATACAACACAACCTAACACTTACAATTAGCATTTCGTGTCATTTAAAGCATCAAAAGTCCATTTCTAGTTCATGAAACCCTAACTCAAATTCACCAAATTTCATAATCAAGTTTAGAAGGTTTCTTTAACCAAACCATACATCATAACGAAGCTAGTAATACTAGGAATAAGATTAAAACATGAACTCTTAGCATCAAACAACATATGAACACTCAAAATTCAAGATTAAACATGTGAACTTTCAATATGAACTAGTTACATCAAAATAGCAAGAACAAGCATACAAAACACATAATCATACTAGACTTGAGCCATAGACACTAATTAACAACCTTTTAACTCAAAAATCTCAAGAACACATAATATTAGTGATTTTAGAAAGTTACCCAAATTTGATGAAATCGGTATGGAATCGAAGAGGAGATCACGAGGAGTTCAAATATGTAATTTGTTTTGATCGAATCCTTCTTGAACGAATTTGGATGAGGAATTGCTTTTTGATGAATTTAAAGAATGGTGGAAGTATTAGATGAAAAGAAAAAATTAAATGAAGAAATGAGGTGGAAGAGTTTGACTAGTCAAGTGGCTAGTCACCACTTTGGTGTCTTGGCGAAACAAGTCCCTCAAGTTGCAATCGGGTGCGTTAAATTACCTAAAACAAGATAATTGAAACTCGTATTAACGGAAGATGTTATAAACATATAACGGAGTTTAAAATAGTTAAACGGAAAAGTTGACGGAAAAAGGCAGGATGTTACATTACCTACACCTTAAAAGAAATTTCGTCCCGAAATTTAGGTAGGCGTAGTGGTCGTTGTTTCTTCCTCGGAATCTGACGTTTCCGGAACCGGGAATAGATGAGGGTGTTTCTTTCGCATTTGATCTTCTCTTTCCCAAGTAAACTCGGGTCCCCTTTTGGCGTTCCAACGGACCTTAACAATCGGGATCCGGCTTTGTTTCAATTCCTTCTCGACGTAGTCCACAATTTCAACCGGTTCCTCCACAAAATGGAGTTTGTCATTAATAGTAAGTTCCTCTAGAGGAACGATGATATCGGGCTCGGCAAGACATTTCTTCAAGTTAGATACATGAAAAGTAGGATGGACGGAGCTTAGTTGAGGCGGAAGATCCAAACGATACGCAACGGTTCCAACCCGCTCTAAGATTTTGAAAGGACCAACGTACCGCGGATTTAGTTTCCCACGTTTCCCAAAACGGATGACACCTTTCCAAGGTGCGACTTTTAACATGACGCGGTCACCGACTTGAAATTCGAGGTCTTTGCGTCTTTTGTCGGTATAGCATTTTTGACGACTCCGGGCCGTCCGAAGCCTATCTCGGATTTGAAGAATCTTCTCGGTGGTTTCGTGAATGAGTTCGGGCCCGGAAATTTGCACGTCACCCACTTCGGCCCAACAAAGAGGAGAGCGACATTTTTGACCATATAACGCTTCAAAAGGTGCGGCCTTAATACTCGCGTGATAACTATTGTTATAAGAGAACTCGGCGAGAGGTAAGTGCTTGTCCCAAGCTTTTCCAAAATCAACAACGCAGGCTCGTAACATATCCTCTAAGGTTTGTATTGTACGTTCACTTTGCCCATCGATTTGGGGATGATATGCGGTGCTCATGTCCAAACGCGTTCCCAACGCTTCTTGTAACGTACGCCAAAATCTAGAAACGAAACGACCATCTCGGTCGGAGATAATCGATAACGGTACTCCGTGTCGGGCTACAATCTCTTTAATGTAAAGTCGTGCAAGTTTCTCCATTTTGTCGGTTTCTTTCATGGCGAGAAAGTGCGCGGATTTGGTGAGGTGGTCAACAATGACCCAAATTGTATCATAACCGCCCGACGTTTTCGGTAGTTTGGTGATAAAATCCATCGTGATCCTTTCCCACTTCCATTGCGGGATCTCGGGTTGTTGAAGTAACCCGGACGGTCTTTGGTGTTCGGCTTTGACTTTAGCGCAAGTCAAACATTTGGCGACGTATCTAGCAACCTCCTTTTTGATGTTCGGCCACCAATATTGTTCTTTAAGGTCATGGTACATCTTATTGGCACCGGGATGAATCGAGTATCGCGATTTGTGGGCTTCGTCTAGGATGAGGTTTCGTAGATCGCCATATCTAGGCACCCAAATTTTTCCGGCGTAATATCGAAGTCCGGTCTCCTTAACTTCGAATCGGGAGACGAGAATGTTTAAAAGTTCGCGTGCGATGTTGTTGTCCTTAAGAGCTTCATCTTGGGCTACCCGAATTTGGCTATTAAGGTTGGAGTGGATGGTGATATTCAAAGCTCGGACACGAAGAGGCACCGCTCTTTCCTTTCGACTTAAGGCATCGGCCACTACATTTGCCTTCCCGGGGTGGTAACGAAGCTCAAAATTATAATCGTTCAAGGTCTCAATCCACCTTCGTTGTCTCATGTTTAGTTGCTTTTGATCGAAGATATGTTGGAGACTTTTGTGATCGGTAAAGATGGTACTCTTGGTACCAAGAAGATGATGTCTCCATAGCTTAAGTGCAAAGATGACGGCACCGAGTTCAAGATCATGTGTCGTGTAGTTTCGTTCGTGAACCTTGAGTTGTCGAGAGGCATAAGCAATGACTTTCTTTCGTTGCATTAGTACACACCCATAACCGTTTTTCGAGGCATCACAATATACAACAAAATCATTATTTCCATCGGGAAGTGACAAGATAGGAGCGGTGGTTAGCTTAGTTTTCAAGATTTGAAAAGCGGTTTCTTGTTCGGATGACCAAATGAACTTTCGGTCCTTGTGAGTTAACGCGGTTAAAGGGCGAGCGATTAAGGAAAAGTCCTTGATGAATTTACGATAGTATCCGGCGAGACCCAAGAATTGACGAATTTGAGTAGGAGTAGTAGGAGCCTCCCATTTACTAATGGCTTCGATTTTCGCGGGATCGACTTTAATGCCTTGATCACTTACAACATGACCGAGGAATTAAACTTCCTTCAACCAAAATTCACACTTGGAGAACTTGGCATAGAGTTGTTCTTTTCTCAAGAGTTCAAGCACGAGTCGGAGATGTTCTTTGTGTTCCTCTTCGCTTTTAGAATAGACCAAAATATCATCGATGAACACGATAACGAATTTGTCGAGGTAAGGTTTGCACACGCGGTTCATGAGATCCATGAACACCGCCGGTGCATTAGTGAGACCGAAAGGCATGACAAGGAATTCATAACTACCATAACGAGTCCGGAAAGCGGTTTTGGAGACATCTTCCCCCTTAACCCTTAGTTGATGATAACCCGAACGGAGATCGATTTTTGAATATACACGAGAACCTTGTAGTTGATCAAAGAGATCATCGATGCGAGGAAGGGGATATCGGTTCTTAACCATCAATTTGTTTAGTTCACGATAATCAATGCACATTCGTAGGGATCCGTCTTTCTTCTTGACGAACAAAATCGGAGCGCCCCATGGTGAATGGCTAGGTTGAATGAAACCACGGTCAAGTAGCTCTTGGATTTGACTTTGCAATTCTTGTAATTCGGATGGAGCGAGTCTATACGGTGCACGCGCTATGGGTGCGGCTCCTGGAATAAGATCGATTTGAAATTCAACCGGTCGATGAGGTGGAAGACCCGGTAATTCGTTGGAAAATACATCGGAAAAGTCACTAACAATCGGCACATCATCGATGCGCTTTTCATCGGCCTCGACTTTCTTAACGTGAGCAAGAATTGCGAAACAACCCTTACGTAGTAGTTTTCTAACTTTAAGGCACGAAACGAGATTGAGTCCGGTGTAATTTTTGTCGCCATAGACAATCAATGGTTCACCATTCTCGATAGGAATTCGGATTGCGTGAAGATCGCAAAGAATGTGAGATTTATTTTTGACCATCCAATTCATACCGATTATTACATCAAAACTCCCTAGTTCCATGGGTATCAAGTCAATTTCAAATTCATTACCCAAAATGTTTAAAGTACACCCCCGGTAATATGTGTCGGCACTTAAGAGTTTTCCGTCGGCCACTTCGATGGAATAAGTAGTATCTAAGGGGTGTGGTGGAGTGCAAAGAGTAGGAGCCAAAGTCTTAGACACAAAACATTTATCGGCACCCGAATCGAATAAGCAAGTAACATAAGTGTTGTTGAGAAGAAACGTACCCGTGACTAGTTCATTGTCATCCCGGGCTTCCTCGGTGTTGATGTTGAAGGCTCGGCCTCGATTGTTGGGGTTGGCTTTCTTCTTTGGGCATGCATTTCTATAGTGACCCGGTTGGCCACATTCATAACAAACACCCGGTCTTGGTGCATTGGGTCCCTTTTGAGCAACGGGAGCGGTGTTTCTACATTCATGGGCCGAATGGCCACTCTTGTGACACTTGACGTAATACGGCCTTCCACACTCACCCAAATGATGTTCGTGGCACTTGTTGCAAAACGGTAAAGATCCGGAATAACCCTTCTTGCCGTCGTTGTTGTAAGGCTTCTTGGTGGAGGTGTTGTTGTAGTTGGTTGATGGAGTGGCTTCCCATTTCCTTTTGTTGCCACCCGACTTGTCCTCGGCCTTAGGAGCCGGCACTATGATTTCGGTAACCGTTTCGATTAATTGGCGGGCCATGTTCATAGCGGCTTGATGAGTAGCGGGTTTGGATGACATCACCCCTTGTTTGATGCTTTTTGGAAGACCGAGCATGTAGAGCTCAATCCTTTGAGATTCGGGGTTAACAAGATTAGGACACATCAAGGATAGTTCGTGTAATGACCCGAAAATTTGCGACTAAATTTAAACTTAATCTTTAAAGGATTAATGATTTCGACACGATAAACAAAGTCTGTAAAACTGAATCTCAAAAATTTTGAACTATTCAAGTACCCTTCGATTTTCTCAACGATTCGCGAACAATTATATGTAAATAGATACATATATATACTATAACTTGAAAACGTAACAAAGTTTTAATTGCATAATACCGTACATTAAACTTATTGGTTTATATATCTAATTAAATATATATGATTTCAAGTTATTTAGTAAACGATAGTAACATTCGATTATTGATTTGATTGATATTTAGATAAGTTAACTAAAATGTTTAAGATGAACCAGTAAAACACTAATTTGATAAAGTATTTTCAAATTGCTACAGTACCCAAAATGCTACAGTGTTTTCGAAAATCACTATTTGCTACAGTAAAACACTATTTTAAAAATGTATTTTAACAAATAGTGAGATGATGATTTATAGAAGTAAATGACCAAAATACTCGAAAGTTTAAGATATACTTTGAGTGGTATAGTTTAGGAATAATTTAAGGCTATATTTTAACAAAGGTACGAGTCACGAAATGTAAAATGCAAGTTTTCTCAGCGTACGAAAGGACATTCGAGAAACCGGAACCGGGACATAAGTCAAGTAACAACGTACGACTTATCGGAACAAAAGTTACAAGTCAACTATGCATGTGAATTTAATATAATATATAATTAATTATTTAAATTATATATATTATATATTTATTTTATATTATGTCGACAAGCTAGGAGCCAAAACAATGTGAGCTGTCCCTGGTCCTCATGCGAGTCGCATGGCCAGAAGGCCATTTCCATGCGAGTCGCATGACTCCAGATTTCAGGCCAGGTTCTATAAATTGCAACATTTTCTGCCGAGTAAAAAAAAAAAAAACACACACATACATATTACTCCGTATTTATTTTATTTATTATTTATATTATTATTATTATTATTATTATTATTATTATTATTATTATTATTATTATTATTATTATTATTATTATTATTATTATTATTATTAATAAGATTATTATTAATCTTATTATTTTTTTTATTTAGTGTTATTATTTTTGCGATACAAAAATAATAATGTACATCAAATATTACGACGGGGTGCTGTCCAAGTAATTTTCAAAATGAGTTTTCGAGCAAGCTAGAGCTAAGGAAATTATGGGTTATTGCCAAGGAGGTTATGGGTAATGTTCGGGGGTATTTTTTTGTGAATCAAACCTCGTGTTTATCATCTCCGATGCGTCTACGTGCTTTCCTGCAATATTGTATATCAATATTAAACAGTGAGTTTCATTTGCTCCCATTTTAATTGCTTTTGCAATATATATTTTTGGGCTGAGAATACATGCGCAGTTTTATAAACTGTTTTACTAAATGGATACAAATACTAAAACTGATTTTGTGTGAGTTTCATATGATCCCTTTTACTCAATATATTTTTGGGCTGAGAATACATGCGACTGTTTATAAATACTAAAAATACTAGATTTATATGCGTGAGTTTCATTTGCTCCCATTTTAATTGCTTTTGCAATATATATTTTTGGGCTGAGAATACATGCGCAGTTTTATAAACTGTTTTACTAAATGGATACAAATACTAAAACTGATTTTGTGTGAGTTTCATATGATCCCTTTTACTCAATATATTTTTGGGCTGAGAATACATGCGACTGTTTATAAATACTAAAAATACTAGATTTATATGCGTGAGTTTATTGCTCCCTTTTTAATTGCTTTTGTAATCTATAGTTTTGGGGTGAGAATACATGCACTTTATTTTAAACACAATGGATACAAGTACATACTAAATTCTACACTGAGTTTGAACCGAAAATCCCTTAGCTTTGGTAACTAGTAACTGCCGGTTATAAGAACTGGTGGGCGCGAGTAGTAGTATATGGATCCATAGGGCTTGACATCCCCGTCCGAGCTAGAGCGCTAGCCTTTTAACGGACGTATGCTATTTGAGAAACGTACACGTTGGTTTGCGTGTATTATTAAGATGATTATACAAAGGGTACAAATTATATAAACGTTAAAGTTTAGTTACCAGGGTGCTCAACTTTGTAGAACCGATTGATAAACGTTTCGGATGAAACAACTAAAATCTTGTGATCCACCTTTTATTTAAAACATAACGATAAACGTTTTGAATAAAACAACTGAACTTTTGTAATCCACATTGATATACGGATTATGTGTAATATTAAAACTATGAACTCACCAACCTTTGTGTTGACACTTGAAGCATGTTTATTCTCAGGTTTCTAGAAGTCTTCCGCTGTTTGCTCATACGTGATACAAGTTATGTGCTTGGAGTCATACATGCTATATACAAGAAACTTGCATTCATCAAACCATTACCATGTATCTTATTTTGACTGTATTGTCAACAGATGTATTATTGTAAACCATTTAAATGGTGATTGTCTATACGTAGGAATCATCAGATGTAAAAAAACCTGGAATTTATATATTCATTTATGAAATACCTTTTCAAACGAATGCAATGTTACAAAACGTATCACATAGAGGTCAAATACCTCGCAATGAAATCAATGAATGACGTGTTCGTCCATATGGATTTGGAGCGATCGTCACAGTTCGGCGAAGCGTTGATTATAAGCTTTAAGATCGTTTCCGACCGCTTTCAAAGCTCTTAGTTCTTCCTCAAGCTTTCGGGTTTCTTCGCGCGGAAAATATTCAACAATCATCTTTTCCCTTAGATCGGCCTAAGAGAGGGCATGAGCTTCATCGGTACCCACCGATTGAACATAGGTGTTCCACCATGTTAGAGCAATTCCGGAGAAAGTGTGGGTGGAGTATTTGACCTTGTCTTGATCCCGACAACCGCTTATGCTAAAGACGACCTCGGTTTGTTCAAACCAACGAGTAAGCACAACCGGTCCCCCGGTTCCATCATAAGTGTGGGGTTTGCACCCCATGAAAGCTTTGTAGGATCACCCTTCGCTAGCATTACCGGCTCCTTGGTTATTGTTGTTGTGGTTGTTGTTATTGTTGTTGTTAGACGAGTGACCGGCCATGGCCGCATCCACGGCGGTGGCTATCATGCGTTGCAAAGCTTGTTCGGGAGTTTCATTGCGTCGTACACGGCGAGGAGGCATTGTTCCTTCAAAACAAAAGAATACCGTTGGTTAGTATTCTAAATAATACTAACCGTGATATGGAATAAAGATAAAGAGAAAATTATCCTTGACTCGCCTTAAATTCTTTATGTCATAATGTCGGTATGTTCATATGAGTCACCGTAATATAATTTCCGGGAATTATATTACCCTAATTCATATGTGCATTCGACATTACATCATATAGTCAAGGTGGCGTGTCAATTAAATTATACAACGCAAGATTTAGATAGAATAAGAGTAGATATGAGTAGAAGAGTTAGAGTATAAATGCACAATTTGCCAAGTAATTCCTATGTCAAGTCTATATGCCGGTTGTAGTCTAGACTCACCAATGTACCCTATGACTCGGGGTCGACACCAATGAACTCTAAATCCCTACAACCAAGGCTCTGATACCACTTGTAGCGACCCCGACAAATCGTCAAATGACGGCGTCATCTACGTATGGTCCCATTACATGTGTCGTAAGTCTTTATAACAAAGTTTGACCGAAAATATGTCGCATTCATTTCATAAAAGGATGTTTCAATGTTTACAAAAGAAGTTCCCATAACGAGTACATAACAATGGTTAAAGTTTGTATGAAACACATGCGACACAATTTAAAGTAGCCAAAATACGCTCCACGTATGCAATATACTCGACATCCAATGCAAGTATCAAAAAGTATGTGCGGAAGCATGCATCACCTAAGTTCAAGGACCTGAGAAAACATAGAGAATCTGTCAACGAAAACGTTGGTGAAATCATAGTTGTATGCATAAAGTATATTTGTATCACAAGGTTTAGTATAAAACGTTTATCAAGCGTATACATCTCAAAAGATGTGTTTGTATCACGAGCACCCAATTATCAAGCTTAACTGAATCTTACCTCTGCATAATAGTGTTACAACCTACACTATACATTGAAAGAACGTTTCATTCCTTCGAATGAGGGTTCGTTAAACCCGCATGGCCACACAACATAATTTCTCGCTTACACCCTACAAGTGTAACTAATGATAATTGGACTTGAGGCTTTTCGTTCTAACTCGTATGTATCTTTGCTTTTGTATAGTATTCAAAACGTTAAAGTATGAAAAGTATATGTAAGTATGTATTGTATATGTTTTCTCATCCCACGATTTTTAAAGTATAAAAGTGTTTGAAGAGTGGGCTATGATCTCACCTTTGATTGCAAGAGTGTAATAGTACTTCAACAAGTAAACGTGCAAAGAACAATGCTAGTCTCGACCTAAACAAATAGGTTGTATCAATAACGATAGTCACGAAGGGTCAAAGATGTTCAATTAGTCCTATGGCTCGACACGACTCGATTATGTAGCATGTGAAGCAAATTGTCAAGTTTCATGCAAGATATAAGTATAGAATCATGTTAGAAAGATTGCATAATTAATTGGTTAAGTTTGACAAAAAGTCAAACTTGGTCGGGTCAAAGTCAACGAAAAAGTCAACATGTTCGGGTCGGGTCCCGGACTATTTTTCTATGCTAATTATTCATATACAAGTGTATTAAAACAAGTTTCATGTGAATCGGAGGTCAATAGCTAGTCAAACTTTTCGCGTGAAATGGGACAATTTGAGCAGATTCTGGCCAGGCCTATTGGCGCGCCGCGCAGGTATAGGGGCGCGCCGCGCCACCCACTGGGCAGGTCTGTTTCTGCTTTTCCACAAGTATGCACGAGCCAAAACCAATTCTAACACAACACTTGACCCGCAAACACTTATAATGCCTATCATACATCGTTGGAAAGGTATTTTGACGAGGGATGCAACTAAACACATATCATCAATCAAATTTCCACTTACAACAACCAAAAACCACAATTAATGTTCCTCATTCAATGCATACAAGTCATAAATGCCATTTAATGATTTGGTAACCAAATTACATGAACAATATGCCGTTTCGAAGGTAATTAAGCATACAACACAACCTAACACTTACAATTAGCATTTCGTGTCATTTAAAGCATCAAAAGTCCATTTCTAGTTCATGAAACCCTAACTCAAATTCACCAAATTTCATAATCAAGTTTAGAAGGTTTCTTTAACCAAACCATACATCATAACGAAGCTAGTAACACTAGGAATAAGATTAAAACATGAACTCTTAGCATCAAACAACATATGAACACTCAAAATTCAAGATTAAGCATGTGAACTTTCAATATGAACTAGTTACATCAAAATAGCAAGAACAAGCATACAAAACACATAATCATACTAGACTTGAGCCATAGACACTAATTAACAACCTTTTAACTCAAAAATCTCAAGAACACATAATATTAGTGATTTTAGAAAGTTACCCAAATTTGATGAAATCGGTATGGAATCGAAGAGGAGATCACGAGGAGTTCAAATATGTAATTTGTTTTGATCGAATCCTTCTTGAACGAATTTGGATGAGGAATTGCTTTTTGATGAATTTAAAGAATGGTGGAAGTATTAGATGAAAAGGAAAAATTAAATAAAGAAATGAGGTGGAAGAGTTTGACTAGTCAAGTGGCTAGTCACCACTTTGGTGTCTTGGCGAAACAAGTCCCTCAAGTTGCAATCGGGTGCGTTAAATTACCTAAAACAAGATAATTGAAACGCGTATTAACGGAAGATGTTATAAACATATAACGGAGTTTAAAATAGTTAAACGGAAAAGTTTACGGAAAAAGGCGGAATGTTACATTGAAGATCTAAATAATATGAATGTTAAGATCATGCACGAATATGATTATGAATATAAGCATGAATTGAAAGAAAGTTTTAAAAGTTTTAAGATTTTGGATCATACCTTGTTAATGATGATGAAGATTAATAAAAAACAAGAAGAAAACTTGGTGATCAAGATCAAATAACCCAAATAATGAAGAACACGCTTGAAAATCTTGATGAACACGAAGAACAAGCTTGAAGATTCGAATACCACAAGAGAGGGAGAGGGAGAGATTGTTTTTTAGAGAGGATTTTGGTGTGATTTGTGAATGAGAAACTAGGACTCTAGGGGTGTTTATATAGTGCAAGTATTAGAGTGTTAGTCAACATAAGGATGTTCTAATTAATGATTTTATTTTATTTTATAATTTTTAGTCAACAATAGGTGGTACTAGTTTATATATATATTTTATTTTATTTTTTTAGTCAACATAAGGATGTAATTGTTTAAGATTCTTTAGTCTCATTATTATTATTATTATTATTATTATTATTATTATTATTATTTTTTTTACATTTACTACATGATAAGTATTATTTTCTTTTTACTAATTCATGACTTGTATATATTTTTTTTATTTAGTTCCCAATTGTTTTATTATTTATATAAATGTCACTTTTTATTTATTACTCATAGGTTATTAGTTATAATATTACATAAATGCATAAATTTTAATTAGCAGTGAGTGTCGACTAACAGTTTATTATTTTCATCTTTTATTAACTTGTCAATTATTGCTCAAAGTTAATTAATATGTTTTATAACTCTTAACACTTAACAATTGTTGATTAAAGTTTAATCATTAAGTTTTAATTATATTATTTGGGCATTTAATATTGGGAAAAAAAATATAGAATGGAAAAATGAGGGTCGTTATAGTACCTCCCCGTTATTAGAAACTTCGTCCCGAAGTTTTAAGTAGATTTCTCGTTTGCATCAGCAGTTGAGAAAAGATGGGGATATTTCCGTATCATTTGGTCTTTGCGTTCCCAGGTATATTCGGGGCCTCTACGCGAATTTCAACGGACTTTAATGATAGGTATGTTGCTTTTAAGCGTTTGTTTGACCTCTCCTTCCATGATTTCTATAGGTTCTTCAACGAAGTGCATTTTTTCATCAATGCGGATATCATCCAAAGGAATAACAAGTGTGTCATCAGCAAGACACCTTTTAAGATTCGAGACATGAAACACATCATGTACTTGGCTAAGTTCAGTTGGTAGTTCTAATAGGTACGCCACGGGACCGACTCTTTGAGTGATCGTGAAAGGTCCAACATATCGTGGACTGAGTTTGCTTCGTTTACCTAAATGAATAACACCTTTCCAAGGGGATACTTTCAACATGACTTTATCTCCAACTTGGTATTCTATATCCTTTCGTTTCTTATCGGCATAGCTCTTTTGTCAGCTACGGGCAGTTTCTAAACGTTGCTTATGTAGTGACCCGAACTTTTCCATGTTTATATATATTAATTGAGATTGATATTTACATGATTAAATGTTTCCAACATGTTAAGCAATCAAACTTGTTAAGACTTGATTAATTGAAATATGTTTCATATAGACAATTGACCACCCAAGTTGACCGGTGATTCACGAACGTTAAAACTTGTAAAAACTATACGATGACATATATATGGTTATATATATAGTTAACATGTTTTTATTATAAGTATGTATCTCATTAGGTATTTTAACAATGAGTTATATACATAAAAATGAGACTATTAATTTAAGAAACTCGAAAACGATATATATAACGATTATCGTTATAACAACGTCTTACTAGGTACATATGAATCATATTAAGATATTGATACTCTTGGTTAATTATGTTAAATGATAAGTAAATATATTATTAAGTGTATTAACAATGAAATACATATGTAAAAATAAGACTACTAACTTAATGATTTCGAAACGAGACATATAAGTAACGATTATCGTTGTAACGACATTTAACTGTATATACATCATACTAAGATATATTATATATCATAATATCATGATAAAATAACAATTTAACATCTCATTTGTTATAATAAACAATGGGTTAACAACATTCAACAAGATCGTTAACCTAAAGGTTTCAAAACAACATTTACATGTAACGACTAACGATGACTTAACGACTCAGTTAAAATGTATATACATGTAGTGTTTTAATATGTATTTATACACTTTTGAAAGACTTCAATACACTTATCAAAATACTTCTACTTAACAAAAATGCTTACAATTACATCCTCGTTCAGTTTCATCAACAATTCTACTCGTATGCACCCGTATTCGTACTCGTACAATACACAGCTTTTAGATGTATGTACTATTGGTATATACACTCCAATGATCAGATATTAGCAGCCCATGTGAGTCACCTAACATATGTGGGAACCATGATTTGGCAACTAGCATGAAATATCTCATAAAATTACAAAAATATGAGTAATCATTCATGACTTATTTACATGAAAACAAGATTACATATCCTTTATATCTAATCCATACACCAACGACCAAAAACACCTACAAACACTTTCATTCTTCAATTTTCTTCATCTAATTGATCTCTCTCAAGTTCTATCTTCAAGTTCTAAGCGTTCTTCATAAATTTCAAAAGTTCTAGTTTCATAAAATCAAGAATACTTTCAAGTTTGCTAGCTCACTTCCAATCTTGTAAGGTGATCATCCAACCTCAAGAAATCTTTGTTTCTTACAGTAGGTTATCATTCTAATACAAGGTAATAATCATATTCAAACTTTGGTTCAATTTCTATAACTATAACAATCTTATTTCAAGTGATGATCTTACTTGAACTTGTTTTCGTGTCATGATTCTGCTTCAAGAACTTCGAGCCATCCAAGGATCCATTGAAGCTAGATCCATTTTTCTCTTTTCCAGTAGGTTTATCTAAGGAACTTAAGGTAGTAATGATGTTCATAACATCATTCGATTCATACATATAAAGCTATCTTATTCGAAGGTTTAAACTTGTAATCACTAGAACATAGTTTAGTTAATTCTAAACTTGTTCGCAAACAAAAGTTAATCCTTCTAACTTGACTTTTAAAATCAACTAAACACATGTTCTATATCTATATGATATGCTAACTTAATGATTTAAAACCTGGAAACACGAAAAATACCGTAAAACCGGATTTACACCGTCGTAGTAACACCGCGGGCTGTTTTGGGTTAGTTAATTAAAAACTATGATAAACTTTGATTTAAAATTTGTTATTATGAGAAAATGATTTTTATTATGAACATGAAACTATATCCAAAAATTATGGTTAAACTCAAAGTGGAAGTATGTTTTCTAAAATGGTCATCTAGACGTCGTTCTTTCGACTGAAATGACTACCTTTACAAAAACGACTTGTAACTTATTTTTCCGACTATAAACCTATACTTTTTCTGTTTAGATTCATAAAATAGAGTTCAATATGAAACCATAGCAATTTGATTCACTCAAAACGGATTTAAAATGAAGAAGTTATGGGTAAAACAAGATTGGATAATTTTTCTCATTTTAGCTACGTGAAAATTGGTAACAAATCTATTCCAACCATAACTTAATCAACTTGTATTGTATATTATGTAATCTTGAGATACCATAGACACGTATACAATGTTCCGATCTATCATGTTGACACATCTATATATATTTCGGAACAACCATAGACACTCTATATGTGAATGTTGGAGTTAGCTATACAGGGTTGAGGTTGATTCCAAAATATATATAGTTTGAGTTTTGATCAATACTGAGATACGTATACACTGGGTCGTGGATTGATTCAAGATAATATTTATCGATTTATTTCTGTACATCTAACTGTGGACAACTAGTTGTAGGTTATTAACGAGGACAGCTGACTTAATAAACTTAAAACATCAAAATATATTAAAAGTGTTGTAAATATATTTTGAA
The DNA here is from genome assembly GCF_046630445.1 of Rutidosis leptorrhynchoides. Lineage (NCBI taxonomy): Eukaryota > Viridiplantae > Streptophyta > Magnoliopsida > Asterales > Asteraceae > Rutidosis > Rutidosis leptorrhynchoides. Next base: position 232,906,758 of record NC_092343.1, on the reverse strand, counting down.
TATACTTTGATATACATGTATATATTGTTATAGGTTCGTGAATCAACCAGTGGCCAAGTCTTACTTTCCGACGAAGTAAAAATCTGTGAAAGTGAGTTATAGTCCCACTTTTAAAATCTAATATTTTTGGGATGAGAATACATGCAGGTTTTATAAATGATTTACAAAATAGACACAAGTACGTGAAACTACATTCTATGGTTGAATTATCGAAATCGAATATGCCCCTTTTTATTAAGTCTGATAATCTAAGAATTAGGGAACAGACACCCTAATTGACGCGAATCCTAAAGATAGATATATTGGGCCTAACAAACCCCATCCAAAGTACCGGATGCTTTAGTACTTCGAAATTTATATCATATCCGAAGGGTGTCCCGGAATGATGGGGATATTCTTAAATATGCATCTTGTTAATGTCGGTTACCAGGTGTTCACCATATGAATGATTTTTATCTCTATGTATGGGATGTGTATTGAAATATGAAATCTTGTGGTCTATTATTATGATTTGATATATATAGGTTAAACCTATAACTCACCAACATTTTTGTTGACGTTTTAAGCATGTTTATTCTCAGGTGATTATTAAGAGCTTCCGCTGTCGCATACTTAAATAAGGACGAGATTTGGAGTCCATGCTTGTATGATATTGTGAAAAAAACTGCATTCAAGAAACTTATTTTGTTGTAACATATTTGTATTGTAAACCATTATGTAATGGTCGTGTGTAAACAGAATATTTTAGATTATCATTATTTGATAATCTACGTAAAGCTTTTTAAAACCTTTATCTATGAAATAAAGGTTATGGTTTGTTTTAAAAATGAATGCAGTCTTTGAAAAACGTCTCATATAGAGGTCAAAACCTCGCAACGAAATCAATTAATATGGAACGTTTTTAATCAATAAGAACGGGACATTTCAGTTGGTATCCGAGCGTTGGTCTTAGAGAACCAGAATTTTGCATTAGTGTGTCTTATCGAGTTTGTTAGGATGCATTAGTGAGTCTGGACTTCAACCGTGTTTACTTGAAAAATGATTGCTTAACAAATTTTGTTAGAAACTATATATTTTTAACATGTGAATATTATGTGATATATTAATCTCTTAACGCGTTTGATATTATGTGATAGATGTCTACCTCTAGAACAAGTCCCATTGACTCACCTAATAATAATGAAGAGTCAAATGTAAATTGGAATGATTCGTGGACTGATTCACAAGTTCCCGAAGAGGAACCGGAAGAAGAGTCAGAACCGGAAGAAGAATCGGAACCGGAAGAAGAATCGGAACCGGATGAAGAAATAGAACCGGTGAGGGAAATAATAAAACGGTTAAGTAAAAGAAAATCCTTAACCAACCGACCAAGGTTAATTATGGTCAATGGTGTTTCCGCCAAGGAAGCAAAATATTGGGAGGATTACCAATTCTCCGATGAATCGGATTCCGACGAGAATTCCGATGATGTTATAGAAATTACCCCAACTGAATTTAAAAAGGCAAAATAAAATAATAAGGGAAAGGGCATAAAAATAGAGAAATCTAATTCCAACCCCGATGAACTTTATATGTATCGTCAACCCCCGAAGTCTTTAAGTTGTAACAATGACCCGGGAACCTCTAAACCACCAGGTTTTTCTAAACCAATGTGGAAAACGACGGCTCTTATTAGGGGAACATCATATATCCCTAGAAACTTGGCAAAACGAACCAAAACCGAAGAAGAAGAAACGAGCGAGTCGTAATAAGATAGTTGTATTCGTGTGGTGTAATATATGTAATATAGTGTGCTTATGCTTTATGATATATGTAAAAATTGCTTGTATTAATAAGTATTTTTTTTATGAATCTAACTCTTGTCTATTTTACAGTTTAAAAACACAAAATGGATAGACAACCCAATATTTTAAGAGACCTACCCGGAGACATGATTGATGAAATCTTGTCTAGAGTCGGTCAGAATTCCTCGGCACAACTATTTAAGGCAAGATCAGTTTGTAAGACATTCGAAGAACGTTCCAAGAATGTCTTGGTTTATAAGAGACTTTCGTTTGAAAGATGGGGGATATCACATTGGGAAACCCATAACTTACGATGTGTTTACTTTGACGCATAGATTGCGGGGAACCCAAATGCTATTTTACGCAACGGGTTAAGAAATTATTTTGACTCAATATATCCGAATATTGGACTTCGTGATTTAGAAAAAGCGGCTAACATGCAACATAAAGAAGCATGTTATGCTTACGGATTAGTAATGTTCGCTTCTCACCAAAGTGAGAACAAGAACATCGGGCTACAACTATTAAACAAAACGTTTCCACAAGTGACGGAGTCGATAATTGGGGTAAGAAATGAGGTTTTTAGATTGTTACGGGACTGTTGGACATTACGTAACCCTCGTCCCTTTGACGACGTTACAACACGCTGTCTTATCAACGGCCATAACGGTTATGTTCCACAAGACCAAGGATGGGAAGTAATCCTAGTAAAACCAGAATGCATGACTTGTTTCTGGACATATGAATTACGTGTCTTTATTGCCTTTGCTGAACGACTTGTGTACTAGCTAGAATTATCTTCACAACCATCTTGTATCAAATTTATTGTGTGCTATATTTCATGCTATATGTAAAATAAGCGGTATTGTAAGTTTGTAAAATATTGTGTAAAAGTTTGAACGCGAAATATTATTATAATCAGTTTTTCATATAGAATTGTAGTAGTTGAATTGTATATTAGCTACTAAGTATGAACTTAACGGGTAGGTACTACCCGAATTTAAACTTATAAAACGCTAATATGAAGAAAAAGCTTTTATAAATGAGTTCATATTATGCTACGAAATACTATTAACTACTCTTAATATTCTGTATGATTAACTTGTTCCATTTAACTATTTTGAAGGAAATGGCACCGACTACTCGACACACCATGAATATGAATGAAGAGGAATTCCGTACTTTTCTAGCTTCAAACATAGCCGCAGTACAGGCTGCGCTACATACCAACAATAACCTTGGATCTAGCAGTACAGGAAATCGTGTAGGATGCACCTACAAAGAATTCACTGCCTGCAAACCTTTGGAATTTGATGAAATCGAAGGACCGATCGGATTGAAACGGTGGACCGAGAAGGTCGAATCGGTGTTTGCCATAAGTAAGTGTACTGAAGAGGACAAAGTGAAGTACGCTACGCATACCTTCACAGGTTCTGTGTTAACATGGTGGAATACCTATCTAGAGCAAGTAGGACAAGACGATGTGTACGCACTATCGTGGTCAGCATTCAAGCACTTGATGAACGAGAAGTACCGTCCCAGAACCGAGGTCAATAAGCTCAAGACAGAACTTAGAGGGTTACGAACCCAAGGATTTGATATTACCACGTACGAAAGACGATTCACAGAATTGTGCCTATTATGTCCGGGAGCATTCGAAGATGAGGAAGAGAAGATCGACGCGTTTGTGAAAGGATTACCGGAAAGAATCCAAGAAGATATAAGTTCACTGATGTGGTAGCGGAGTGGTATAAAATAGTTATTAAATTTTTGCAGGAAATACTATTAAATATGCTACAATTTTACACAAGATATTTATTTATTTATAGAATGGATATACTTAAACCTTGCTACAACACTTATAGGCAGTGTACCTAATCGTACAGTAGTGTAGTTTTTAGTAAGTCCGGTTCGTTCCACAGGGAATCTTTTTAAACAAAGCTTAACGCTATATTAGTTTACTTTTATAAAAATACAAATATATATATAAGTAATATTATTATTATACAGGGGGTTTTTACCGTTTAATGACCGGTTTGTCGATTTTAAAACTTTAGTCGCAGTTAAAACCAAATGTAAAATAATAACTAAATACAAGACTTAATTTTAAGCGTAAAGTAAATAACGATAATGAAATTGCGAATAATAAAAGTGCGATAAAATAAACTTGCGATAATTAAAAAGTACGATAATTAAAAGTGCAATCAAATACAATAACAATAAATAAAAATGCGATAATTAGAAGTGCAATTAAATATAAAATAAAGGAAATTAAATATGAAATAATAGAATTATGCTTATTTAAACTTCCGTAATCATGATGTTTGACGTGTTGATTTTAGTTTTATGCCCATGGGTTAATTGTCCTTTGTCCTGGATTATTTAATATGTCCGTCTGGTTTTTGTCCATAACAGTCCATCAGTCATAAATATAAAATGCGAGTGTCCTCGTCAAATTATCCTTATACCCGAAGTTAAATATTCCAACTAATTGGGGACTTAAACTGTAACAAGATTTTAATACTTTGTTTAATAATTACACCAGGATGTCGACTGAGTGTAACCCAAGGTTTTAATATTTTGTTATCAATTATACCAAGTGTCCTTGTACATAATTTCACCCCTGTTTTAATTATTCTAGTGGCTATTAATCCATTCCCGTGTCCGGTTAAATGAACGATTATTCGTACATATAAATACCCCGCCCATCGTGTCCGATCGAGTGTATATGGTAATTTATAGGGACGCCCAATTGTAAATCTTTATATTAACATTAACAAACTATCATTTAGTTAAACAAATATAAAGCCCATTAATAGCTCATAGTCTAATTTCCACAAGTGTCGTTCTTTTGTCCAAACCCCAATTATGGTACAAAGCCCAATTACCCAATTTTAGTAATTAGCCCAACATCATGATTACTTCGTTTTAAATAAGCATAATAATAACTTAGCTACGAGACCTTAATGTAAAAAGGTTGAACATAACTTACAATGATTAAAAATAGCGTAGCGTTACACGGACAGAATTTCGACTTACACCCTTACAATATTCGCTAACATACCCTTATTATTAGAATTATAATTAAAATTAAAATTAAAATATAAATTATAAATATAAATATATCGTATGAATGAGGAGAAAAAAGATGATAAAAATGATCAGAATTCGGTTTGCTTTATAGGGAGTTTCAAAACTGGGGGCTCCGCGACTCGCGGCCTTTTTGGCCTTCAAACTCCGCGAGTCGCGGAGTTTGCTTTTACAGCTCAGAGGAGTTTGGCTCTTTGTTTACCGACGGTTTATAATATATATATAATATATATATAATTAATATAATTAATTATATATTATATTATATTTATATACATAGTTAACTTGTAATTTTTAGTCCGTTGCGTCGAGCGTTGAGAGTTGACTCTGGTCCCGGTTCCGGATTTTCGAACGTCCTTGCGTACAATTTTATATTTTGTACTTTGCATTTTGAATTTTGTACTCTTGTAATTTCGAGACGTTTCTTATCAATAATTGGAACTTCTTTGATTGTCTTTTGTACTTTTGAGCTTTTTGGTCGTTTGCGTCTTCAATTCGTCGAATCTGTCTTTTGTCTTCACCTTTTATTATTTAAACGAATATCACTTGTAAATAGAACAATTGCAACTAAAAGCTTGTATTTCTTGAGGAATAATGCTATGAAATATATGTTCGTTTTTAGCATTATCAAATATTCTCACACTTGAGCGTTGCTTGTCCTCAAGCAATATCGTCTTGAAATACTAGAATCACTTCTTTATTCTTCACACTTTGTACATCAGTGATTTCTATACGGCGGTATAAACAATGGTAGTAACGATATGGTTTACAGTCCCACATGACTATAAAAATTTAGATCCATTAAGGAAATTGGATCTTTATGAAAACATTTGATCTTTTGAAAATTAAATCTAGTTTTTACCCTAGATAAGTTTTCCGGAATAACCCTTTACCGGTGTTTGCAAAATATTTTTGTGGGTTTGGTGGGTTTCAGATTTGAAAATTTTAGTTCAAAACTTATGGTTTTGTGTTACCCAGTTGCTAACCTTGTATTTGGAAAGCAACACGTCCAGTTCACTTGTCCCGTATATTACCTTTCGGTAAACTACCGTCCGGTTGTAAAGGAAAGCGTTGAACAAGCAACTGTTAAGGCAATGTCCCCTGACATGCTTTTAATTATGGTTTATAACGTGTCGGACGCAATTACTATCCTTGGTAGGAGCAATAGTAAAGCTCACCCTTATAATTTTTCGGCATGGCACAAGGTCCTGTCTTTGACCACTATGCAACCGCCGTTCTTACGGTTGACACCCGATTTAGTTCAGGTGACCTAATGAATTCCAGGTGAATTCCTAGGATTTTACGTTCAATGGTAATGAACGCATTGAAAATAGGGTTTTCAGAAAACAAATCGGTTTGTAATTTTGATCAAAATATTTTCTCGTTCAAGCTCAAGTTTAGATATCATTGAATTCCATGAGTTTGAATTCTCAATCTTTAAGGTCAATCTCTAGGATTGAGTAATATCAGTCTTAAAAGCTGATTTTTAATCTTTAAGGAGATTATCCTTTCTGGGGATCTGATTCATTAGTCTTATCCAGCTAATTTGCATGGTGCCCCCCCATTGTACAAGATAAATCCTTCTCATGGTTAGGATAAATCTGACCACTTGGCGACCCTGTTTAATGCTGAGGTCCGTGGATTTCCTGCTGATTTTAGTGATGACTTTTCTAGATTTTTCGTCAACCTACAGCTGGTCTGGACGACAACTTCATGACCTAAATCAAGAAGCGCGTGTCTTTTTCGGAAGACTTTACTTCCTTTTAATGATGGAATCGATTCATCGTGTTGATCCATCTTTTCTTTTCTTTCAGCGGGTAAAACAGTTTAGTTTAGTCCAAAGCAAAAGTATTTTCAGTTATTTGTTACAGATATATGTGACATATGTTTAAGATAACTTGGTAAATTTTCCCACACTTGGCTTTTATTTTCCTTTTTATCGTCCTCTATTCCATTTTAAATGAATTTTAACATTTTGGTTTGTTTCTCAATTTATGTCCTTTTTGAGGTAACAATAATTTCGATGTTAAAACCTAGTTTTATCGTTCATAAATATGTATAAACATGATTTTTAGTTCATTTAATTGAAAATTTTGAAAAATTTTACTAGAATTGGGTAGTCAGTATATAAGACCAGGGCTGTTCTTTATTATCAGAGAGCACTAGATTCTAATACAACTACTGCTTTACTAGTATTTTTAATGGTAACCAAGTGTATAAAGTAAAAATTTTTAAAATCTGAAAGAATTTAACCCCTTCCCACACTTAAGATCTTGCAATGCCCTCATTTGCAAGAAATCAGTAACAATTTAAATTATTGAGGGTGATTTGTGTGAAAATGATTAAATTTTACCAAAGTTTCCAAATATATTAGCGTTTGTTTGCTGAATGATAAATGGTGCACATCATTTGTTCATTCCGTCTTGTTGTTATTTCACATATATTTTGCATCTTGTCGTCAAAATTAGATGCTTTTGCTGAACTTAATGCCAGTCTTTGAAAATGCGTTGTTTTACCCTGTTGTGTACATAAGATAAACTGCAAATATATATACATATTTTTGAAGTTTGGTATATTACCCCACATTCAAAAATTATTAAAATCTAAGAATAAAAGTTAGACAATTATAAAAATGATTACAATATTAACAAAAGTATTAAACGTATCAATCATTACAAATTAAAAAAAAAATTAAGTATACTAGGGATGATACTGGTACCAATAGGGGTTCCAGGCATAACCATAGGTGCTATAGAATGCTTCGGCAGGGTTATATGTAGGATACGGTGGTTGCATCTCTATAGTCCAGGGAGGGAAGATGGGTTTCGGTGTAGGAATATAGTTTCTACCTATATGTTGGAAATGAGCTATGATTTAGTTCTGATGAACTTGCCAATCTTCAAATGCTCTCTGTCTAGCATTTTCGTATTTCTGAGAAGCTATAAACCTTTGCATTTCTTGCATCTCATTCCCCCCTCCTACATTACCTTGCTGTTGGTTTCTCTCCACCTGTGGATGTCTACCATGGTATTGTACTGCGGCGTTATTTCGCCTCTTCAAAACTTTCGCACCATGGTATACATTTAAACCTATAGTATCGCGGGGTTCCGGTTCTTCTACTAATAATCCCCCCCGACTTATATCCACACCGAGATATTCACCAATCAAAGTAATAAAAATACCACCTCCTATTATGCTATGCGGTCTCATCCCCCGAACCATAGCTGATAAATAATAACCCACACAATATGGTATACTTACAGCGCTTTGTGGGTCTCGAATACACATATGGTAAAACAAATCCTGTTCATTTACTTTTTCCTTGTTTTTACCCCTTTGTGTAATCGAATTAGCTAAAAACCTATGAATCACTCTTAATTCGGCTCTATCTATATCCAAATAAGAGTAATTTCCCCCTTTGAAACGGTGATGGCTTGTCATTTGACTCCACACACCGTGTGTATCAAAATTTTCATCTATCTTTCTACCGTTTAGTATCAATCCTCTACAATCGGCAGATGCTAACTCCTCAGGCGTATATATACGTAAAGCCTGAGCCATGTCCAGTAAAGACATATGGTGCATCGAACCGCCTAACAAAAATCTAATAAAAGAACGATCGGTTAAACTAGCTACCCGATCATTCAACTCTATACTACATAACAATTCTTCACACCATACTTTATATACAGGTCTACGCATGGTGAATAAACGTACCCAGTCATTAAAAGAAGAATTACCATACCTCTGTACAAGTAATTCCCTAATTGGCCCGGCCAATTCTACAGCTTCTAAGGGTCCCCATTCTATGACCCTCGGTACCTCAACAACCTTAGAATGAAGAGTATGCAAACCCCTTTGATATTTTGGATAATCTATCCAAAGTCTGTCAAATCTCAGGTTCGGGTGCAATTCTTCCAAGTGCATATCAGAAAAGGTCATGACTGGATGAGGTATATCCTGCTTGTAGTAGTTATCCACCTCCTGTTGTTCCACATTCTCAGCAGGAGCATTGCGGGCTTGGGATGAAGATTCACCCCTTTCAGTCTGTAAAACACATCAAACACAATTTTTGTGCATCCAAATATGCATTAGTGTCAGCAAAATCATCAATCAAAATAATTACAATGACATGATCAATTTATATCAAACTTAAGCTTATTTTCATATTTTCATCAAATCTACACTTTTTCAAATAAGCATATACGAAAATGTTCACCAAGTTCATAAGCATTCAATTCAAATAACATGTCAAAATAATCATTACTAGCAATTAAACAAGTTTCAAATGGCATTATCTCTCAAAAATCAAGTTCATGAATTTTAGACTTGAAAAAGTCCACTTTAATTCTCAAATTCATGTTTAGGCTCAAAGTTTGGATCATTTAACTACCTAAACATGTTACACTACTTAATTTAGCAACAATTCATGACAAAAATCGGCCATAACCTGTTTATATCAAAAAGCCCCAAATTTGCTCAAGAACACAAACCCTAGATTATTCAAAATTTGAAGTTTAAGGCTTCTAATCATGTTAAACAGCATCAATCTAGGTTATACAAGCATAATACATAAACAATTTAAGCCTAATTACACTAAAAAGCATCAAAATCAAATTTGGGAAAAAAAAAAGCTCAAGAACACTAATTTCGGATTAAATGGTGTTTAGGTGTAGAAATTTACCGTTTTTCTTGAGTAATTCCTAGATAGCATCCTTTTCAACATGATTTTAGTAAAAGATTTGGTGATTAACGGTTAAAAATTGTGATTTTGGGGGGTTTTTTTCGGGTTTTTCGTGGGTTTTTTCGCTGTTCTTCGCAGTATTTTTGGGTGGGGGAGTGAACTGCTCTGTTTTTTTTTTACGTTTTATTTTTTTTCTGGGTTTTGGTCCCTCCGCGACTCGCGGTTAAATACCCTTCAAACTCCGCGAGTCGCGGAGTTTGATATTTTTTTTTTTTTTTTATAAAGGTTAACTTATAAAACAATTAAGTACTTAATTTTAAAATTTCGTTTCCTTTGTTATTTAGGACGAGGTCGTTTCGGATCGATGTCCTAGTCCGTCCCTCGACAAAATTTTAAAATTTGTCTTTTTGTAGCGATTGTTTTAAAAGCTAAGATTTTTGGGTTTTTTAATGTTTTTGGCATACTTTAAATTAATAAGATTAAAAATAATGATAATAAAAGTTCGCGTCCCTCCCTTGGGTAAAGCAATTTCGGTTCAAAGACCTAGTCTTCAACTTACGACGAATTTTAAAAATCATACTTTTAACTTAATGAGATAAAGTAAATTTTTGTTTTTAAATTCACACAACTTAAATATAAAATTCAAAATTAATATTAAAATTTCACACCAAACTTAAAATTTGAAATGCATAAAATTAAAAATTCATATTTTAAAAATTAAAAATTCACACCAAACTTAATTTAAAAATTCATATTATAAATTCATACCAAACTTATATTAATTTTTCAAATATTTACAATTTTAAAAATATTGTTTTTACAAAGTTTACAATATTAATTTAAGATTTATATATTAATTTTAAAAACATGGTAAAAATAAAATTAAAAATCTTTTTGTCTTTTTATCCCACTTTAATCAATCAAATATTATCAAAAATATGCGCCCCTCTTTTCGGTAAAGTAATTTCGGTTCCAAGACCTAATTTAACTCATGACGAATTTTTGAAATATTTTGAGTTGATTGTTTAAAGATATTTATACCTTAAGAATAAACGTTAAATTTCGCAGTGATGTAATAAATTTTTGAATGATATCAATAATTTCGGTTGCCAAACCTAATTTTATTCAATACCAATTTAATACTTTTTAGCGAACAAATTAGCGTTTATTATCAAAAGGTTAAAAATAAAAATAAAAATAAAAACTGTACAGAAATACCTGTGAGATAAATTTCTTAGTTATATGATCTATCCCATTCATAAGATAGTCGGTTTAATTGGTTTTCCATGGCTACATAGGCGTAACCTCGAGCATTCAGTGTCTTTTCTTCTAAACATATGAACGGTCCGTCTCTGCATAAAGTAACAAATTCGGTATTTGAATAGGTTTGATTATTTGAACATTTACCTCCATGTGACCATTTTCCGCATTTGTGACATCTTTCTAAGTGTCGTGCTCTTCTTTTCGCTGCGGATTTTGATTTTCCTTTACCAAATTGTAACTTATTATCTTCGCATCTGGATTCTTTTCTAACTCCGTCCATTCTTTCTCTGATTACTGATACTATTTCACTCGGTAGTATGTCATTATTACGTTTAGTGATCAAAGCGTGTAGCATTAGACCATGGTTTAGTTCACAGGCAGTCTTCATTTTGTAAAAACCTAAAAAAAATAAAAATTCAGAATGGGGGGAGAAGACTAGTTCTTTAGGGTCTGCTAGGGAAAGACCATTCGGGTTTCATTTTCGAGAACTACACGAAAACAGACAATCTAACTCTAACAGAAATACATATTATCCTTTAAAGACTTGATTCTCCCCACACTTAGTTAGCTGTGGTGTCGAAATTGTGATTAACTTCGTTGTCGACTTCCATCGGACCATGTATGTAATGTTTAACTCTGTGACCATTAACTTTAAATTCAATCCCATTTGAATTTATCAATTCTATCGTTCCGTATGGGAAAACTCTTTTGACTATGAATGGTCCAGACCATCTTGATTTCAATTTTCCTGGAAATAGCTTGAATCGTGAATTGAAAAGAAGAACTCTGTCTCCTTCTTTAAATTCTTTTGAACTTCTGATTCTTTTATCATGCCATTTCTTCGTTCTTTCTTTATAGATTAACGAATTTTCGTATGCTTCATGTCTTAATTCTTCTAATTCGTTTAGTTGACTTAATCGTAGATGTCCGGCTTCATGTAAATCAAGATTACATGTTTTCAAAGCCCAAAATGCTTTGTGTTCAATTTCTACTGGAAGATGACATGCTTTTCCATAAACAAGTCTAAAAGGTGTGGTTCCAATTGGAGTTTTGTAGGCTGTTCTAAAAGCCCAGAGTGCATCCTCCAATTTAATGGACCATTCCTTCGGATTTGATCCTACGGTTTTCTCTAGAATACGTTTTAAAGCTCGGTTGGTATTTTCAACTTGTCCACTTGTTTGTGGATGATATGCGGTGGAGATTTTATGAGTTACTCCATATCTTTTAAGAACTTTCTCAAGTTGATTATTACAGAAATGAGTACCCCGATCACTTATTAAAGCTTTCGGTGTTCCAAACCTTGCAAAAAGATGTTTTAAAAAATTGACTACAACTCGTGCATCGTTAGTTGGGAGAGCTTGTGCTTCCGCCCATTTAGATACATAATCAATGGCTACTAGTATATATAGATTATTATGAGATTTTGGAAATGAACCCATAAAGTCAATACCCCAAATGTCAAATACTTCACATACTTGGATGACATTTTGTGGCATTTCATCACGTTGACTTATTTTTCCGGCCCTTTGACATGCATCACAGGATTTGCAAAGAAGGTGTGCGTCTTTGTAAATTGTTGGCCAATAGAATCCAGCATCATAAACTTTTCTTGCTGTTAGTTGAGGCCCATAATGCCCTCCTGTTGGTCCTGTGTGACAATGGTTTAATATTTTACTAGCTTCATCTCCAAATACACATCGACGTATTATTCCATCGGGACAACTTTTAAACAGATGTGGATCTTCCCAAAAATAGTGTTTTATATCACTGAAGAATTTCTTTCGTCTTTGGTACGATAATTCTTTTTCAAGGAATCCACAAACTAAGTAGTTTGCATAGTCTACAAACCATGGGATTTCTTTATAATCTGTTTTCAATAGATATTCATCAGGAAAGTTGTCTTTTATGGCTGATTCATTTAGAACTTCTAAATCGGGATTTTCAAGACGAGAAAGATGATCAGCGGCGAGATTTTCTGCTCCTCTTTTATCTCGGATTTCAATATCAAACTCTTGTAAGAGTAAGATCCAACGGATTAATCTTGGTTTAGCATCTTGTTTTGAAAATAGGTATCTAAGAGCAGAATGGTCGGTATAGACCACCGTTTTTGCTAGAACGAGATATGATCGAAATTTGTCAAAAGCAAAGACAATAGCAAGGAGTTCTTTTTCAGTAGTTGTATAGTTCGTTTGTGCTCCTTGTAATGTCTTACTAGCATAATATATAGGTTGAAATCGTTTTTCAATCCTTTGTCCTAAAACGGCTCCCATTGCAAAATCACTTGCATCGCACATTAGTTCAAATGGTAGATTCCAATTTGTTGTTATCATGATCGGCGCATTAGTGAGTTTTTCTTTAAGAATATTAAAAGATTTGATACACTCATCTGAAAAGATGAATGGAGCATCCTTTTCTAGGAGTTTATTCATAGGAGTGGCAATTTTAGAAAAATCTTTTAAGAAACGTCGGTAAAAACCGGCATGCCCTAGAAAACTCCTAACTCCTCTAACATTGGTGGGATGTGGAAGTTTAGCAATTACATCTACTTTAGCTCTATCTACTTCAATTCCTTCTTTTGAAATTTTATGTCCAAGAACGAAGCCTTCTTTAACCATGAAATGGCATTTCTCCCAATTAAGTACTAGATTTGATTGTTCGCATCTAAGAAGCATTCGTTCCAGATTAACTAGACATGATTCAAATGTATCACCGAAGACTGAAAAGTCATCCATGAAAACTTCCATGCATTCTTCTATCATGTCGAGAAAAATCGCCATCATGCACCTTTGAAAGGTTGCAGGGGCGTTACAAAGTCCAAATGGCATGCGTTTGTAAGCAAAAGTACCATAAGGGCACGTGAATGTGGTTTTCTCTTGATCTTCGGGTGCTATTGAAATTTGAAAATATCCGGAAAATCCATCTAGAAAACAATAGTAACTATTTCCGGCTAATCTTTCCAACATTTGATCTATGAAAGGTAAGGGAAAGTGATCTTTTCTGGTGGCGTCATTTAATTTTCTATAATCAATACATACACGCCATCCTGTTACAGTCCTAGTAGGAATAAGCTCATTTTTCTCATTTGTAATGACAGTCATGCCACCCTTCTTAGGCACGCATTGAACTGGGCTTACCCATGGACTATCAGAGATTGGATAAATTAGACCTGCATCTAGCAGTTTAATAATCTCTTTCTTAACTACATCTTGCATATTAGGATTTAGTCTTCGTTGGCGTTGCACATACGTTTTATGACCTTCTTCCATAAGGATTTTATGTGTGCAATACGAAGGACTTATTCCTTTAATATCATGAATCTTCCATGCAATGGCTGGTTTATGAGCTTTCAACACAGAAATGAGTTGTGATTTCTCATTTTCAGTAAGAGAAGACGATATTATTACAGGTAATTCAGATTCACCATGTAAATAAGCGTATTCCAAATGGTTTGGAAGTGGCTTTAACTCTAATTTCGTAGGTTCTTCTATCGATGATTTGTATCGATATCTGTCTTCTTCTTTTAGCATTTGAATTTCTTCTGTTGTTGGTTCATATCCATTAGCTATAAGTGTAGCTAACATTTCAGCTTCATTAATTGGTGCATTACCTTCTCCTAAAGAACATTCTCCTGTTCCTTGTAATTCTGGAAATTCTTCTAATAATTCTGCATTTGCATCTATAGTTTGAATATAATAACATGTATCATCTGCAGATTGTGGTTGTTGCATTGCTCTATCAACTGAAAAGGTAACACTCTCATCCTCTATACTTAGGGTCAGTTTCTTACCGAACACGTCTATCATTGCTTTAGCCGTGTTTAAGAATGGTCTTCCTAATATGAGAGGAACTTGAGAATCTTCTTCCATGTCCAAAACAACAAAATCTACTGGAAATACTAAAGTACCAACTTTAAATAGCATGTTCTCCATTATCCCTCTAGGATATTTTATTGATCTATCGGCTAGTTGTATGCTTATTCTGGTTGGTTTCAATTCTCCAAGGTCTAGTTTAGTGTATAGTGAATACGGCATTAAATTTATACTAGCACCTAAGTCTGCCAATGCTTCTATTGAATTAAGACTACCCAGAAAACATGGAATTGTGAAACTTCCTGGATCAGATAATTTTTCTGGTATCTTATTCAACAGCACTGCTGAACAATTAGCATTCATAGTAACAGCCGAGAGTTCTTCCATTTTCTTTCTATTTGAGATTAGATCTTTCAAGAATTTAGCATATCTAGGCATTCCTGAAATCACATCAATGAAATGAAGATTTACATTTATCTGTTTAAACATATCCAAGAATTTGGATTGCTCGGCTTCAAGTTTCTCTTTCTTCATTTTACTCGGGTAAGGAAGTGGTGGTTGGTATGGTTTAACATAAGGTTTATCCTTAACTGTGTTATCTTCATTAACCTTTTCAACTACCGGTTCTTTTTCCTTATCTTGATCAGGTTGTGGTTCTTGTGGAGTAGGAATGGCTTCATGAGAAGTTACAGGTATTTCAGGTGGTTTAAGTGTTGTGCCACTTCTTGTGGTAATGGCTTTAGCTGTTTCACTCCGGGGGTTAGCATTTGTATCACTAGGTAGACTTCCCGGTTTTCTTTCACCTATTAACCTTGCTAGGTTACTTACTTCTTGTTCTATATTTTGAATAGAAGCTTGTTGATTTCTAAATGCTTGAGTATTTTGTTCATTTGTTTGTTTCTGAGATGTGAAAAACTGCGTTTGAGTTTCAACTAGCTTCGTCATCATATCTTCTAAATTCGGCTTTTTATCATCGGTTTGTTGTGGTGGCTTGTTTTGAAAATTAGGTCTTTGCTGATTGTAAGTATTATTGGATACTTGTTGATTGCTAGGACCTTGTTGGTTGTTGTATGGAATATTTCTGTTATAATTCTAGTTTTGATTGTAAATCGGTCTTGGCGGTTGATAATTATTCTGATAATTATTTCCAGGCCTTTGGTTTATGTATGAAATATTCTCTCTTTGTTCCATTGTTAATTCAATACTGAGACAATCTTTTGTCAAATGTGGTCCTCCACACTGCTCACAACTAATTCGTATTGAGTGAATATCTTTAGTCATCTTTTCCATTCGTCTCTCCACAGCATCTATCTTTGCGGAAATGGAATCTAAGTCATGGCTAGAATCGACTCTAGCTGCTTTAGATGATCTAACGATATCTTTTTCTTGGTGCCACTCATGTGAGCGGGAAGCAGTATTATCAATAATTTTGTAAGCATCAGTTTCGGTTTTCTTCATAATAGAACCACCAGCTGCTATATCTATGTCTTTTCTTGTAGTGATGTCGCATCCTTGGTAGAATATTTGTACTATTTGACAGGTGTCTAAACCATGTTGCGGACATCCTCTTAACAACTTTCCATATCTTGTCCATGCCTCATATAGAGTTTCATTTGGCTTCTGTGTGAACGTAACAATTTCTGCTTGAAGTCTTACGGCTTTAGATGCAGGAAAGAATTGTTTAAGAAATTTTTCAACTAAAACGTCCCATGTATCAATCGCCCCTTCAGGTAACAATTCCAACCAATCTTTGGCTTCTCCCTTTAAAGTCCAGGGAAATAACATGAGATATATCTGTTCATCCTCCACTTCTCGGATTTTAAATAGTGTGCAGATCCTATTAAAGGTACGTAGATGTTCATTTGGATCTTCCTTCGGCGCACCACTAAATTGGCATTGATTAGTCACCATGTGTAGAATTTGTCCTTCGATTTCATAATCTGGCGCATTAATGTCTGGATGAGTAATTGTGTGACCTTGGCCAGTGCGTTTAGCTCTCATTCGGTCTTCCATACTTAAAGGTTCCAGATTCTCCATAATTGAATTTGTTGAATCGGTATCACTAGATGATTCTGATTTAATGGTTCGTTCCTCAACAATCTCTGTTTGAATAATTGGTGGCTCCGGAGGAAAGTTTAATGGTTCAGGATCTACGAACCGTTCCTGAATATTTTCCGGATTCTCAATTGTGAGGTCGGGTTCAAAAAATGGATTATCGGAAATTTGAACTGGAGTACTTGGTCTACTGGATGACGATTCTAAAGAAAAATCAACGGCGGTTATATTTGCTAAATGTCTTGATCTAGTTACAGGTGGTGAACGTACAAAAGGTGGTGAATGTCTTGCTCGGTGCATTCACTGAATATCCTATTAGTTTTAAAAAGGAAAGAAAAATTATAATAAGTTATCCAATCAATAGACTTTTCTGATTTTGCCCACGTTTCGAATAGCCAAAAGATGCAGCAGAGGGGCAGGATTCGTTTGGTCTCAATATAATTGAGGACTGTTTGGCTCCAATAACCCGGTCCACGTACAAATCCAACTATTACTACGAACCAGAAAATTTTGATGTCTATTAATTTAACCACTCAAAATAAATTTTCGTAATTTTAAGAAATTTAGATAAGAAGTAGAATAAAAATCTATGTCCTAAAACTAGAATAGCGAGAAATAAGAAAGAAAAAGAGTTCGTCGAAAAAAGTCGAAAAAGAAAAATGGTTGAAAAATAAAAGGTGACGAAAAAATAAAAGAAACTTATAAAACTTAAAAATACTTGACTAACCTAACCTTATTACTACAACTAACTTAAAATTATAATCGCAAATTGATATTACTAATTGGAATGATAATTGATACATAGGTAAAAAGTCGTCTAAAAATATTAAAGCTTACAGGAAAAACTATATCCCAAATGGAAATAACTTAAAAAGAAACTAAAACTTAAAAAGGCGTCGCAAAATTCTAAAGTACCTAAATCTTAATCTAAAGAAAAAGCACTTAAGGAATTCTACGGCAAAGCCTAAAAATCTAGGAGTAAAAATAACTATGGCAAAAACTAAGTTTAAAACTAAATATGAGCTAAAAATACAAATATTACGCTACAACGATTAAAAAGGGACAAAATATAAAAATATACAAAAAGTTGTAAAAATTACAATTTTTATAAAAATATTATTTTTATATTATTTATTTAATAAAACTACTAATTTTACAAATTAATTAAACTAATTTAAACAAAATATACAAAATAATAATAAAAACTAAAAACTAAAAACTAATTAAAAACTAAAAAAAATAATTAGGGTTTTAATTAATAAATAATAATAATAATAACTCCGTAATTAATGCCTGATTAGGGCTTCTGTCTCGTGTCAGAATACCTCCGCGAGTTGCGGTATTTAATGCATCAAACCCCGCGAGTCGCGGGGTTCAGAATTTCAACTGACAGGTTTAATTTCAACGCGTTTTTCTTTATTTATTTATTTATTTATTTTATTTTCTGTTTTTAAATATGTGTAATAATAAAAATTTATATTTAAAACTTAAATAAAAATAGAATCACTTTATAATTTTATAAATAAAAATCTTAAAACTAGATTTATATATATATATTTTTTTTATATTTATATGTTTTTAAATAAAAACAAAATACTTAAATAAAACTTATGTTTTTATAAAAACAAAGAAACTTTATAAAACTTAAATATTTATCAAACTCCTAAAAATATTTATATTTTTGTTTTTCTTTTTATATTAGCGTTGCGCTTCCGGCGTTTAGAAAGTTCCCCGGCAGCGGCGCCAAAAATACTTGATGTGGTAGCGGAGTGGTATAAAATAGTTATTAAATTTTTGCAGGAAATACTATTAAATATGCTACAATTTTACACAAGATATTTATTTATTTATAGAATGGATATACTTAAACCTTGCTACAACACTTATAGGCAGTGTACCTAATCGTACAGTAGTGTAGTTTTTAGTAAGTCCGGTTCGTTCCACAGGGAATCTTTTTAAACAAAGCTTAACGCTATATTAGTTTACTTTTATAAAAATACAAATATATATATATATATAAGTAATATTATTATTATAAAGGGGGTTTTTACCGTTTAATGACCGGTTTGTCGATTTTAAAACTTTAGTCGCAGTTAAAACCAAATGTAAAATAATAACTAAATACAAGACTTAATTTTAAGCGTAAAGTAAATAACGATAATGAAATTGCGAATAATAAAAGTGCGATAAAATAAACTTGCGATAATTAAAAAGTACGATAATTAAAAGTGCAATTAAATACAATAACAATAAATAAAAATGCGATAATTAGAAGTGCAATTAAATATAAAATAAAGGAAATTAAATATGAAATAAAAGAATTATGCTTATTTAAACTTCCGTAATCATGATGTTTGACGTGTTGATTTTAGTTTTATGCCCATGGGTTAATTGTCCTTTGTCCTGGATTATTTAATATGTCCGTCTGGTTTTTGTCCATAACAGTCCATCAGTCATAAATATAAAATGCGAGTGTCCTCGTCAAATTATCCTTATACCCGAAGTTAAATATTCCAACTAATTGGGGACTTAAACTGTAACAAGATTTTAATACTTTGTTTAATAATTACACCAGGATGTCGACTGAGTGTAACCCAAGGTTTTAATATTTTGTTATCAATTATACCAAGTGTCCTTGTACATAATTTCACCCCTGTTTTAATTATTCTAGTGGCTATTAATCCATTCCCGTGTCCGGTTAAATGAACGATTATTCGTACATATAAATACCCCGCCCATCGTGTCCGATCGAGTGTATATGGTAATTTATAGGGACGCCCAATTGTAAATCTTTATATTAACATTAACAAACTATCATTTAGTTAAACAAATATAAAGTCCATTAATAGCTCATAGTCTAATTTCCACAAGTGTCGTTCTTTTGTCCAAACCCCAATTATGGTACAAAGCCCAATTACCCAATTTTAGTAATTAGCCCAACATCATGATTACTTCGTTTTAAATAAGCATAATAATAACTTAGCTACGAGACATTAATGTAAAAAGGTTGAACATAACTTACAATGATTAAAAATAGCGTAGCGTTACACGGACAGAATTTCGACTTACACCCTTACAATATTCGCTAACATACCCTTATTATTAGAATTATAATTAAAATTAAAATTAAAATATAAATTATAAATATAAATATATCATATGAATGAGGAGAAAAAAGATGATGAAAATGATCAGAATTCGGTTTGCTTTATAGGGAGTTTCAAAACTGGGGGCTCCGCGACTCGCGGCCTTTTTGGCCTTCAAACTCCGCGAGTCGCGGAGTTTGCTTTTACAGCTCAGAGGAGTTTGGCTCTTTGTTTACCGACGGTTTATAATATATATATAATATATATATAATTAATATAATTAATTATATATTATATTATATTTATATACAGAGTTAACTTGTAATTTTTAGTCCGTTGCGTCGAGCGTTGAGAGTTGACTCTGGTCCCGGTTCCGGATTTTCGAACGTCCTTGCGTACAATTTTATATTTTGTACTTTGCGTTTTGAATTTTGTACTCTTGTAATTTCGAGACGTTTCTTATCAATAATTGGAACCTCTTTGATTGTCTTTTGTACTTTTGAGCTTTTTGGTCGTTTGCGTCTTCAATTCGTCGAATCTGTCTTTTGTCTTCACCTTTTATTATTTAAACGAATATCACTTGTAAATATAACAATTGCAACTAAAAGCTTGTCTTTCTTGAGGAATAATGCTATGAAATATATGTTCGTTTTTAGCATTATCATTCACACAAGCCCGCCTCCATACAACAGGCATGTAGAATGGCTCACAAACTAGTGAACCAGATTGAAGAAAGAATTAAAGAACAGACTGCTGAAGAGGCTAATGTGAAGCAAGTCAAAAGAAAGTGGGAGGAAAACGGTGATAAGAATCATCAATACAACAACAACAGCAATTACAACAATACTCGCAACAATTATCCCAACAATCGTAACATCAATCGCAACTACAACAAACGGCCCAACAACAACAACTACAACAATCGTCCCAACAACAATAACAATCGCAACAACAACAACAACAACAACAACAACAACAACAACAACAACAACAACAACAATCAGAAGCAGCTATGCCAAAGGTGTGAAAAGTATCACTCGGGGTTCTGCACCAAATTTTGCAATAAGTGTAAAAGAAATGGTCATAGCGCGGCGAAGTGTGAGGTCTACAGACCAGGGGTTAACAGAACGAAAGGAACAAATGGTGTCGGAACGAGTAATGGCGGAGCAAGTAGTGTCGGAGCAAGTTATGCCAATGTAGTTTGTTATAAATGTGGAAAACCGGGCCACATTATTAGAAATTGCCCGAACCAGGAGAATACGAATGGACAAGGCCGCGGAAGAGTTTTCAATATTAATGCGGCAGAGGCACAGGAAGACCTGGAGCTTGTTACGGGTACGTTTCTTATTGATAATAAATCTGCTTACGTTTTATTTGATTCGGGTGCGGATAGAAGCTATATGAGTAGAGATTTTTGTGCTAAATTAAGTTGTCCATTGACGCCTTTGGATAGTAAATTTTTACTCGAATTAGCAAATGGTAAATTAATTTCAGCAGATAATATATGTCGGAATCGAGAAATTAAACTGGTTAGCGAAACATTTAAGATTGATTTGATACCAGTAGAGTTAGGGAGTTTTGATGTGATAATCGGTATGGACTGGTTGAAAGAAGTGAAAGCAGAGATTGTTTGTTACAAAAATGCAATTCGCATTATACGAGAAAAAGGAAAACCCTTAATGGTGTACGGAGAAAAGGGCAACACGAAGCTACATCTTATTAGTAATTTGAAGGCACAAAAACTAATAAGAAAAGGTTGCTATGCTGTTCTAGCACACGTCGAGAAAGTACAAACTGAAGAAAAGAGCATCAATGATGTTCCCATTGCAAAAGAATTTCCCGATGTATTTCCGAAAGAATTACCGGGATTACCCCCACATCGATCCGTTGAATTTCAAATAGATCTTGTACCAGGAGCTGCACCAATAGCTCGTGCTCCTTACAGACTCGCACCCAGCGAGATGAAAGAACTGCAAAGCCAATTACAAGAACTTTTAGAGCGTGATTTCATTCGACCAAGCACATCACCGTGGGGAGCTCCTGTTTTGGTTGTCAAGAAGAAAGATGGTACATTCAGGTTGTGTATCGACTACCGAGAGTTGAACAAACTTACCATCAAGAACCGCTACCCACTACCGAGAATCGACGACTTATTTGATCAACTACAAGGCTCGTCTGTTTATTCAAAGATTGACTTACGTTCCGGGTATCATCAAATGCGGGTGAAAGAAGATGATATTCCAAAGACTGCTTTCAGAACACGTTACGGTCATTATGAGTTTATGGTCATGCCGTTTGGTTTAACTAATGCACCAGCTGTGTTCATGGACCTTATGAACCGAGTGTGTGGACCATACCTTGACAAGTTTGTCATTGTTTTCATTGATGACATACTTATTTACTCAAAGAATGACCAAGAACACGGTGAACATTTGAGAAAGGTGTTAGAAGTATTGAGGAAGGAAGAATTGTACGCTAAGTTTTCAAAGTGTGCATTTTGGTTGGAAGAAGTTCAATTCCTCGGTCACATAGTGAACAAAGAAGGTATTAAGGTGGATCCGGCAAAGATAGAAACTGTTGAAAAGTGGGAAACCCCGAAAACTCCGAAACACATACGCCAATTTTTAGGACTAGCTGGTTACTACAGAAGGTTCATCCAAGACTTTTCCAGAATAGCAAAACCCTTGACTGCATTAACGCATAAAGGGAAGAAATTTGAATGGAAGGATGAACAAGAGAAAGCGTTTCAGTTATTGAAGAAAAAGCTAACTACGGCACCTATATTGTCATTGCCTGAAGGGAATGATGATTTTGTGATTTATTGTGACGCATCAAAGCAAGGTCTCGGTTGTGTATTAATGCAACGAACGAAGGTGATTGCTTATGCGTCTAGACAATTGAAGATTCACGAGCAAAATTATACGACGCATGATTTGGAATTAGGCGCGGTTGTTTTTGCATTAAAGACTTGGAGGCACTACTTATATGGGGTCAAAAGTATTATATATACCGACCACAAAATTCTTCAACACATATTTAATCAGAAACAACTGAATATGAGGCAGCGTAGGTGGATTGAATTGTTGAATGATTACGACTTTGAGATTCGTTACCACCCGGGGAAGGCAAATGTGGTAGCTGATGCCTTGAGCAGGAAGGACAGAGAACCCATTCGAGTAAAATCTATGAATATAATGATTCATAATAACCTTACTACTCAAATAAAGGAGGCGCAACAAGGAGTTTTAAAAGAGGGAAATTTAAAGGATGAAATACCCAAAGGATCGGAGAAGCATCTTAATATTCGGGAAGACGGAACCCGGTATAGGGCTGAAAGGATTTGGGTACCAAAATTTAGAGATATGAGAGAAATGATACTTAGAGAAGCTCATAAAACCAGATACTCAATACATCCTAGAACGGGGAAGATGTACAAGGATCTCAAGAAACATTTTTGGTGGCCGGGTATGAAAGCCGATGTTGCTAAATACGTAGGAGAATGTTTGACGTGTTCTAAGGTCAAAGCTGAGCATCAGAAACCATCAGGTCTACTTCAACAACCCGAAATCCCGGAATGGAAATGGGAAAACATTACCATGGATTTCATCACTAAATTGCCAAGGACTGCAAGTGGTTTTGATACTATTTGGGTAATAGTTGATCGTCTCACCAAATCAGCACACTTCCTACCAATAAGAGAAGATGACAAGATGGAGAAGTTAGCATGAATGTATTTGAAGGAAGTCGTCTCCAGACATGGAATACCAATCTCTATTATCTCTGATAGGGATGGCAGATTTATTTCAAGATTCTGGCAGACATTACAGCAAGCATTAGGAACTCGTCTAGACATGAGTACTGCCTATCATCCACAAACTGATGGGCAGAGCGAAAGGATGATACAAACACTTGAAGACATGCTACGAGCATGTGTTATTGATTTCGGAAACAGTTGGGATCGACATCTACCGTTAGCAGAATTTTCCTACAACAACAGCTACCATTCAAGCATTGAGATGGCGCCGTTTGAAGCACTTTATGGTAGAAAGTGCAGGTCTCCGATTTGTTGGAGTGAAGTGGGGGATAGACAGATTACGGGTCCGGAGATTATACAAGAAACTACCGAGAAGATCATCCAAATTCAACAACGGTTGAAAACTGCCCAAAGTCGACAAAAGAGCTACGCTGACATTAAAAGAAAAGATATAGAATTTGAAATTGGAGAGATGGTCATGCTTAAAGTTGCACCTTGGAAAGGCGTTGTTCGATTTGGTAAACGAGGGAAATTAAATCCAAGGTATATTGGACCATTCAAGATTATTGATCGTGTCGGACCAGTAGCTTACCGACTAGAGTTACCTCAACAACTCGCGGCTGTACATAACACTTTCCACGTCTCGAATTTAAAGAAATGTTTTGCTAAAGAAGATCTCACTATTCCGTTAGATGAAATCCAAATCAACGAAAAACTTCAATTCATCGAAGAACCCGTCGAAATAATGGATCGTGAGGTTAAAAGAATTAAGCAAAACAAAATACCAATTGTTAAGGTTCGATGGAATGCTCGTAGAAGACCCGAGTTCACCTGGGAGCGTGAAGATCAGATGAAGAAGAAATACCCGCATCTATTTCCAGAAGATTCGTCAACACCTTCAACAGCTTAAAATTTCGGGACGAAATTTATTTAACAGGTAGGTACTGTAGTGACCCGAACTTTTCCATGTATATATATATTAATTGAGATTGATATTTACATGATTAAATGTTTCCAACATGTTAAGCAATCAAACTTGTTAAGACTTGATTAATTGAAATATGTTTCATATAGACAATTGACCACCCAAGTTGACCGGTGATTCACGAACGTTAAAACTTGTAAAAACTATACGATGACATATATATGGTTATATATATATTTAACATGTTTTTATTATAAGTATGTATCTCATTAGGTATTTTAACAATGAGTTATATACATAAAAATGAGACTATTAATTTAAGAAACTCGAAAACGATATATATAACGATTATCGTTATAACAACGTCTTACTAGGTACATATGAATCATATTAAGATATTGATACACTTGGTTAATTATGTTAAATTATAATTAAATATATTATTAAGTGTATTAACAATGAAATACATATGTAAAAATAAGACTACTAACTTAATGATTTCGAAACGAGACATATATGTAACGATTATCGTTGTAACGACATTTAAATGTATATACATCATACTAAGATATATTATATATCATAATATCATGATAATATAACAATTTAACATCTCATTTGTTATAATAAACAATGGGTTAACAACATTCAACAAGATCGTTAACCTAAAGGTTTCAAAACAACATTTACATATAACGACTAACGATGACTTAACGACTCAGTTAAAATGTATATACATGTAGTCTTTTAATAAGTATTTGTACACTTTTGAAAGACTTCAATACACTTATCAAAATACTTCTAATTAACAAAAATGCTTACAATTACATCCTCGTTCAGTTTCATCAACAATTCTACTTGTATGCACCCGTATTCGTACTCGTACAATACACAGATTTTAGATGTATGTACTATTGGTATATACACTCTAATGATCAGCTCTTATCAGCCCATGTGAGTCACCTAACACATGTGGGAACCATCATTTGGCAACTAGCATGAAATATCTCATAAAATTACAAAAATATGAGTAATCATTCATGACTTTTTTACATGAAAACAAGATTACATATCCTTTATATCTAATCCATACACTAACGATCAAAAACACCTACAAACACTTTCATTCTTCAATTTTCTTCATCTAATTGATCTCTCTCAAGTTCTATCTTCAAGTTCTAAGTGTTCTTCATAAATTCCAAAAGTTCTAGTTACATAAAATCAAGAATACTTTCAAGTTTGCTAGCTCACTTCCAATCTTGTAAGGTGATCATCCAACCTCAAGAAATCTTTGTTTCTTACAGTAGGTTATCATTCTAATACAAGGTAATAATCATATTCAAACTTTTGTTCAATTTCTATAACTATAACAATCTTATTTCAAGTGATGATCTTACTTGAACTTGTTTTCGTGTCATGATTCTGCTTCAAGAACTTCGAGCCATCCAAGGATCCATTGAAGCTAGATCCATTTTTCTCTTTTCCAGTAGGTTTATCCAAGGAACTTAAGGTAGTAATGATGTTCATAACATCATTCGATTCATACATATAAAGCTATCTTATTCGAAGGTTTAAACTTGTAATCACTAGAACATAGTTTAGTTAATTCTAAACTTGTTCGCAAACAAAAGTTAATCCTTCTAACTTGACTTTTAAAATCAACTAAACACATGTTCTATATCTATATGATATGCTAACTTAATGATTTAAAACCTGGAAACACAAAAAACACCTTAAAACCGGATTTACGCCGTCGTAGTAACACCGCGGGCTGTTTTGGGTTAGTTAATTAAAAACTAAGATAAACTTTGATTTAAAAGTTGTTATTCTGAAAAAATGATTTTTATTATGAACATGAAACTATATCCAAAAATTATGGTTAAACTCAAAGTGGAAGTATGTTTTCTAAAATGGTCATCTAGACGTCGTTCTTTCGACTGAAATGACTACCTTTACAAAAACGACTTGTAACTTATTTTTCTGACTATAAACCTATACTTTTTCTGTTTAGATTCATAAAATAGAGTTCAATATGAAACCATAGCAATTTGATTCACTCAAAACGGATTTAAAATGAAGAAGTTATGGGTAAAACAAGATTGGATAATTTTTCTCATTTTAGCTACGTGAAAATTGGTAACAAATCTATTCCAACCATAACTTAATCAACTTGTATTGTATATTATGTAATCTTGAGATACCATAGACACGTATACAATGTTTCGACCTATCATGTCGACACATCTATATATATTTCGGAACAACCATAGACACTCTATATGTGAATGTTGGAGTTAGCTATACAGGGTTGAGGTTGATTCCAAAATATATATAGTTTGAGTTGTGATCAATACTGAGATACGTATACACTGGGTCGTGGATTGATTCAAGATAATATTTATCAATTTATTTCTGTACATCTAACTGTGGATTACTAG
The DNA here is from genome assembly GCF_046630445.1 of Rutidosis leptorrhynchoides. NCBI lineage: Eukaryota > Viridiplantae > Streptophyta > Magnoliopsida > Asterales > Asteraceae > Rutidosis > Rutidosis leptorrhynchoides. The sequence goes on along the minus strand of NC_092343.1, from coordinate 232,879,870 downwards.
TTGTAGGTTATTAACGAGGACAGCTGACTTAATAAACTTAAAACATCAAAATATATTAAAAGTGTTGTAAATATATTTTGAACATATTTTGATATACATGTATATATTGTTATAGGTTCGTGAATCAACCAGTGGCCAAGTCTTACTTCCCGACAAAGTAAAAATCTGTGAAAGTGAGTTATAGTCCCACTTTTAAAATCTAATATTTTTGGGATGAGAATACATGCAGGTTTTATAAATGATTTACAAAATAGACACAAGTACGTGAAACTACATTCTATGGTTGAATTATCGAAATCGAATATGCCCCTTTTTATTAAGTCTGGTAATCTAAGAATTAGGGAACAGACACCCTAATTGACGCGAATCCTAAAGATAGATCTATTGGGCCTAACAAACCCCATCCAAAGTACCGGATGCTTTAGTACTTCGAAATTTATATCATATCCGAAGGGTGTCCCGGAATGATGGGGATATTCTTAAATATGCATCTTGTTAATGTCGATTACCAGGTGTTCACCATATGAATAATTTTTATCTCTATGTATGGGATGTGTATTGAAATATGAAATCTTGTGGTCTATTATTATGATTTGATATATATACGTTAAACCTATAACTCACCAACATTTTTGTTGACATTTTAAGCATGTTTATTCTCAGGTGATTATTAAGAGCTTCCGCTGTCGCATACTTAAATAAGGACGAGATTTGGAGTCCATGCTTGTATGATATTGTGAAAAAAACTGCATTCAAGAAACTTATTTTGTTGTAACATATTTGTATTGTAAACCATTATGTAATGGTCGTGTGTAAACAGGATATTTTAGATTATCATTATTTGATAATCTACGTAAAGCTTTTTAAAACCTTTATCTATGAAATAAAGGTTATGGTTTGTTTTAAAAATGAATGCAGTCTTTGAAAAACGTCTCATATAGAGGTCAAAACCTCGCAACGAAATCAATTAATATGGAACGTTTTTAATCAATAAGAACGGGACATTTCAGCTTAATCTGAGCGATCTTTTCGGTAGTTTCATGAATGATTTCGGGACCAGTTAAATGTCTGTCATCGATTTCGTCCCAACACAAAGGGGATCTATATTTCCATCCATATAAAGCTTCAAAAGGTGCAGCTTTAATGCTGGAGTGATAACTGTTGTTGTATGAAAATACGACCAAAGGTAGATGTCTATCCCAACCTTTGCCGAAATCGATTGCACAAGCACGTAGCATATCCTCCATGGTTTGGATAGTTCACTCACTCTGACCATCAGTTTGCGGATGATAGGCTGTACTCATGTCGAGTTAAGTTCCAAGAGCAGATTGTAAAGTTTTCCAAAATCTTGAAACGAATCGACTGTTTCGATCAGAAATAATTGAGATAGGAACCCCATGACGAGAGACAATTTCTTTAATATAAAGCTGTGATAATTTCTCCATCTTGTCGGTTTCCTTGATCGGTATGAAATGTACAGATTTAGTAAGACGATCAATTATGACCCAAATAGTATCATTACCGTTTGAAGTCTTAGGTAACTTAGTAACGAAGTCCATAGTGATGCACTCCCACTTCCACTGCGGAATACCAGGTTGTGTCAACAGACCAGAAGGCTTTTGTTGTTCGGCCTTGACTTTCAAACAAGTGAGACACTTGCTAACATAAGTAGCAATGTCGGCTTTCATATTAGGCCACCAGTAGAATTGCTTCACATCGTGATACATCTTACAGGAACCGGGATGAATATAGTACCTAGTCTTATGTGCTTCATCCAAGACTAGTTCGCGGAGATTTCCGAAGCGAGGAACCCAAATTCTTTTGCCAAAGAACCGTGTACCATTAGCTTTCACTTAAAGTTGGTTCTCAAAACCTATAGGTCCTTCACCTTCGATAAGTGTCGGTTTAATAGCTTCCAATTGAGCTTCACAGATTCGTGATATAAGATTCGATTTGATTTTTAGATTTAGAGCACGAACGCGTTTAACATCATCTTTTCGACTAAAAGCATCGACAACTACATTTGCCTTGCCGTGATGATATTTTAGCTCACAGTGATAATCGTTCAGTAACTCGAGCCATCGGCTTTGCCTCATATTCAGTTGTTTTTGATCAAAGATGTATTGAAGACTTTTATGGTCAGTGTACACCGTAAAGTGAATACCATATAGATAATATCTCCATATCTTCAATGCAAATACCACGGCACCTAACTCAAGGTCATGTGTGGTATAGTTCTCTTCATGTTTCTTCAACTGTCTAGATGCGTAGGCAATAACCTTTTCACGTTGCATTAAAACACAACCAAAGCCTTGCTTTGAGGCATCGCAGTAAACAACGAAGTCGTCAGTACCTTCAGGTAAAGATAGAATCGGGGTTGTGGTCAACTTCTCCTTCAGAATCTTGAAAGCAGATTCCTGTTCTTCGGACCACTCAAATTTCTTCCCTTTTTGAGTCAGCTTTGTAAGAGGTTTAGCAATGAGAGAAAAATCTTTTATGAACCTTCGATAATAACCGGCAAGTCCCAAAAATTGACGAATATACTTCGCAGTCTTTGGTATCTCCCAGTTCTGAATAGCAGAAATCTTAGCTAGATCGACATGTATTCCGTTTCTATCAACAACATGTCCAAGAAATTGTACGGTTTTGAGCCAAAACTTGCACTTAGAAAATTTAGCATAAAGTTGTTCCTTTCGTAAGAGTTCAAGAATCATGCGCAAATGTTGCTCATGCTATTTCTCACTCTTCTAATAGATCAAAATGTCGTCAATGAACACGATGACAAATTTGTCAAGATACGGTTTACAAACACGATTCATGAGATCCATGAACACGGCAGGAGCATTAGTTAAACTGTAATGACCCGGAAATTTCCGATCAAATTTAAACCTTAATCTTTATATGTTTCCGACACGATAAGCAAAATTTGTAATGTGGAGTCTAGAAAAGTTTGAAATTTATATTTAGGTAATCAATTATCATTTGACCATGCCTGACGATTCACGAATAGTTATGTGTATATCGATATCTATATATATAATATACTTATTAATTGAAAACATTTTTTTTCGATATAATAAAATTTGATTAATAGAATGTCTTTGTTTAAATAATGTAATTTGAGTATACAATAAGTTGTAATATTAAATATATAAATAACTTGCAACATGGATTTAAAACGTGTTGATATTAAATATAAATATCAATACTAGGGTATTAATATTATCTTAAATATACAATCTACAAATGTAAATTGAATATATATATATATATATATATATATATATATATATATATATATATATATATATATATATATATATAAAGTGTTATAATTACTAATATTATGACTATCACTAAAATATTAGTATTATTATTATCATTATGATCGTATTAAATTTTATAAGTATTAGTATCAATATCATTAATAATTATATTACTATTATTCATATTATTAGTATTATCATTGTTAGTAAAATTATTAAAAATTTTATAACTTTAGATATGATACAATTTATTAGTATTATTAATATCATTATTACTACTATATTTGATATGTATATTATTATTTTTAGTATTTTTAAATATGAAATATTTTATTAACTATATATATATAAAAAAAATAATAATAATAAAATTGGAAACAGAAATCCTAGAGGATCGACACAGATCACTTTCCACTGTTCTTCAATTTTGTTCTTTTGTCTTTAAATTTGTTATAAGATTCGAATTTAACCAGATACGATCAAACTCTGTTGTCAAATCCTTTCCTTTATTTATTTATTTTTTATTTTCTTCCTGTTTCTGATATTGACTCTGTCAAATTCTTTTGATTATAAATCGAAGGTGTTAATTCAGAATTTGGACAACACTTAATCAACTTCACGTTATCATTATCAATTTATATTTTTATCTGTTTAATTAACTGATTTTTTTAACAAAAATAATTCAAGATCACAGGCTTCGGCCCTGTTCTTGGTGTCCAATTTCAAAAAGCTTGAGCATTTAACGAAATCCAAAAAGTAGAAATGCAAAGTTGCTGTAATTTATATGCTTAAACTATCTGGAAACTTGTAAGGTCTGAATTGTATTAACGATTTCCAATTTTAAAAGTCAAACTTAATTTCAAAAAGTCAACAAGATTGTTCATTGAAAAATTCAAGTTCAATTTGATGTTTCAAGTTAAATTAAAAGCACAGAAAGTTTTTAATAACAATTTGACACCATTTTCATGTTATAAGTTTAGTCTGAAACACTCTTAAAATCAAATTCGAGTTTTGAGTTTTGAGGAGTCAAAACGGGTCTGTTATGATCCTGTTAATTTTTTTTTGTTTTGTTTCTGTTAATTTCAAATTAATACGCGAGTTGTCTTCTGTGTTCACAAGTATTAAACCCAATTAAATCTTGCTGTATCGATTAAACTGGATGTTTGGAATGGGTGTGAGGAAGAAGATAGAACGTAAAACAGGATAAATCAATTAAAGGCGTAAAATAAAACAGAATAAGCAAGGCAGAGTAGATGGTTGAGGGTTGTGTCGGGTAACGAGAGGTCGGCAGTTCGAGCCCGACTCCGGGCAATTTTTTTTAAGAAGGCTTTTTAAGGTAGTTTTCAAAACCAAAATTTTTTATTATTATTATTATTATTATTATAATGATTATTATTAGAATTTTTAACATTATTATTAATATGCTTTTGATTATTATCATTGGTATTAGTATTATTAATATTTTTAAGATTATAAAAGTTATTATTATAAAATAATTATTAATATTATTATTATAAAATTATCATCAATATGAATTTTCAATTATTAGTATTATTATTACGTAATTTCTAAAATCAGTATCATGACTATCCTTAATAATATAATCAATATTGTTACGATTATTACTACTAAGTACCAAATATTAAAAATTAAAGAGTATAATTTTCATTACCATTATTAATAAATTATTAAGTTATTAAAAACTATTGATATTATCACTACTATGAGATTTATTAGCATTAAAACTATCATTATTATATTTATTAGTATTATTTATATCATTATTATTAAAAATAATTATGTTTATGAAAATTAAAAGATTTAAGAATCTTATTAAGATTATAAGTATGTTTTATTCATAATAACGGAATTTATATAAATATTCGTATATAACATGTTAAGTAATTTTATTAAAATGCCAATCAAATATATATTAATATAACTATATAAATATCAAACATTTTGAATAATTACACAAACTAAATAAATACAATATATAAATTAGGATATAATATATCAACTTGTTCGATTTCGATTATATATTTTAATAAATATATAAATGATATAGGTTCGTGAATCCGAGGCCAACCTTATAATTGATCAATGGTGTTATATGTATTTTTACTACAAAATACAGTATGGTGAGTATATAGTCCCTTTTTAAACTCTAAATATTTTGGGATGAGAATACATGCATTTTATGATTTACGTTATGGACACAAGTGATCAAAAATAAATTCTATGTTGAGTTGTACCATGGCATATTTCTTTATACTTGGTACCTAATATTTACATGAGGAATGTAAACGCGAATCCTGTTGATAGATCTATCGGGCCTGACAACCCCAACCGGGCTGGACTACCAGTTTTCAACGGTTGCACAGTACTTCGTTTCTGTATACTACACTTGGTACGGTGTAGCGATTATTTAAGAATGTGCTGCGATGGTTTAAATGTTAAGTATGGTTACCAAGTGCTCAACTACTTTTACTTACACTTGCGAGTGTATTATGTTTAAATATATGAAATCTTGTGGTCCATAGTTATAACGCTGCTAGCATCAAACCTATATATCTCACCAACTTTATGTTGACGTTTTAAAGCATGTTATTCTCAGGTATGAAAGAAACCTTCCGCTGTGCATTAGCTCATATTAAGGACATTACTTGGAGTCGATCATCGCAATGGAACCAAATGTTGATGACTTTGTCCAGTTGGATAAGGACGGGTCTTTACAGGTGGTATCAGAGCGGTGGTCTTAGTGAACCAGGTCTTGCATTAGTGTGTCTAACTGATAGTTGTTAGGATACATTAATGAGTCTGGACTTTGACCGTGTCTACATGTCAAAAGTTTTTCTTATCATATCTAGTCGGAAATCATCTGCTTATCATCCTTAGGAAATTGCCTGCTTATCATACTTAAGTCTAGACACGTCTTACTGCACTTACTGCATCGATAGTGTATAGACAAAATTCATATCTTAGCGTATCTGTTATTATTACCTTTGACTAATATCTTTTCAAAGATTCTCCATAATTTACGGGATTTTGGTATTATATATACATATGTAAAATATGTATTGAAGAGTACCAAATCTAACTTCTATAATCTATCACAAACCAAAATTTCATTTCTCCAACTATACAAGATAGATTCCGCATCCAGTTCGAATTCCTCAGACTCCGACAGCTACGCCGATATGGATTTCCATTCGAACTCCGAAGGCAGCGTCACTGGAATGGATCAACCAATCTCCCATCATCTATTCTGGATGAATTGGGGGTGGGTACGTAATATACTAAATCACTGGAGACAAGAAGAAGGCGATCCTTTCCAACCACCAAATTGCTCTCTTGGCGATGAACTTGAAGCACTTACCGGCGAACTTGTTCGAGAAACCATTTTATCTCTCATTTCTAGAGTATCTCATCATGTTTATATATTATCCCATATTTCGAATCTTGTTCATCCACTCGCTCCAACCGCCAATCATCCCGGTGTACTAGCAGAAGTTAACGAACTTCGCGCTCGCGTGACGGCTTTGGAGAACATGGTGCGAAGGTTACAAACACCAGCAGCAGAACCAGCAGCATAATCTGTACCACCATCATCAACGACGACAGTACCCATATCACCCCCAACCACAACCACGTCATAAACCTCAAATATCAACATCACACGCCTCAATAACCCCATCTATACTTCGAGTATGATCTTCGTTCTACATATCGTTCTACATCGATTATTTTAATTTTACGTAACATTCTACCTCATTTATCTTCGTTCGACATGGCGATTATGTAATCTCTAATGTTTTAGAGATCATGTAATCTAGTAATAACAATAAATCAAATGAGTTTAATATCCTATTGACTCATTAAATTCATAATTACATCTGAAGAAAATATATATTCAAGTATATTTTCATAAAGATTGTAATAAAAAAAAATTCTTTCGTACAAACTATTAATGATGAAAATATTTTAACGGGTAGGTAGTACCCGAGGAATATTTAGATTTCACATTAATAAGTTATATTGTACATTCTTCGAATCTGATTCAACGGTCATTTACTATCCTACTTACAACCACCAATATACGTATCCGTTCACCACAGAACAATCATTTCCATTCAAATTACATATTTGGATTTTGACCTATCAGAATCCAACAAGTGGCATAATGAAGAAAATATCGGACATAATAAAATTTGTTAGAAACAAACGAATTAACTAATTGAAATTTTGTTAAGATCCCACGCTAACTGTTCCTAGCTAACTTTTCCTAGCTAACTGATTAACATTTAATTTATCGCAATTTACATTCTCGCAATTTACATTCTCGCAATTTACATTCTCGCAATTTTATTTATCATCATTTAATTTCTGCACTTTACACACCGTCGGGACACATGTACACAATACGTCGGATTAATTCTGAGACAATACGTTGTACACGGGTCATGATATATATTTATTTATTTTACCCACTTTAAATAACGAGACACGTATGCAAGGTTTCGACCTATCATATCGACCCATCTATATATATATTTCAGAACAACCATAGACACTCTATATGTGAATTTTGGAATTGGCTATACAGGGTTGAGGTTGATTCCAAAATATATATATGGTTTGAGTTGTGATCAATACTGAGACCGGTACACGGGTCACGATACGTATTAATTAATTCGAATATTATATATTAAATTATATATGAATGCATTGGACTATTGGACAATTGGACTCTTGGACTGCTAACTTTGGACAATTAAAATGAATTAAAATATTGATTATAACATATGAAACTAGACAATTCTTCAAGTTTGCCACTTGATTTCATCTTAAACCTCATTTGTACTTCGATAGTTACAATCCGCGTTCAAATCTTTTCATGATTCTTGAAAACACCTCGACCGAGAAGATGAACCAGCCGCACTTCATCTACAGAAGAAAAGATTTATGCACCTGAAAAACTCTCGAACCCAAAGTAATAGTTTAACATGTACCCGTGTTTTAACCTCGATATATATACATTGTCCTCTTGATTTCATCTTTACCATTTATTAGCAAAAACAACCTTACAATTACTTTTCAAAGTAGCCAATTTTGTCACAGCTCCAGCAAGTTAACTCCGACTTCTCAGTAAAACTAGTTTTAACCTCGATATATATACATTGTCCTCTTCCCGTTGTTACCGGAGAACCTTTTATATTCCACCATATTACCATCAGCGTTTAATCATCTAAAAACACAATTCTTCTGAAACCACCTCGGTTTGATAACCAATGACTCAGATCCGTTAACTTTGAAAATGCTGACGAAGCAGCATGTTGTAGATGGTCTTTATGGCCAAAAGTTGATGATAAAGAATGGAGTGTTGGAAACGCTCAATAGAAAAATTTAGTACTGAAAAGTGGAATATGCAAAACTATGAAGGAAGCTGTGGACAAATCACAAAGAATAAGTTTGATTTCAAAGGATCCAAATGATTCAGCATCTACTGAAGTCATTAATGAATACCTTGCCTCTGACTCTAAACCTTTACGGATCTTATTCTTCATCATCATCTTATCTTAGATATTATAAAATATCTTCGTATCTTTCATTATACATATTCTCCATATTTCTGGAGAAATTTTCACAAATATTCTTATTTAAGATCATCTATCTCTCCGAAATATCTGCATTACAACATAAAAGAAACTGTGTTAGTTTCTAAATTCTGAAACCTTCGAGTTTAAAATATGAATGTTTTGAATTAGTGTTGGGAACTGATGCGTGAATTAGTATAATATAATGACACTTGATCAACGTCATTATATTACAGTAAGTCATGTTGAGTTTCTAATGGAATGTGATGATTTACAGTACCATCATCATGTGTCATGTTACACGACTCTTACATTCTATCTAATCTCTAAACATATCAAGAAAATATTTTCTTGATGATTCGGTCTTTTCCAGGATATTCTGGTAATTTGACAAATCAAAATCGTGCCATTACCATTTCTTTCTAAGAGCATTAGCTATGTTCATTCCAAATTTCATACCTATGAATTTCGGACCATTACTCGCTTGACTCGAGGACGGGAAGAGGAAACGAAAGAATAAAGCTCCAAAAATAGAAATTGGAGTATAAATCGCAGCAAATAGAAGAGAGTATTAACTGTAGATGACAATGATTATGGAAGACAGAAGTAGGGACATCGAAATATAAGGGAAGATATAAAACTCAATAACAACCCTGAAACTATAAACCATGCATATCAATACGTATTGCCACGTAAAGGCACGGGAAAGTTAATAACACTATAGTCCCAAGATAATAGTAAAAGTAAATAAGATCTTCCAGTGGTAGATGACAGAGAAGGATGACAAATGTGAAAATTAAGAGTATATCAAGGATCAGAACGGGATGGAGCATTTTAAAGAATACTTTAAGGTATGAATTGAGGGAGAAAGGATAGAAGATGTGAAGTATGGAAGTAAGGAAGGGAAGGAGGTGGATTTATAGTGGAATATCTGACAGAGAAATCGAAACAGATTGCCACATTAAATTAAAGAAGATCCTGATCGCCGAAGAACTAAATCTCATTACGTAAGATTTTCTTTAAATCCCTTAAATCCCGGAAATCAATAGTGACTACATCATCTGTTGAAACGAATATATTTATTTACTCATTTCACTCTTTTGTGATAGCTTCATTCGTGCGCTTTACATGATCGAATCATTTTATCTATATCTCTCAATAATGATAAAACTCCATTATTACCCCATATTTGTCATGAAAACATTCCTATTGTTATCCATGACGACCTCTACCAAATTTCGGGGACGAAATTTCTTTAACGGGTAGGTACTGTAATGACCCGGAAATTTCCGATCAAATTTAAACCTTAATCTTTATATGTTTCCGACACGATAAGCAAAATTTGTAATGTGGAGTCTAGAAAAGTTTGAAATTTATATTTAGGTAATCAATTATCATTTGACCATGCCTGACGATTCACGAATAGTTATGTGTATATCGATATCTATATATATAAAATACTTATTAATTGAAAACATTTTTTTTCGATATAATAAAATTTGATTAATAGAATGTCTTTGTTTAAATAATGTAATTTGAGTATACAATAAGTTGTAATATTAAATATATAAATAACTTGCAACATGGATTTAAAACGTGTTGATATTAAATATAAATATCAATACTAGGGTATTAATATTATCTTAAATATACAATCTACAAATCTAAATTGAATATATATATATATATATATATATATATATATATATATATATATATATATATATATATATATATATATATATATATATATATATAAAGTGTTATAATTACTAATATTATGACTATCACTAAAATATTAGTATTATTATTATCATTATGATCGTATTAAATTTTATAAGTATTAGTATCAATATCATTAATAATTATATTACTATTATTAATATTATTAGTATTATCATTGTTAGTAAAATTATTAAAAATTTTATAACTTTAGATATGATACAATTTATTAGTATTATTAATATCATTATTACTACTATATTTGATATGTATATTATTATTTTTAGTATTTTTAAATATGAAATATTTTATTAACTATATATATATATATATAAAATAATAATAATAATAAAATTGGAAACAGAAATCCTAGAGGATCGACACAGATCACTTTCCACTGTTCTTCAATTTTTTTCTTTTGTCTTTAAATTTGTTATAAGATTCGAATTTAACCAGATACGATCAAACTCTGTTGTCAAATCCTTTCCTTTATTTATTTATTTTTTATTTTCTTCCTGTTTCTGATATTGACTCTGTCAAATTCTTTTGATTATAAATCGAAGGTGTTAATTCAGAATTTGGACAACACTTAATCAACTTCACGTTATCATTATCAATTTATATTTTTATCTGTTTAATTAACTGATTTTTTTAACAAAAAGAATTCAAGATCACAGGCTTCGGCCCTGTTCTTGGTGTCCAGTTTCAAAAAGCTTGAGCATTTAACGAAATCCAAAAAGTAGAAATGCAAAGTTGCTGTAATTTATATGCTTAAACTATCTGGAAACTTGTAAGGTCTGAATTGTATTAACGATTTCCAATTTTAAAAGTCAAACTTAATTTCAAAAAGTCAACAAGATTGTTCATTGAAAAATTCAAGTTCAATTTGATGTTTCAAGTTAAATTAAAAGTACAGAAAGTTTTTAATAACAATTTGACACCATTTTCATGTTATAAGTTTAGTCTGAAACACTCTTAAAATCAAATTCGAGGTTTGAGTTTTGAGGAGTCAAAACGGGTCTGTTATGATCCTGTTAATTTTTTTTTTTTTGTTTCTGTTAATTTCAAATTAATACGCGAGTTGTCTTCTGTGTTCACAAGTATTAAACCCAATTAAATCTTGCTATATCGATTAAACTGGATGTTTGGAATGGGTGTGAGGAAGAAGATAGAACGTAAAACAGGATAAATCAATTAAAGGCGTAAAATAAAACAGAATAAGCAAGGCAGAGTAGATGGTTGAGGGTTGTGTCGGGTAATGAGAGGTCGGCGGTTCGAGCCCGGCTCCGGGCAATTTTTTTTAAGAACGCTTTTTAAGGTAGTTTTCAAAACCAAAATTTTTTTTTATTATTATTATTGTTATAATGATTATTATTAGAATTTTCAACATTATTATTAATATGCTTTTGATTATTATCATTGGTATTAGTATTATTAATATTTTTAAGATTATAATAATTATTATTATAAAATAATTATTAATATTATTATTATAAAATTATCATCAATATGAATTTTCAATTATTAGTATTATTATTACGTAATTTCTAAAATCAGTATCATGACTATCCTTAACAATATAATCAATATTGTTACGATTATTACTACTAAGTACCAAATATTAAAAATTAAAGAGTATAATTTTCATTACCATTATTAATAAATTATTAAGTTATTAAAAACTATTGATATTATCACTACTATGAGATTTATTAGCATTAAAACTATCATTATTATATTTATTAGTATTATTTATATCATTATTATTAAAAATAATTATGTTTATGAAAATTAAAAGATTTAAGAATCTTATTAAGATTATAAGTATGTTTTATTCATAATAACGGAATTTATATAAATATTCGTATATAACATGTTAAGTAATTTTATTAAAATGCCAATCAAATATATATTAATATAACTATATAAATATCAAACATTTTGAATAATTACACAAACTAAATAAATACAATATATAAATTAGGATATAATATATCAACTTGTTCGATTTCGATTATATATTTTAATAAATATATAAATGATATAGGTTCGTGAATCCGAGGCCAACCTTATAATTGATCAATGGTGTTATATGTATTTTTACTACAAAATACAGTATGGTGAGTATATAGTCCCTTTTTAAACTCTAAATATTTTGGGATGAGAATACATGCATTTTATGATTTACGTTATGGACACAAGTGATCAAAAATAAATTCTATGTTGAGTTGTACCATGGCATATTTCTTTATACTTGGTACCTAATATTTACATGAGGAATGTAAACGCGAATCCTGTTGATAGATCTATCGGGCCTGACAACCCCAACCGGGCTGGACTACCAGTTTTCAACGGTTGCACAGTACTTCGTTTCTGTATACTACACTTGGTACGGTGTAGCGATTATTTAAGAATGTGCTGCGATGGTTTAAATGTTAAGTATGGTTACCAAGTGCTCAACTACTTTTACTTACACTTGCGAGTGTATTATGTTTAAATATATGAAATCTTGTGGTCCATAGTTATAACGCTGCTAGCATCAAACCTATATATCTCACCAACTTTATGTTGACGTTTTAAAGCATGTTATTCTCAGGTATGAAAGAAACCTTCCGCTGTGCATTAGCTCATATTAAGGACATTACTTGGAGTCGATCATCGCAATGGAACCAAATGTTGATGACTTTGTCCAGTTGGATAAGGACGGGTCTTTACAGGTGGTATCAGAGCGGTGGTCTTAGTGAACCAGGTCTTGCATTAGTGTGTCTAACTGATAGTTGTTAGGATACATTAATGAGTCTGGACTTTGACCGTGTCTACATGTCAAAAGTTTTTCTTATCATATCTAGTCGGAAATCATCTGCTTATCATCCTTAGGAAATTGCCTGCTTATCATACTTAAGTCTAGACACGTCTTACTGCACTTACTGCATCGATAGTGTATAGACAAAATTCATATCTTAGCGTATCTGTTATTATTACCTTTGACTAATATCTTTTCAAAGATTCTCCGTAATTTACGGGATTTTGGTATTATATATACATATGTAAAATATGTATTGAAGAGTACCAAATCTAACTTCTATAATCTATCACAAACCAAAATTTCATTTCTCCAACTATACAAGATAGATTCCGCATCCAGTTCGAATTCCTCAGACTCCGACAGCTACGCCGATATGGATTTCCATTCGAACTCCGAAGGCAGCGTCACCGGAATGGATCAACCAATCTCCCATCATCTATTCTGGATGAATTGGGGGTGGGTACGTAATATACTAAATCACTGGAGACAAGAAGAAGGCGATCCTTTCCAACCACCAAATTGCTCTCTTGGCGATGAAACTGAAGCACTTACCGGCGAACTTGTTCGAGAAACCATTTTATCTCTCATTTCTAGAGTATCTCATCATGTTTATATATTATCCCATATTTCGAATCTTGTTCATCCACTCGCTCCAACCGCCAATCATCCCGGTGTACTAGCAGAAGTTAACGAACTTCGCGCTCGCGTGACGGCTTTGGAGAACATGGTGCGAAGGTTACAAACACCAGCAGCAGAACCAGCAGCATAATCCGTACCACCATCATCAACGACGACAGTACCCATATCACCCCCAACCACAACCACGTCATAAACCTCAAATATCAACATCACACGCCTCAATAACCCCATCTATACTTCGAGTATGATCTTCGTTCTACATATCGTTCTACATCGATTATTTTAATTTTACGTAACATTCTACCTCATTTATCTTCGTTCGACATGGCGATTATGTAATCTCTAATGTTTTAGAGATCATGTAATCTAGTAATAACAATAAATCAAATGAGTTTAATATCCTATTGACTCATTAAATTCATAATTACATCTGAAGAAAATATATATTCAAGTATATTTTCATAAAGATTGTAATAAAAAAAAATTCTTTCGTACAAACTATTAATGATGAAAATATTTTAACGGGTAGGTAGTACCCGAGGAATATTTAGATTTCACATTAATAAGTTACATTGTACATTCTTCGAATCTGATTCAACGGTCATTTACTATCCTACTTACAACCACCAATATACGTATCCGTTCACCACAGAACAATCATTTCCATTCAAATTACATATTTGGATTTTGACCTATCAGAATCCAACAAGTGGCATAATGAAGAAAATATCGGACATAATAAAATTTGTTAGAAACAAACGAATTAACTAATTGAAATTTTGTTAAGATCCCACGCTAACTGTTCCTAGCTAACTTTTCCTAGCTAACTGATTAACATTTAATTTATCGCAATTTACATTCTCGCAATTTACATTCTCGCAATTTACATTCTCGCAATTTTATTTATCATCATTTAATTTCTGCACTTTACACACCGTCGGGACACATGTACATAATACGTCGGATTAATTCTGAGACAATACGTTGTACACGGGTCATGATATATATTTATTTATTTTACCCACTTTAAATAACGAGACACGTATGCAAGGTTTCGACCTATCATATCGACCCATCTATATATATATTTCAGAACAACCATAGACACTCTATATGTGAATTTTGGAATTGGCTATACAGGGTTGAGGTTGATTCCAAAATATATATATGGTTTGAGTTGTGATCAATACTGAGACCGGTACACGGGTCACGATACGTATTAATTAATTCGAATATTATATATTAAATTATATATGAATGCATTGGACTATTGGACAATTGGACTCTTGGACTGCTAACTTTGGACAATTAAAATGAATTAAAATATTGATTATAACATATAAAACTAGACAATTCTTCAAGTTTGCCACTTGATTTCATCTTAAACCTCATTTGTACTTCGATAGTTACAATCCGCGTTCAAATCTTTTCATGATTCTTGAAAACACCTCGACCGAGAAGATGAACCAGCCGCACTTCATCTACAGAAGAAAAGATTTATGCACCTGAAAAACTCTCGAACCCAAAGTAATAGTTTAACATGTACCCGTGTTTTAACCTCGATATATATACATTGTCCTCTTGATTTCATCTTTACCATTTATTAGCAAAAACAACCTTACAATTACTTTTCAAAGTAGCCAATTTTGTCACAGCTCCAGCAAGTTAACTCCGACTTCTCAGTAAAACTAGTTTTAACCTCGATATATATACATTGTCCTCTTCCCGTTGTTACCGGAGAACCTTTTATATTCCACCATATTACCATCAGCGTTTAATCATCTAAAAACACAATTCTTCTGAAACCACCTCGGTTTGATAACCAATGACTCAGATCCGTTAACTTTGAAAATGCTGACGAAGCAGCATGTTGTAGATGGTCTTTATGGCCAAAAGTTGATGATAAAGAATGGAGTGTTGGAAACGCTCAATAGAAAAATTTAGTACTGAAAAGTGGATTATGCAAAACTATGAAGGAAGCTGTGGACAAATCACAAAGAATAAGTTTGATTTCAAAGGATCCAAATGATTCAGCATCTACTGAAGTCATTAATGAATACCTTGCCTCTGACTCTAAACCTTTACGGATCTTATTCTTCATCATCATCTTATCTTAGATATTATAAAATATCTTCGTATCTTCCATTATACATATTCTCCATATTTCTGGAGAAATTTTCACAAATATTCTTATTTAAGATCATCTATCTCTCCGAAATATCTGCATTACAACATAAAAGAAACTGTGTTAGTTTCTAAATTCTGAAACCTTCGAGTTTAAAATATGAATGTTTTGAATTAGTGTTGGGAACTGATGCGTGAATTAGTATAATATAATGACACTTGATCAACGTCATTATATTACAGTAAGTCATGTTGAGTTTCTAATGGAATGTGATGATTTACAGTACCATCATCATGTGCCATGTTACACGACTCTTACATTCTATCTAATCTCTAAACATATCAAGAAAATATTTTCTTGATGATTCGGTCTTTTCCAGGATATTCTGGTAATTTGACAAATCAAAATCGTGCCATTACCATTTCTTTCTAAGAGCATTAGCTATGTTCATTCCAAATTTCATACCTATGAATTTCGGACCATTACTCGCTTGACTCGAGGACGGGAAGAGGAAACGAAAGAATAAAGCTCCAAAAATAGAAATTGGAGTATAAATCGCAGCAAATAGAAGAGAGTATTAACTGTAGATGACAATGATTATGGAAGACAGAAGTAGGGACATCGAAATATAAGGGAAGATATAAAACTCAATAACAACCCTGAAACTATAAACCATGCATATCAATACGTATTGCCACGTAAAGGCACGGGAAAGTTAATAACACTATAGTCCCAAGATAATAGTAAAAGTAAATAAGATCTTCCAGTGGTAGATGACAGAGAAGGATGACAAATGTGAAAATTAAGAGTATATCAAGGATCAGAACGGGATGGAGCATTTTAAAGAATACTATAAGGTATGAATTGAGGGAGAAAGGATAGAAGATGTGAAGTATGGAAGTAAGGAAGGGAAGGAGGTGGATTTATAGTGGAATATCTGACAGAGAAATCGAAACAGATTGCCACATTAAATTAAAGAAGATCCTGATCGCCGAAGAACTAAATCTCATTACGTAAGATTTTCTTTAAATCCCTTAAATCCCGGAAATCAATAGTGACTACATCATCTGTAGTGACCCGAACTTTTCCAAGTTTATATATATTAATTGAGATTGATGTTTACATGATTAAATGTTTCCAACATGTTAAGCAATCAAACTTGTTAAGACTTGATTAATTGAAATAGGTTTCATATAGACAATTGACCACCCAAGTTGACCGGTGATTCACGAACGTTAAAACTTGTAAAAAAACTATATGATGACATATATATGGTTATATATATGGTTATATATATAGTTAACATGATATTATGATAAGTAAACATATCATTAATTATATTAACAATGAACTACATATGTAAAAACAAGACTACTAACTTAATGATTTTGAAACGAGACATATATGTAACGTTTATCGTTGTAACGACATTTAATGTATATATATCATATTAAGAGATATTCGTACATAATAATATCATGATAATATAATAATTTAAAATCTCTTTTGATATTATAAACATTGGGTTAACAACATTTAACAAGATCGTTAACCTAAAGGTTTCAAAACAACACTTACATGTAACGACTAACGATGACTTAACGACTCAGTTAAAATGTATATACATGTAGTGTTTTAATATGTATTTATACACTTTTGAAAGACTTCAATACACTTATCAAAATACTTCTACTTAACAAAAATGCTTACAATTACATTCTCGTTCAGTTTCATCAACAATTCTACTCGTATGCACCCGTATTCGTACTCGTACAATACACAGCTTTTAGATGTATGTACTATTGGTATATACACTCCAATGATCAGCTCTTAGCAGCCCATGTGAGTCACCTAACACATGTGGGAACCATCATTTGGCAACTAGCATGAAATATCTCATAAGATTACAAAAATATGAGTAATCATTCATGACTTATTTACATGAAAACAAAATTACATATCCTTTATATCTAATCCATACACCAACGACCAAAAACACCTACAAACACTTTCATTCTTCAATTTTCTTCATCTAATTGAACTCTCTCAAGTTCTATCTTCAAGTTCTAAGTGTTCTTCATAAATTCCAAAAGTTCTAGTTTCATAAAATCAAGAATACTTTCAAGTTTGCTAGCTCACTTCCAATCTTGTAAGGTGATCATCCAACCTCAAGAAATCTTTGTTTCTTACAGTAGGTTATCATTCTAATACAAGGTAATAATCATATTCAAACTTTGGTTCAATTTCTATAACTATAACAATCTTATTTCAAGTGATGATCTTACTTGAACTTGTTTTCGTGTCATGATTTTGCTTCAAGAACTTTGAGCCATCCAAGGATCCATTGAAGCTAGATCCATTTTTCTCTTTTCCAGTAGGTTCATCCAAGGAACTTAAGGTAGTAATGATGTTCATAACATCATTCGATTCATACATATAAAGCTATCTTATTCGAAGGTTTAAACTTGTAATCACTAGAACATAGTTTAGTTAATTCTAAACTTGTTCGCAAACAAAAGTTAATCCTTCTAACTTGACTTTTAAAATCAACTAAACACATGTTCTATATCTATATGATATGCTAACTTAATGATTTAAAACCTGGAAACACGAAAAACACCGTAAAACCGGATTTACGCCGTCGTAGTAACACCGCGGGCTGTTTTGGGTTAGTTAATTAAAAACTATGATAAACTTTGATTTAAAAGTTGTTATTCTGAGAAAATGATTTTTATTATGAACATGAAACTATATCCAAAAATTATGGTTAAACTCAAAGTGGAAGTATGTTTTCTAAAATGGTCATCTAGACGTCGTTCTTTCGACTGAAATGACTACCTTTACAAAAACGACTTGTAACTTATTTTTCCGACTAGAAACCTATACTTTTTTTGTTTAGATTCATAAAATAGAGTTCAATATGAAACCATAGCAATTTGATTCACTCAAAACGGATTTAAAATGAAGAAGTTATGGGTAAAACAAGATTGGATAATTTTTCTCATTTTAGCTACGTGAAAATTGGTAACAAATCTATTCCAACCATAACTTAATCAACTTGTATTATATATTATGTAATCTTGAGATACCATAGACACGTATACAATGTTTCGACCTATCATGTCGACACATCTATATATATTTCGGAACAACCATAGACACTCTATATGTGAATGTTGGAGTTAGCTATACAGGGTTGAGGTTGATTCCAAAATATATATAGTTTGAGTTGTGATCAATACTGAGATACGTATACACTGGGTCGTGGATTGATTCAAGATAATATTTATCGATTTATTTCTGTACATCTAACTGTGGACAACTAGTAGTAGGTTACTAACGAGGACAGCTGACTTAATAAACTTAAAACATTAAAATATATTAAAAGTGTTGTAAATATATTTTGAACATACTTTGATATATATGTATATATTGTTATAGGTTCGTGAATCAACCAGTGGCCAAGTCTTACTTCCCGACGAAGTAAAAATCTGTGAAAGTGAGTTATAGTCCCACTTTTAAAATCTAATATTTTTGGGATGAGAATACATGCAGGTTTTATAAATGATTTACAAAATAGACACAAGTACGTGAAACTACATTCTATGGTTGAATTATCGAAATCGAATATGCCCCTTTTTATTAAGTCTGGTAATCTAAGAATTAGGGAACAGACACCCTAATTGACGCGAATCCTAAAGATAGATCTATTGGGCCTAACAAACCCCATCCAAAGTACCGGATGCTTTAGTACTTCGAAATTTATATCATATCCGAAGGGTGTCCCGGAATGATGGGGATATTCTTATATATGCATCTTGTTATTGTCGGTTACCAGGTGTTCACCATATGAATGATTTTTATCTCTATGTATGGGATGTGTATTGAAATATGAAATCTTGTGGTCTATTGTTACGATTTGATATATATAGGTTAAACCTATAACTCACCAACATTTTTGTTGACGTTTTAAGCATGTTTATTCTCAGGTGATTATTAAGAGCTTCCGCTGTCGCATACTTAAATAAGGACAAGATTTGGAGTCCATGCTTGTATGATATTGTGTAAAAACTGCATTCAAGAAACTTATTTTGTTGTAACATATTTGTATTGTAAACCATTATGTAATGGTCGTGTGTAAACAGGATATTTTAGATTATCATTATTTGATAATCTACGTAAAGCTTTTTAAACCTTTATTGATGAAATAAAGGTTATGGTTTGTTTAAAAATGAATGCAGTCTTTGAAAAACGTCTCATATAGAGGTCAAAACCTCGCAACGAAATCAATTAATATGGAACGTTTTTAATCAATAAGAACGGGACATTTCAGTTGGTATCCGAGCGTTGGTCTTAGAGAACCAGAAAATTTGCATTAGTGTGTCTTATCGAGTTTGTTAGGATGCATTAGTGAGTCTGGACTTCGACCGTGTTTTCTTTAAAAATGATTGCTTAACATTTTTGTTGGAAACTATATATTTTTAACATATGAATATTATGTGATATATTAATCTCTTAACGTGTTTGATATTATGTGATAGATGTCTACCTCTAGAACAAGTCCCATTGACTCATCTAATAATAATGAAGAGTCAAATGTAAATTGGAATGATTTGTGGACTGATTCACAAGTTCCCGAAGAGGAACCGGAAGAAGAGTCGGAACCGGAAGAAGAATCGGAACCGGAAGAAGAATCAGAACCGGATGAAGAAATAGAACCGGTGGGGGAAATAATAAAACGGTTAAATAAAAGAAAATCCTCAACCAACCGACCAAAGTTAATTATGGTCAATGGTGTTTCCGCCAAGGAAGCAAAATATTGGGAGGATTACCAATTCTCCGATGAATCGGATTCCGACGAGAATTCCGATGATGTTATAGAAATTACCCCAACTGAATTTAAAAAGGCAAAAGAGAATAATAAGGGAAAGGGCATAAAAATAGAGAAATCTAATTCCAACCCCGATGAACTTTATATGTATCGTCAACCCCCGAAGTCCTTAAGTTGTAACAATGACCCGGGAACCTCTAAACCACCAGGTTTTTCTAAACCAATGTGGACAACGACGGCTCGTATTAGGGGAACATCATATATCCCTAGAAACTTGGCAAAACGAACCAAAACCGAAGAAGAAGAAACGAGCGAGTCGGAATAAGATAGTTGTATTCGTGTGGTGTAATATATGGAATATAGTGTTCTTATGCTTTATGATATATGTAAAAATTGCTTGTATTAATAAGTATTTTTTTTTATGAATCTAACTCTTGTCTATTTTACAGTTTAAAAACACAAAATGGATAGACAACCCAATATTTTAAGAGACCTACCCGGAGACATGATTGATGAAATCTTGTCTAGAGTCGGCCAGAATTCTTCGGCACAACTATTTAAGGCGAGATCAGTTTGCAAGACATTCGAAGAACGTTCCAAGAATGTCTTGGTTTATAAGAGACTTTCGTTTGAAAGATGGGGGATATCACATTGGGAAACCCATAAGTTACGATGTGTTTACTTTGACGCATATATTGCTGGGAACCCAAATGCTATTTTACGCAACGGGTTAAGAAATTATTTTGACTCAATATATCCGAATATTGGACTTCGTGATTTAGAAAAAGCGGCTAACATGCAACATAAAGAAGCATGTTATGCTTACGGATTAGTAATGTTCGCTTCTCACCAAAGTGAGAACAAGAACATCGGGCTACAACTATTAAACAAAACGTTTCCACAAGTGACGGAGTCGGTAATTGGGGTAAGAAATGAGGTTTTTAGATTATTACGGGACTGTTGGACATTACGTAACCCTCGTCCCTTTGATGACGTTACAACACGCTGTCTTATCAACGGCCATAACGGTTATGTTGCACAAGACCAAGGATGGGAAGTAGTCCTAGTAAAACCAGAATGCATGACTTGTTTCTGGACGTATGAATTACGTGTCTTTATTGCCTTTGCTGAACGACTTGTGTACTAGCTAGAATTGTCTTCACAACTATCTTGTATCAAAGTTATTGTGTGCTATATTTCATGCTTTATGTAAAATAAGCGGTATTGTAAGTTTGTAAAATATTGTATAAAAGTTTGAACGCGGAATATTATTATAATCAGTTTTTCATATAGAATTGTAGTAGTTGAATTGTATATTAGCTACGAAGTATGAACTTAACGGGTAGGTACTACCCGAATTTAAACTTATAAAACGCTAATATGAAGAAAAAGCTTTTATAAATGAGTTCATATTATGCTACGAAATACTATTAACTACTCTTAATATTCTGTATGATTAACTTGTTCCATTTAACTATTTTGAAGGAAATGGCACCGACTACTCGACACACCGTGAATATGAATGAAGAGGAATTCCGTACTTTTCTAGCTTCAAACATAGCCGCAGTACAGGCTGCGCTACATACCAACAATAACCTTGGATCTAGCAGTACAGGAAATCGTGTAGGATGCACCTACAAAGAATTCACTGCCTGCAAACCTTTGGAATTTGATGGAACCGAAGGACCGATCGGATTGAAACGGTGGACCGAGAAGGTTGAATCGGTGTTTGCCATAAGTAAGTGTACTGAAGAGGATAAAGTGAAGTACGCTACGCATACCTTCACAGGTTCTGCGTTAACATGGTGGAATACCTATCTAGAGCAAGTGGGACAAGATGATGCGTACGCACTACCGTGGTCAGCATTCAAGCACTTGATGAACGAGAAGTACCGTCCCAGAACCGAGGTCAATAAGCTCAAGACAGAACTTAGAGGGTTACGAACCCAAGGATTTGATATTACCACGTACGAAAGACGATTCACAGAATTGTGCCTATTGTGTCCGGGAGCATTCGAAGATGAGGAAGAGAAGATCGATGCGTTTGTGAAAGGATTACCGGAAAGAATCCAAGAAGATATAAGTTCACACGAGCCCGCCTCCATACAACAGGCATGTAGAATGGCTCACAAACTAGTGAACCAGATTGAAGAAAGAATTAAAGAACAGACTGCTGAAGAGGCCAATGTGAAGCAAGTCAAAAGAAAGTGGGAGGAAAACGGTGATAAGAATCACCAATACAACAACAACAGCAATTACAACAATAATCGCAACAATTATCCCAACAATCGCAACATCAATCGCAACTACAACAAACGGCCCAACAACAACAACAACAACAACAACAACAACAACAACAGCAGCAACTACAATAATCATCCCAACAACAATAATAACCGCAACAACAACAACAATCAGAAGCAACTATGCCAAAGGTGTGAAAAAAATCACTCGGGGTTCTGCACCAAATTTTGCAACAAGTGTAAAAGAAATGGTCATAGCGCGGCGAAGTGTGAGGTCTACGGACCAGGGGTTAATAGAACGAAATGAACAAATGGTGTCGGAACGAGTAATGGCGGAGCAAGTAGTGTCGGAGCAAGTTATGCCAATGTAGTTTGTTATAAATGTGGAAAACCAGGCCACATTATTAGAAATTGCCCGAACCAGGAGAACACGAATGGACAAGGCCGTGGAAGAGTTTTCAATATTAATGCGGTAGAGGCACAGGAAGACCCGGAGCTTGTTACGGGTACGTTTCTTATTGACAATAAATCTGCTTACGTTTTATTTGATTCGGGTGCGGATAGAAGCTATATGAGTAGAGATTTTTGTGCTAAATTAAGTTGTCCATTGACGCCTTTGGATAGTAAATTTTTACTCGAATTAGCAAATGGTAAATTAATTTCAGCAGATAATATATGTCGGAATCGAGAAATTAAACTGGTTAGCGAAACATTTAAGATTGATTTGATACCAGTAGAGTTAGGGAGTTTTGATGTGATAATCGGTATGGACTGGTTGAAAGAAGTGAAAGCGGAGATCGTTTGTTACAAAAATGCAATTCGCATTATACGAGAAAAAGGAAAACCCTTAATGGTGTACGGAGAAAAGGGCAACACGAAGCTACATCTTATTAGTAATTTGAAGGCACAAAAACTAATAAGAAAAGGTTGCTATGCTGTTCTAGCACACGTCGAGAAAGTACAAACTGAAGAAAAGAGCATCAATGATGTTCCCATTGCAAAAGAATTTCCCGATGTATTTCCGAAAGAATTACCGGGATTACCCCCACATCGATCCGTTGAATTTCAAATAGATCTTGTACCAGGAGCTGCACCAATAGCTCGTGCTCCTTACAGACTCGCACCCAGTGAGATGAAAGAACTGCAAAGCCAATTACAAGAACTTTTAGAGCGTGGTTTCATTCGACCAAGCACATCACCGTGGGGAGCTCCTGTTTTGTTTGTCAAGAAGAAAGATGGTACATTCAGGTTGTGTATCGACTACCGAGAGTTGAACAAACTTACCATCAAGAACCGCTACCCACTACCGAGAATCGACGACTTATTTGATCAACTACAAGGCTCGTCTGTTTATTCAAAGATTGACTTACGTTCCGGGTATCATCAAATGCGGGTGAAAGAAGATGCTATTCCAAAGACTGCTTTTAGAACACGTTACGGTCATTACGAGTTTATGGTCATGCCGTTTGGTTTAACTAATGCACCAGCTGTGTTCATGGACCTTATGAACCGAGTGTGTGGACCATACCTTGACAAGTTTGTCATTGTTTTCATTGATGACATACTTATTTACTCAAAGAATGACCAAGAACACGGTGAACATTTGAGAAAGGTGTTAGAAGTATTGAAGAAGGAAGAATTGTACGCTAAGTTTTCAAAGTGTGCATTTTGGTTGGAAGAAGTTCAATTCCTCGGTCACATAGTGAACAAAGAAGGTATTAAGGTGGATCCGGCAAAGATAGAAACTGTTGAAAAGTGGGAAACTCCGAAAACTCCGAAACACATACGCCAGTTTTTAGGACTAGCTGGTTACTACAGAAGGTTCATCCAAGACTTTTCCAGAATAGCAAAACCCTTGACTGCATTAACGCATAAAGGGAAGAAATTTGAATGGAATGATGAACAAGAGAAAGCGTTTCAGTTATTGAAGAAAAAGCTAACTACGGCACCTATATTGTCATTGCCTGAAGGGAATGATGATTTTGTGATTTATTGTGATGCATCAAAGCAAGGTCTCGGTTGTGTATTAATGCAACGAACGAAGGTGATTGCTTATGCGTCTAGACAATTGAAGATTCACGAACAAAATTATACGACGCATGATTTGGAATTAGGCGCGGTTGTTTTTGCATTAAAGACTTGGAGGCACTACTTATATGGGGTCAAAAGTATTATATATACCGACCACAAAAGTCTTCAACACATATTTAATCAGAAACAACTGAATATGAGGCAGCGTAGGTGGATTGAATTATTGAATGATTACGATTTTGAGATTCGTTACCACCCGGGGAAGGCAAATGTGGTAGCCGATGCCTTGAGCAGGAAGGATAGAGAACCCATTCGAGTAAAATCTATGAATATAATGATTCATAATAACATTACTACTCAAATAAAGGAGGCGCAACAAGGAGTTTTAAAAGAGGGAAATTTAAAGGATGAAATACCCAAAGGATCGGAGAAGCATCTTAATATTCGGGAAGATGGAACCCGGTATAGGGCTGAAAGGATTTGGGTACCAAAATTTGGAGATATGAGAGAAATGGTACTTAGAGAAGCTCATAAAACCAGATACTCAATACATCCTGGAACGGGGAAGATGTACAAGGATCTCAAGAAACATTTTTGGTGGCCGGGTATGAAAGCTGATGTTGCTAAATACGTAGGAGAATGTTTGACGTGTTCTAAGGTCAAAGCTGAGCATCAGAAACCATCAGGTCTACTTCAACAACCCGAAATCCCGGAATGGAAATGGGAAAACATTACCATGGATTTCATCACTAAATTGCCAAGGACTGCAAGTGGTTTTGATACTATTTGGGTAATAGTTGATCGTCTCACCAAATCAGCACACTTCCTACCAATAAGAGAAGATGACAAGATGGAGAAGTTAGCACGACTGTATTTGAAGGAAGTCGTCTCCAGACATGGAATACCAATCTCTATTATCTCTGATAGGGATGGCAGATTTATTTCAAGATTCTGGCAGACATTACAGCAAGCATTAGGAACTCGTCTAGACATGAGTACTGCCTATCATCCACAAACTGATGGACAGAGCGAAAGGACGATACAAACGCTTGAAGACATGCTACGAGCATGTGTTATTGATTTCGGAAACAGTTGGGATCGACATCTACCGTTAGCAGAATTTTCCTACAACAACAGCTACCATTCAAGCATTGAGATGGCACCGTTTGAAGCACTTTATGGTAGAAAGTGCAGGTCTCCGATTTGTTGGAGTGAGGTGGGGGATAGACAGATTATGGGTCCGGAGATTATACAAGAAACTACCGAGAAGATCATCCAAATTCAACAACGGTTGAAAACTTCCCAAAGTCGACAAAAGAGCTACGCTGACATTAAAAGAAAAGATATAGAATTTGAAATTGGAGAGATGGTCATGCTTAAAGTATCACCTTGGAAAGGCGTTGTTCGATTTGGTAAACGAGGGAAATTAAATCCAAGGTATATTGGACCATTCAAGATTATTGATCGTGTCGGACCAGTAGCTTACCGACTTGAGTTACCTCAACAACTCGCGGCTGTACATAACACTTTCCATGTCTTGAATTTGAAGAAATGTTTTGCTAAAGAAGATCTCACTATTCCGTTAGATGAAATCCAAATCAACGAAAAACTCCAATTCATCGAAGAACCCGTCGAAATAATGGATCGTGAGGTTAAAAGACTTAAGCAAAACAAGATACCAATTGTTAAGGTTCGATGGAATGCTCGTAGAGGACCCGAGTTCACCTGGGAGCGTGAAGATCAGATGAAGAAGAAATACCCGCATCTATTTCCAGAAGATTCGTCAACACCTTCAACAGCTTAAAATTTCGGGACGAAATTTATTTAACGGGTAGGTACTGTAGTGACCCGAACTTTTCCAAGTTTATATATATTAATTGAGATTGATGTTTACATGATTAAATGTTTCCAACATGTTAAGCAATCAAACTTGTTAAGACTTGATTAATTGAAATAGGTTTCATATAGACAATTGACCACCCAAGTTGACCGGTGATTCACGAACGTTAAAACTTGTAAAAAAACTATATGATGACATATATATGGTTATATATATAGTTAACATGATATTATGATAAGTAAACATATCATTAATTATATTAACAATGAACTACATATGTAAAAACAAGACTACTAACTTAATGATTTTGAAACGAGACATATATGTAACGTTTATCGTTGTAACGACATTTAATGTATATATATCATATTAAGAGATATTCGTACATAATAATATCATGATAATATAATAATTTAAAATCTCTTTTGATATTATAAACATTGGGTTAACAACATTTAACAAGATCGTTAACCTAAAGGTTTCAAAACAACACTTACATGTAACGACTAACGATGACTTAACGACTCAGTTAAAATGTATATACATGTAGTGTTTTAATATGTATTTATACACTTTTGAAAGACTTCAATACACTTATCAAAATACTTCTACTTAACAAAAATGCTTACAATTACATTCTCGTTCAGTTTCATCAACAATTCTACTCGTATGCACCCGTATTCGTACTCGTACAATACACAGCTTTTAGATGTATGTACTATTGGTATATACACTCCAATGATCAGCTCTTAGCAGCCCATGTGAGTCACCTAACACATGTGGGAACCATCATTTGGCAACTAGCATGAAATATCTCATAAGATTACAAAAATATGAGTAATCATTCATGACTTATTTACATGAAAACAAAATTACATATCCTTTATATCTAATCCATACACCAACGACCAAAAACACCTACAAACACTTTCATTCTTCAATTTTCTTCATCTAATTGAACTCTCTCAAGTTCTATCTTCAAGTTCTAAGTGTTCTTCATAAATTCCAAAAGTTCTAGTTTCATAAAATCAAGAATACTTTCAAGTTTGCTAGCTCACTTCCAATCTTGTAAGGTGATCATCCAACCTCAAGAAATCTTTGTTTCTTACAGTAGGTTATCATTCTAATACAAGGTAATAATCATATTCAAACTTTGGTTCAATTTCTATAACTATAACAATCTTATTTCAAGTGATGATCTTACTTGAACTTGTTTTCGTGTCATGATTTTGCTTCAAGAACTTTGAGCCATCCAAGGATCCATTGAAGCTAGATCCATTTTTCTCTTTTCCAGTAGGTTCATCCAAGGAACTTAAGGTAGTAATGATGTTCATAACATCATTCGATTCATACATATAAAGCTATCTTATTCGAAGGTTTAAACTTGTAATCACTAGAACATAGTTTAGTTAATTCTAAACTTGTTCGCAAACAAAAGTTAATCCTTCTAACTTGACTTTTAAAATCAACTAAACACATGTTCTATATCTATATGATATGCTAACTTAATGATTTAAAACCTGGAAACACGAAAAACACCGTAAAACCGGATTTACGCCGTCGTAGTAACACCGCGGGCTGTTTTGGGTTAGTTAATTAAAAACTATGATAAACTTTGATTTAAAAGTTGTTATTCTGAGAAAATGATTTTTATTATGAACATGAAACTATATCCAAAAATTATGGTTAAACTCAAAGTGGAAGTATGTTTTCTAAAATGGTCATCTAGACGTCGTTCTTTCGACTGAAATGACTACCTTTACAAAAACGACTTGTAACTTATTTTTCCGACTAGAAACCTATACTTTTTTTGTTTAGATTCATAAAATAGAGTTCAATATGAAACCATAGCAATTTGATTCACTCAAAACGGATTTAAAATGAAGAAGTTATGGGTAAAACAAGATTGGATAATTTTTCTCATTTTAGCTACGTGAAAATTGGTAACAAATCTATTCCAACCATAACTTAATCAACTTGTATTATATATTATGTAATCTTGAGATACCATAGACACGTATACAATGTTTCGACCTATCATGTCGACACATCTATATATATTTCGGAACAACCATAGACACTCTATATGTGAATGTTGGAGTTAGCTATACAGGGTTGAGGTTGATTCCAAAATATATATAGTTTGAGTTGTGATCAATACTGAGATACGTATACACTGGGTCGTGGATTGATTCAAGATAATATTTATCGATTTATTTCTGTACATCTAACTGTGGACAACTAGTAGTAGGTTACTAACGAGGACAGCTGACTTAATAAACTTAAAACATTAAAATATATTAAAAGTGTTGTAAATATATTTTGAACATACTTTGATATATATGTATATATTGTTATAGGTTCGTGAATCAACCAGTGGCCAAGTCTTACTTCCCGACGAAGTAAAAATCTGTGAAAGTGAGTTATAGTCCCACTTTTAAAATCTAATATTTTTGGGATGAGAATACATGCAGGTTTTATAAATGATTTACAAAATAGACACAAGTACGT
The DNA here is from genome assembly GCF_046630445.1 of Rutidosis leptorrhynchoides. Taxonomy (NCBI): domain Eukaryota; kingdom Viridiplantae; phylum Streptophyta; class Magnoliopsida; order Asterales; family Asteraceae; genus Rutidosis; species Rutidosis leptorrhynchoides. The sequence goes on along the minus strand of NC_092343.1, from coordinate 232,850,259 downwards.
GAAACTACATTCTATGGTTGAATTATCGAAATCGAATATGCCCCTTTTTATTAAGTCTGGTAATCTAAGAATTAGGGAACAGACACCCTAATTGACGCGAATCCTAAAGATAGATCTATTGGGCCTAACAAACCCCATCCAAAGTACCGGATGCTTTAGTACTTCGAAATTTATATCATATCCGAAGGGTGTCCCGGAATGATGGGGATATTCTTATATATGCATCTTGTTATTGTCGGTTACCAGGTGTTCACCATATGAATGATTTTTATCTCTATGTATGGGATGTGTATTGAAATATGAAATCTTGTGGTCTATTGTTACGATTTGATATATATAGGTTAAACCTATAACTCACCAACATTTTTGTTGACGTTTTAAGCATGTTTATTCTCAGGTGATTATTAAGAGCTTCCGCTGTCGCATACTTAAATAAGGACAAGATTTGGAGTCCATGCTTGTATGATATTGTGTAAAAACTGCATTCAAGAAACTTATTTTGTTGTAACATATTTGTATTGTAAACCATTATGTAATGGTCGTGTGTAAACAGGATATTTTAGATTATCATTATTTGATAATCTACGTAAAGCTTTTTAAACCTTTATTGATGAAATAAAGGTTATGGTTTGTTTAAAAATGAATGCAGTCTTTGAAAAACGTCTCATATAGAGGTCAAAACCTCGCAACGAAATCAATTAATATGGAACGTTTTTAATCAATAAGAACGGGACATTTCATCATCTGTTGAAACGAATATATTTATTTACTCATTTCACTCTTTTGTGATAGCTTCATTCGTGCGCTTTACATGATCGAATCATTTTATCTATATCTCTCAATAATGATAAAACTCCATTATTACCCCATATTTGTCATGAAAACATTCCTATTGTTATCCATGACGACCTCTACCAAATTTCGGGGACGAAATTTCTTTAACGGGTAGGTACTGTAATGACCCGGAAATTTCCGATCAAATTTAAACCTTAATCTTTATATGTTTCCGACACGATAAGCAAAATTTGTAATGTGGAGTCTAGAAAAGTTTGAAATTTATATTTAGGTAATCAATTATCATTTGACCATGCCTGACGATTCACGAATAGTTATGTGTATATCGATATCTATATATATAAAATACTTATTAATTGAAAACATTTTTTTTCGATATAATAAAATTTGATTAATAGAATGTCTTTGTTTAAATAATGTAATTTGAGTATACAATAACTTGTAATATTAAATATATAAATAACTTGCAACATGGATTTAAAACGTGTTGATATTAAATATAAATATCAATACTAGGGTAATAATATTATCTTAAATATACAATCTACAAATGTAAATTGAATATATATATATATATATATATATAAAGTGTTATAATTACTAATATTATGACTATCACTAAAATATTAGTATTATTATTATCATTATGATCGTATTAAATTTTATAAGTATTAGTATCAATATCATTAATAATTATATTACTATTATTAATATTATTAGTATTATCATTGTTAGTAAAATTATTAAAAATTTTATAACTTTAGATATGATACAATTTATTAGTATTATTAATATCATTATTACTACTATATTTGATATGTATATTATTATTTTTAGTATTTTTAAATATGAAATATTTTATTAACTATATATATATATATATATATAAAATAATAATAATAATAAAATTGGAAACAGAAATCCTAGAGGATCGACACAGATCACTTTCCATTGTTCTTCAATTTTTTTCTTTTGTCTTTAAATTTGTTATAAGATTCGAATTTAACCAGATACGATCAAACTCTGTTGTCAAATCCTTTCCTTTATTTATTTATTTTTTATTTTCTTCCTGTTTCTGATATTGACTCTGTCAAATTCTTTTGATTATAAATCGAAGGTGTTAATTCAGAATTTGGACAACACTTAATCAACTTCACGTTATCATTATCAATTTATATTTTTATCTGTTTAATTAACTGATTTTTTTAACAAAAAGAATTCAAGATCACAGGCTTCGGCCCTGTTCTTGGTGTCCAGTTTCAAAAAGCTTGAGCATTTAACGAAATCCAAAAAGTAGAAATGCAAAGTTGCTGTAATTTATATGCTTAAACTATCTGGAAACTTGTAAGGTCTGAATTGTATTAACGATTTCCAATTTTAAAAGTCAAACTTAATTTCAAAAAGTCAACAAGATTGTTCATTGAAAAATTCAAGTTCAATTTGATGTTTCAAGTTAAATTAAAAGTACAGAAAGTTTTTAATAACAATTTGACACCATTTTCATGTTATAAGTTTAGTCTGAAACACTCTTAAAATCAAATTCGAGGTTTGAGTTTTGAGGAGTCAAAACGGGTCTGTTATGATCCTGTTAAATTTTTTTTTTTTTGTTTCTGTTAATTTCAAATTAATACGCGAGTTGTCTTCTGTGTTCACAAGTATTAAACCCAATTAAATCTTGCTATATCGATTAAACTGGATGTTTGGAATGGGTGTGAGGAAGAAGATAGAACGTAAAACAGGATAAATCAATTAAAGGCGTAAAATAAAACAGAATAAGCAAGGCAGAGTAGATGGTTGAGGGTTGTGTCGGGTAATGAGAGGTCGGCGGTTCGAGCCCGGCTCCGGGCAATTTTTTTTAAGAACGCTTTTTAAGGTAGTTTTCAAAACTAAAATTTTTTTTTATTATTATTATTGTTATAATGATTATTATTAGAATTTTCAACATTATTATTAATATGCTTTTGATTATTATCATTGGTATTAGTATTATTAATATTTTTAAGATTATAATAATTATTATTATAAAATAATTATTAATATTATTATTATAAAATTATCATCAATATGAATTTTCAATTATTAGTATTATTATTACGTAATTTCTAAAATCAGTATCATGACTATCCTTAACAATATAATCAATATTGTTACGATTATTACTACTAAGTACCAAATATTAAAAATTAAAGAGTATAATTTTCATTACCATTATTAATAAATTATTAAGTTATTAAAAACTATTGATATTATCACTACTATGAGATTTATTAGCATTAAAACTATCATTATTATATTTATTAGTATTATTTATATCATTATTATTAAAAATAATTATGTTTATGAAAATTAAAAGATTTAAGAATCTTATTAAGATTATAAGTATGTTTTATTCATAATAACGGAATTTATATAAATATTCGTATATAACATGTTAAGTAATTTTATTAAAATGCCAATCAAATATATATTAATATAACTATATAAATATCAAACATTTTGAATAATTACACAAACTAAATAAATACAATATATAAATTAGGATATAATATATCAACTTGTTCGATTTCGATTATATATTTTAATAAATATATAAATGATATAGGTTCGTGAATCCGAGGCCAACCTTATAATTGATCAATGGTGTTATATGTATTTTTACTACAAAATACAGTATGGTGAGTATATAGTCCCTTTTTAAACTCTAAATATTTTGGGATGAGAATACATGCATTTTATGATTTACGTTATGGACACAAGTGATCAAAAATAAATTCTATGTTGAGTTGTACCATGGCATATTTCTTTATACTTGGTAGCTAATATTTACATGAGGAATGTAAACGCGAATCCTGTTGATAGATCTATCGGGCCTGACAACCCCAACCAGGCTGGACGACCAGTTTTCAACGGTTGCACAGTACTTCGTTTCTGTATACTACACTTGGTACGGTGTAGCGATTATTTAAGAATGTGCTGTGATGGTTTAAATGTTAAGTATGGTTACCAAGTGCTCAACTACTTTTACATACACTTACGAGTGTATTATGTTTAAATATATGAAATCTTGTGGTCCATAGTTATAACGCTGCTAGCATCAAACCTATATATCTCACCAACTTTATGTTGACGTTTTAAAGCATGTTATTCTCAGGTATGAAAGAAACCTTCTGCTGTGCATTAGCTCATATTAAGGACATTACTTGGAGTCGATCATCGCAATGGAACCAAATATTGATGACTTTGTCCAGTTGGATAAGGACGGGTCTTTACATAAACCAAAAGGCATGACACAGAATTCATAGTGCCCATAACGAGTGCGAAAAGCAGTTTTAGGAATATCGGATTCCTTGATTTTAAGTTGGTGATAACCGGACCTTAAATCAATCTTTGAATAAACACTTGACCATTGAAGTTGGTCAAATAGATCATCAATACGTGGCAATGGATAACGGTTCTTGATAGTAAGCTTGTTAAGTTCGCGGTAATCAATGCACATCCTTAACGTACCATCCTTCTTTTTAACAAACAAAATAGGAGCTCCCCATGGGGACGAGCTTGGACGAATGAAACCTTTATCCAATAGTTCTTGGAGCTGATTGGAAAGTTCCTTCATTTTGGAAGGTGCTAAATAGTATGGTGCTTTAGCAACAGGAGCAGCACCGGGAGCTAAATCAATTTGGAATTTAACTTGTCGAGGAGGTGGAAGACCAGGAAGATCTTTGGGAAACACATCGGGAAAATCTTTAACCACTAGTACATCTTCAATACACTTCTCTTTCAATTCAATCATCTTAACGTGGGCTAGAATAGCTGGATAACCTTTCATAAGGTATTTGCGGGTCTTAATACAGGAGATAATGTTGAGATTTGAACCACTCTTTTCACCTTGGATAATAAGAGTCTCTTCATTTTCATTTGGAAGTCAACATCTTCTTTGAGATAAGCAAGGGACTGCTTCCCCCAACGGGTGTTGCGTTCTTCCTCGTACCTTAGCATTATTAACTCCTTTCTTAGCTTGACGTTCTCTTCCATAAGTTTCTCCATTCGAAGTTCCACTCTCGCCACGTGGCGAAGCAAACCTCCAATGTTCCTCTCGGTATCATTTTGCAGGCTCATGATTTCATACTTAGCACCATCATAAAAAGGAGATCGGGCTCTCTTCCTTGATGGACCAACTTCTTCATGACGTTTTCCCTTATCTTGGGTTCTTGGAGTTGGGTAGTATTGAGGAGACCCATGTGAATCAAGATTAGTATTTTGGCTGAAATTCAGTGGTGGTGTGGCAGGACTGTAGAGAGGGCTTCGGACTGGTCTCGAAGTTGAAGAGTGTCCAACACCTACTTCGGTGGTAGGGTTCAGAGTTGCTTTATTTGGCTTATTAACACTTGAGCTTGACATCCTAATATTAGGAAAGAGACTTTGATCAGAATCTTTAAGTCAAGTTTAGTAAAGCATAAGTGTTAACATAATAAGGAAATCCTAAGTACTTTAAGTCTAAGGTAGGAAAGGTTATAGTTTCCTAGATTGCTAAGGCACCCTAGCTAGCAAGTAAGGCACACATAAAGATGCAATCCTGGTTCTCTATAACAGCATGGTTATGCTCTGATACCAATCTATCACACCCCCAGTTAGGGCCTGGGCGAAATGTGACTTAATATCAAATAAACCAACATATTATAATATACGAGAACAATACTAAATGATAAAATAAACTTTATTGAGAGTAGGCAGCGGAAAATGAAATGTCGTTACAATGATGGAAGTAACAATAATGTAAATGTTCAAATGCAAAAGTAAATAATGCGATATCTCTTGATCCTATGTCCAAGTAGCATCACATAAGTAGTAAGTAAGAAAGCTTGAATCAATCAGCACCTGAGACAAAATATGCTAAAGTGTCAACCAAAAAGGTTGAGTGAAGTTCATAGGTTTAACAAATAAGTTTGACCGTTGTTTTAGACCACAAGATTTAGTTTGTAAAGTTGATCTCCCGCAGGATCAAAAAGTTATGCCAGTGCGTGATATTTAGACTAAACGTTCAAGTTTGCCCCAAAAACAAGTTGTACTTTATACTTGTCGGTTTAATTTCATTATTAAGTAATACAATGACTTAGTCAAATGTATCGGGGACGTTACTCCCGATAGGACTGAAATGTCCCGTTCTTATTGATTAAAAACGTTCCATATTAATTGATTTCGTTGCGAGGTTTTGACCTCTATATGAGACGTTTTTCGAAGACTGCATTCATTTTAAAACAAACCATAACCTTTATTTCATCAATAAAGGTTTAAAAAGCTTTACGTAGATTATCAAATAATGATAATCTAAAATATCCTGTTTACACACGACCATTACATAATGGTTTACAATACAATTATGTTACAACAAAATAAGTTTCTTGAATGCAGTTTTTACACAATATCATACAAGCATGGACTCCAAATCTCGTCCTTATTTAAGTATGCGACAGCGGAAGCTCTTAATAATCACCTGAGAATAAACATACTTAAAACGTCAACAAAAATGTTGGTGAGTTATAGGTTTAACCTATATATATCAAATTATAATAATAGACCACAAGATTTCATATTTCAATACACATCCCATACATAGAGATAAAAATCATTCATATGGTGAACACCTGGTAACCGACATTAACAAGATGCATATATAAGAATATCCCCATCATTCCGGGACACCCTTCGGATATGATATAAATTTCGAAGTACTAAAGCATCCGGTACTTTGGATGGGGTTTGTTAGGCCCAATAGATCTATCTTTAGGATTCGCGTCAATTAGGGTGTTTGTTCCCTAATTCTTAGATTACCAGACTTAATAAAAAGGGGCATATTCGATTTCGATAATTCAACCATAGAATGTAGTTTCACGTACTTGTGTCTATTTTGTAAATCATTTATAAAACCTGCATGTATTCTCATCCCAAAAATATTAGATTTTAAAAGTGGGACTATAACTCACTTTCACAGATTTTTACTTCGTCGGGAAGTAAGACTTGGCCACTGGTTGATTCACGAACCTATAACAATATATACATATATATCAAAGTATGTTCAAAATATATTTACAACACTTTTAATATATTTTGATATTTTAAGTTTATTAAGTCAGCTGTCCTCGTTAGTAACCTACAACTAGTTGTCCCCAGTTAGATGTACAGAAATAAATTGATAAATATTATCTTGAATCAATCCACGACCCAGTGTATACGTATCTCAGTATTGATCACAACTCAAACTATATATATTTTGGAATCAACCTCAACCCTGTATAGCTAACTCCAACATTCACATATAGAGTGTCTATGGTTGTTCCGAAATATATATAGATGTGTCAACATGATAGGTCGAAACATTGTATACGTGTCTATGGTATCTCAAGATTACATAATATACAATACAAGTTGATTAAGTTATGGTTGGAATAGATTTGTTACCAATTTTCACGTAGCTAAAATGAGAAAAATTATCCAATCTTGTTTTACCCATAACTTCTTCATTTTAAATCCGTTTTGAGTGAATCAAATTGCTATGGTTTCATATTGAACTCTATTTTATGAATCTAAATAGAAAAAGTATAGGTTTATAGTCAAAAAAATAAGTTACAAGTCGTTTTTGTAAAGGTAGTCATTTCAGTCGAAAGAACGACGTCTAGATGACCATTTTAGAAAACATACTTCCACTTTGAGTTTAACCATAATTTTTGGATATAGTTTCATGTTCATAATAAAAATCATTTTCTCAGAATAACAAATTTTAAATCAAAGTTTATCATAGTTTTTAATTAACTAACCCAAAACAGCCCGCGGTGTTACTACGACGGCGTAAATCCGGTTTTACGGTGTTTTTCGTGTTTCCAGGTTTTAAATTATTAAGTTAGCATATCATATAGATATAGAACATGTGTTTAGTTGATTTTAAAAGTCAAGTTAGAAGGATTAACTTTTGTTTGCGAACAAGTTTAGAATTAACTAAACTATGTTCTAGTGATTACAAGTTTAAACCTTCGAATAAGATAGCTTTATATGTATGAATCGAATAATGTTATGAACATCATTACTACCTTAAGTTCCTTGGATAAACCTACTGAAAAAGAGAAAAATGGATCTAGCTTCAACGGATCCTTGGATGGCTCGAAGTTCTTGAAGCAGAATCATGACACGAAAACAAGTTCAAGTAAGATCATCACTTGAAATAAGATTGTTATAGTTATAGAAATTGAATCAAAGTTTGAATATGATTATTACCTTGTATTAGAATGATTACCTACTGTAAGAAATAAAGATTTCTTGAGGTTGGATGATCACCTTACAAGATTGGAAGTGAGCTAGCAAACTTGAAAGTATTCTTAATTTTATGTAACTAGAACTTGTAGAATTTATGAAGAACACTTAGAACTTGAAGATAGAACTTGAGAGAGATCAATTAGATGAAGAAAATTGAAGAATGAAAGTGTTTGTAGGTGTTTTTAGTCGTTGGTGTATGGATTAGATATAAAGGATATGTAATTTTGTTTTCATGTAAATAAGTCATGAATGATTACTCATATTTTTGTAATTTTATGAGATATTTCATGCTAGTTGCCAAATGATGGTTCCCACATGTGTTAGGTGACTCACATGGGCTGCTAAGAGATGATCATTGGAGTGTTATACCAATAGTACATACATCTAAAATCTGTGTATTGTACGAGTACGAATACGGGTGCATACGAGTAGAATTGTTGATGAAACTGAACTAGGATGTAATTGTAAGCATTTTTGTTAAGTAGAAGTATTTTGATAAGTGTATTGAAGTCTTTCAAAAGTGTATAAATACATATTAAAACACTACATGTATATACATTTTAACTGAGTCGTTAAGTCATCGTTAGTCGTTACATGTAAGTGTTGATTTGAAACCTTTAGGTTAACGATCTTGTTAAATGTTGTTAACCCAATGTTTATAATATCAAATGAGATTTTAAATTATTATATTATCATGATATTATCATGTATGAATATCTCTTAATATGATATATATACATTAAATGTCTTTACAACGATAATCGTTACATATATGTCTCGTTTAAAAATCATTAAGTTAGTAGTCTTGTTTTTACATATGTAGTTCATTGTTAATATACTTAATGATATGTTTACTTATCATAGTATCATGTTAACTATATATATATATCCATATATATGTCATCATATAGTTTTTACAAGTTTTAACGTTCGTGAATCACCGGTCAACTTAGGTGGTCAATTGTCTATATGAAACATATTTCAATTAATCAAGTCTTAACAAGTTTGATTGCATAACATGTTGGAAACATTTAATCATGTAAATATCAATCTCAATTAATATATATAAACATGGAAAAGTTCGGGTCACTACACTACCTACCCGTTAAATAAATTTCGTCCCGAAATTTTAAGCTGTTGAAGGTGTTGACGAATCTTCTGGAAATAGATGCGGGTATTTCTTCTTCATCTGATCTTCACGCTCCCAGGTGAACTCGGGTCCTCTACGAGCATTCCATCGAACTTTAACAATTGGTATCTTGTTTTGCTTAAGTCTTTTAACCTCACGATCCATTATTTCGACGGGTTCTTCGATGAATTGAAGTTTTTCGTTGATTTAGATTTCATCTAACGGAATAGTGAGATCTTCTTTAGCAAAACATTTCTTCAAATTCGAGACGTGGAAAGTGTTATGTACAGCCGCGAGTTGTTGAGGTAACTCAAGTCGGTAAGCTACTGGTCCGACACGATCAATAATCTTGAATGGTCCAATATACCTTGGATTTAATTTCCCTCGTTTACCAAATCGAACAACGCCTTTCCAAGGTGCAACTTTAAGCATGACCATCTCTCCAATTTCAAATTCTATATCTTTTCTTTTAATGTTAGCGTAGCTCTTTTGTCGACTTTGGGCGGTTTTCAACCGTTGTTGAATTTGGATGATCTTCTCGGTAGTTTCTTGTATAATCTCCGGACCCGTAATCTGTCTATCCCCCACTTCACTCCAACAAATCGGAGACCTGCACTTTCTACCATAAAGTGCTTCAAACGGCGCCATCTCAATGCTTGAATGGTAGCTGTTGTTGTAGGAAAATTCTGCTAACGGTAGATGTCGATCCCAACTGTTTCCGAAATCAATAACACATGCTCGTAGCATGTCTTCAAGCGTTTGTATCATCCTTTCACTCTGCCCATCAGTTTGTGGATGATAGGCAGTACTCATGTCTAGACGAGTTCCTAATGCTTGCTGTAATGTCTGCCAGAATCTTGAAATAAATCTGCCATCCCTATCAGAGATAATAGAGATTGGTATTCCATGTCTGGAGACGACTTCCTTCAAATACAGTCGTGCTAACTTCTCCATCTTGTCATCTTCTCTTATTGGTAGGAAGTGTGCTGATTTGGTGAGACGATCAACTATTACACAAATAGTATCAAAACCACTTGCAGTCCTTGGCAATTTAGTGATGAAATCCATGGTAATATTTTCCCATTTCCATTCTGGGATTTTGGGTTGTTGAAGTAGACCTGATGGTTTCTGATGCTCAGCTTTGACCTTAGAACATGTCAAACATTCTCCTACGTATTTAGCAACATCGGCTTTCATACCCGGCCACCAAAAATGTTTCTTGAGATCCTTGTACATCTTCCCCGTTCCAGGATGTATTGAGTATCTGGTTTTATGAGCTTCTCTAAGTACCATTTCTCTCATATCTCCAAATTTTGGTACCCAAATCCTTTCAGCCCTATACCGGGTTCCGTCTTCCCGAATATTAAGATGCTTCTCCGATCCTTTGGGTATTTCATCCTTTAAATTTCCCTCTTTTAAAACTCCTTGTTGTGCCTCCTTTATTTAAGTAGTAAGGTTATTATGAATAATTATATTCATAGATTTTACTCGAATGGGTTCTCTGTCCTTTCTGCTCAAGGCATCGGCTACCACATTTGCCTTCCCCGGGTGGTAACGAATCTCAAAGTCGTAATCATTCAACAATTCAATCCACCTACGCTGCCTCATATTCAGTTGTTTCTGATTAAATATGTGTTGAAGACTTTTGTGGTCGGTATTGATGTTGTAGCGGAGTGGTATAAAATAGTTATTAATTTTAGCAGAAAATACTATTAAATACGATACAATTTTACACAAGATATTTATTTATTTAGAGAACGGATATACTTAAACCTTGCTACAACACTTATAGGCAGTGTACCTAGTCGTACAGTAGTGTAGTTTTTAGTAAGTCCGGTTCGTTCCACAGGGAATCTTTTTAAACAAAGCTTAACGCTATATTAGTTTACTTTTATAAAAATACAAATATATATATATATATAAGTAATATTATTATTATAAAGGGGGATTTTTACCGTTTAATGACCGGTTTGTCGATTTTAAAACTTTAGTCGCAGTTAAAACCAAATGTAAAATATTAAAAATAAATACAAGACTTAAATTAAAGCAATAAAGTAAATAACGATAATGAAATTGTGAATAATTAAAGTGCGATAAAATAAACTTGCGATAATTAAAAAGTACGATAATTAAAAGTGCAATTAAATACAATAACAATAAATAAAAATGCGATAATTAGAAGTGCAATTAAATATAAAATAAAGGAAATTAAATATGAAATAAAAGAATTATGCTTATTTAAACTTCCGTAATCATGATGTTTGATGTGTTGATTTTAGTTTTATGCCCATGGGTTAATTGTCCTTTGTCCTGGATTATTTAATATGTCTATACGGATTTGTCCATAATTGTCCATCAGTCATGAATATAAAGAGCGAAAGCCTTCGTCAAATTATTCTTATTCCCGAAGTCAAATATTCCAACTAATTGGGGATTCGAATTGTAACAAGGTTTTAATACTTTGTTTAATGAATACACCAGGTTATCGACTGCGTGTAAACCAAGGTTTTACTACTTTGTTAACAATTACACCAATTACCCTTGAATGTAATTCACCCCTGTTTCAACAAGTTTATTAACTATTAATCCAGTTCCGTATCCGGTAAAATGAATAATTATTGGTATTTATAGATATCCCGCCCACCGTACCCAGTCAGGCGTATGTGGTTATATATAAATACGTCGAATTATAAGTTTGTATATTAAATTAACAAGGTATTGTTTAGTTAATATAAAACCCATTAATAGCCCATAGTCTAATTTTCACAAGTGTCGTTCTTTTGTCCAAACCCCAATTATGGTACAAAGCCCAATTACCCAATTTTAGTAATTAGCCCAACATCATGATTACTTCGGATTAAATAAGCATAATAATAACTTAGCTACGAGACATTAATATAAAAAGGTTGAACATAACTTACAATGATTAAAAATAGCGTAGCGTTACACGGACAGAATTTTGACTTACACCCTTACAACATTCGCTAACATACCCTTATTATTAGGATTAAAATTAAAATTAAAATATAAATTATAAATATAAATATATCGTATATATGGAGAGAAGAGAAAAATGGATGATGATTACGATCAGAATGCGCGAGCTTTATAGGGATTTTCTGAAATTGGGGCTCCGCGACTCGCGGCCTTTTTGGCCTTCAAACTCCGCGAGTCGCGGAGATTGAAATTACAGCTCACAACTTTGGAGTCTTTCTCTGCCGACGGTTTTTATTTATAAATATAATATATATATAATTAATATAATTAATTATATATTATATTATATTTATATACATAGTTAACTTGTAATTTTTAGTCCGTTGCGTCGAGCGTTGAGAGTTGACTCTGGTCCCGGTTCCGAATTTTCGAACGTCCTTGCGTACAATTTAATATCTTGTACTTTGCGTTTTGAATCTTGTACTCTTGTAATTTCGAGACGTTTCTTATCAATAATTGGAATCTTTTTGATTGTCTTTTGTACTTTTGAGCTTTTTGGTCGTTTGCGTCTTCAATTCGTCGAATCTGTCTTTTTTCTTCACCTTTTATTATTTAAACGAATATCACTTGTAAATAGAACAATTGCAACTAAAAGCTTGTCTTTCTTGAGGAATAATGCTATGAATTATATGTTCATTTTTAGCATTATCAGGTATATATAATACTTTTAACCCCATATAAGTAGTGCCTCTAAGTCTTTAATGCAAAAACAACCGCGCCTAATTCCAAATCATGCGTCGTATAATTTTGTTCGTGAATCTTCAATTGTCTAGACGCATAAGCAATCACCTTCGTTCGTTGCATTAATACACAACCGAGACCTTGCTTTGATGCGTCACAATAAATCACAAAATCACCATTCCCTTCAGGCAATGACAATATAGGTGCCGTAGTTAGCTTTTTCTTCAATAACTGAAACGCTTTCTCTTGTTCATCATTCCATTCAAATTTCTTCCCTTTATGCGTTAATGCAGTCAAGGGTTTTGCTATTCTGGAAAAGTCTTGGATGAACCTTCTGTAGTAACCAGCTAGTCCTAAAAACTGGCGTATGTGTTTTGGAGTTTTCGGGGTTTCCCACTTTTCAACAGTTTCTATCTTTGCCGGATCCACCTTAATACCTTCTTTGTTCACTATGTGACCGAGGAATTGAACTTCTTCCAACCAAAATGCACACTTTGAAAACTTAGCGTACAATTCTTCCTTCCTCAATACTTCTAACACCTTTCTCAAATGTTCACCGTGTTCTTGGTCATTCTTTGAGTAAATAAGTATGTCATCAATGAAAACAATGACAAACTTGTCAAGGTATGGTCCACACACTCGGTTCATAAGGTCCATGAACACAGCTGGTGCATTAGTTAAACCAAACGGCATGACCATAAACTCGTAATGACCGTAACGTGTTCTGAAAGCAGTCTTTGGAATATCATCTTCTTTCACCAGAATTTGATGATACCCGAAACGTAAGTCAATCTTTGAATAAACAGACGAGCCTTGTAGTTGATCAAATAAGTCGTCGATTCTCGGTAGTGGGTAGTGGTTCTTGATGGTAAGTTTGTTCAACTCTCGGTAGTCGATACACAACCTGAATGTACCATCTTTCTTCTTGACAAACAAAACAGGAGCTCCCCACGGTGATGTGCTTGGTCGAATGAAACCACGCTCTAAAAGTTCTTGTAATTGGCCTTGCAGTTCTTTCATCTCGCTGGGTGCGAGTCTGTAAGGAGCACGAGCTATTGGTGCAGCTCCTGGTACAAGATCTATTTGAAATTCAACGGATCGATGTGGGGGTAATCCCGGTAATTCTTTCAGAAATACATTGGGAAATTCTTTTGCAATGGGAACATCATTGATGCTCTTTTCTTCAGTTTGTACTTTCTCGACGTGTGCTAGAACAGCATAGCAACCTTTTCTTATTAGTTTTTGTGATTTCAAATTACTAATAAGATGTAGCTTCGTGTTGCCCTTTTCTCCGTACACCATTAAGGGTTTTCCTTTTTCTCGTATAATGCGAATTGCATTTTTGTAACAAACGATCTCTGCTTTCACTTCTTTCAACCAGTCCATACCGATTATCACATCAAAACTCCCTAACTCTACTGGTATCAAATCAATCTTAAATGTTTCGCTAACCAGTTTAATTTCTCGATTCCAACATATATTATCTGCTGAAATTAATTTACCATTTGCTAATTCGAGTAAAAATTTACTATCCAAAGGCGTCAATGGACAACTTAATTTAGCACAAAAATCTCTACTCATATAGCTTCTATCCGCACCCGAATCAAATAAAACGTAAGCAGATTTGTTGTCAATAAGAAACGTACCCGTAACAAGCTCCGGGTCTTCCTGTGCCTCTGCCGCATTAATATTGAAAACTCTTCCTCGACCTTGTCCATTCGTGTTCTCCTGGTTCGGGCAATTTCTAATAATGTGGCCCGGTTTTCCACATTTATAACAAACTACATTGGCATAACTTGCTCCGACACTACTTGCTCCGCCATTACTCGTTCCGACACCATTTGTTCCATTCGTTCTATTAACCCCTGGTCCGTAGACCTCACACTTCGCCGCGCTATGACCATTTCTTTTACACTTGTTGCAAAATTTGGTGCAGAACCCCGAGTGATACTTTTCACACCTTTGGCATAGCTGCTTCTGATTGTTGTTGTTGTTGCGGTTATTATTGTTGTTGGGATGATTGTTGTTGTAGTTGTTGTTGTTATTGTTGTTGTTGTTGTTGTTGTTGTTGTTGTTGTTGTTGTTGGGCCGTTTGTTGTAGTTGCGATTGATGTTGCGATTGTTGGGATAATTGTTGCGATTATTGTTGTAATTACTGTTGTTGTTGTATTGGTGATTCTTATCACCGTTTTCCTCCCACTTTCTTTTGACTTGCTTCACATTGGCCTCTTCAGCAGTCTGTTCTTTAATTCTTTCTTCAATCTGGTTCACTAGTTTGTGAGCCATTCTACATGCCTGTTGTATGGAGGCGGGCTCGTGTGAACTTATATCTTCTTGGATTCTTTCCGGTAATCCTTTCACAAACGCGTCGATCTTCTCTTCCTCATCTTCGAACGCTCCCGGACACAATAGGCACAATTCTGTGAATCGTCTTTCGTATGTGGTAATATCAAATCCTTGGGTTCGTAACCCTCTAAGTTCTGTCTTGAGCTTATTGACCTCGGTACTGGGACGGTACTTCTCGTTCATCAAGTGCTTGAATGCTGACCACGGTAGTGCGTACGCATCATCTTGTCCCACTTGCTCTAGATAGGTATTCCACCATGTTAACTCAGAACCTGTGAAGGTATGCGTAGCGTACTTCACTTTGTCCTCTTCAGCACACTTGCTTATGGCAAACACTGATTCGACCTTCTCGGTCCACCGTTTCAATCCGATCGGTCCTTCGGTTCCATCAAATTCTAAAGGTTTGCAGGCAGTGAATTCTTTGTAGGTGCATCCTACACGATTTCCTGTACTGCCAGATCCAAGGTTATTGTTGGTATGTAGTGTAGCCTGTACTGCGGCTATGTTTGAAGCTAGAAAAGTACGGAATTCCTCTTCATTCATATTCACGGTGTGTCGAGTAGTCGGTGCCATTTCCTTCAAAATAGTCAAATGGAACAAGTTAATCATACAGAATATTAAGAGTAGTTAATAGTATTTCGTAGCATAATATGAACTCATTTATAAAAGCTTTTTCTTCATATTAGCGTTTTATAAGTTTAAATTCAGGTATACCTACCCGTTAAGTTCATACTTAGTAGCTAATATACAATTCAACTACTACAATTCTATATGAAAAACTGATTGTAATAATATTTCGCGTTCAAACTTTTATACAATATTTTACAAACTTACAATACCGCTTATTTTACATAAAGCATGAAATATAGCACACAATAACTTTGATACAAGATAGTTGTGAAGATAATTCTAGCTAGTACACAAGTCGTTCAGCAAAGGCAATAAAGACACGTAATTATACGTCCAGAAACAAGTCATGCATTCTGGTTTTACTAGGACTACTTCCCATCCTTGGTCTTGTGGAACATAACCGTTATGGCCGTTAATAAGACAGCGTGTTGTAACGTCGTCAAAGGGACAAGGGTTATGTAATGTCCAACATTCTCGTAACAATCTAAAAACCTCATTTCTTACCCCAATTACCGACTCCGTCACTTGTGGGAACGTTTTGTTTAATAGTTGTTGGAACGTTCTTCCAATGTCTTATAAACCAAGGCATTCTTGGAACGTTCTTCCAATGTCTTACAAACTGATCTCGCCTTAAATAGTTGTGCCGAAGAATTCTGACCGACTCTAGACAAGATTTCATCAATCATGTCTCCGGGTAGGTCTCTTAAAATATTGGGTTGTCTATCCATTTTTTGTTTTTATACTGTAAAATAGACAAGAGTTAGATTCATAAAAAAAATACTTATTAATACAAGCAATTTTTACATATATCATAAAGCATAAGCACACTATATTACATATATTACACCACACGAATACAACTATCTTATTCCGACTCGCTTGTTTCTTCTTCTTCGGTTTTGGTTCGTTTTGCCAAGTTTCTAGGGATATATGATGTTCCCCTAATACGAGCCGTCGTTGTCCACATTGGTTTAGAAAAACCTGGTGGTTTAGAGGTTCCCGGGTCATTGTTACAACTTAAGGACTTCGGGGGTTGACGATACATATAAAGTTCATCGGGGTTGGAATTAGATTTCTCTATTTTTATGCCCTTTCCCTTATTATTTTCTTTTGCCTTTTTAAATTCAGTTGGGGTAATTTCTATAACATCATCGGAATTCTCGTCGGAATCCGATTCATCGGAGAATTTGTAATCCTCCCAATATTTTGCTTCCTTGGCGGAAACACCATTGACCATAATTAACCTTGGTCGGTTGGTTGAGGATTCTCTTTTACTTAACCGTTTTATTATTTCCCCCACCGGTTCTATTTCTTCTTCCGGTTTTGATTCTTCTTCCGGTTCCGATTCTTCTTCCGGTTCCGACTCTTCTTCCAGTTCCTCTTCGGGAACTTGTGAATCAGTCCACGAATCATTCCAATTTACATTTGACTCTTCATTATTATTAGGTGAGTCAATGGGACTTGTTCTAGAGGTAGACATCTATCACATAATATCAAACACGATAAGAGATTAATATATCACATAATATTCATATGTTAAAAATATATAGTTTCTAACAAAAATGTTAAGCAATCATTTTTAAAGAAAGCACGGTCGAAGTCCAGACTCACTAATGCATCCTAACAAACTCGATAAGACACACTAATGCAAATTTTCTGGTTCTCTAAGACCAACGCTCTGATACCAACTGAAATGTCCCGTTCTTATTGATTAAAAACGTTCCATATTAATTGATTTCGTTGCGAGGTTTTGACCTCTATATGAGACGTTTTTCAAAGACTGTATTCATTTTAAAACAAACCATAACCTTTATTTCATCAATAAAGGTTTAAAAAGCTTTACGTAGATTATCAAATAATGATAATCTAAAATATCCTATTTACACACGACCATTACATAATGGTTTACAATACAATTATGTTACAACAAAATAAGTTTCTTGAATGCAGTTTTTACACAATATCATACAAGCATGGACTCCAAATCTCGTCCTTATTTAAGTATGCGACAGCGGAAGCTCTTAATAATCACCTGAGAATAAACATGCTTAAAACGTCAACAAAAATGTTGGTGAGTTATAGGTTTAACCTATATATATCAAATCATAATAATAGACCACAAGATTTCATATTTCAATACACATCCCATACATAGAGATAAAAATCATTCATATGGTGAACACCTGGTAACCGACATTAACAAGATGCATATATAAGAATATCCCCATCATTCCGGGACACCCTTCGGATATGATATAAATTTCGAAGTGCTAAAGCATCCGGTACTTTGGATGGGGTTTGTTAGGCCCAATAGATCTATCTTTAGGATTCGCGTCAATTAGGGTGTTTGTTCCCTAATTCTTAGATTACCAGACTTAATAAAAAGGGGCATATTCGATTTCGATAATTCAACCATAGAATGTAGTTTCACGTACTTGTGTCTATTTTGTAAATCATTTATAAAACCTGCATGTATTCTCATCCCAAAAATATTAGATTTTAAAAGTGGGACTATAACTCACTTTCACAGATTTTTACTTCGTCGGGAAGTAAGACTTGGCCACTGGTTGATTCACGAACCTATAACAATATATACATATATATCAAAGTATGTTCAAAATATATTTACAACACTTTTAATATATTTTGATATTTTAAGTTTATTAAGTCAGCTGTCCTCGTTAGTAACCTACAACTAGTTGTCCCCAGTTAGATGTACAGAAATAAATCGATAAATATTATCTTGAATCAATCCACGACCCAGTGTATACGTATCTCAGTATTGATCACAACTCAAACTATATATATTTTGGAATCAACCTCAACCCTGTATAGCTAACTCCAACATTCACATATAGAGTGTCTATGGTTATTCCGAAATATATATAGATGTGTCAACATGATAGGTCGAAACATTATATACATGTCTATGGTATCTCAAGATTACATAATATACAATACAAGTTGATTAAGTTATGGTTGGAATAGATTTGTTACCAATTTTCACGTAGCTAAAATGAGAAAAATTATCCAATCTTGTTTTACCCATAACTTCTTCATTTTAAATCCGTTTTGAGTGAATTAAATTGCTATGGTTTTATATTGAACTCTATTTTATGAATCTAAACAGAAAAAGTATAGGTTTATAGTCGAAAAAATAAGTTACAAGTCGTTTTTGTAAAGGTAGTCATTTCAGTAGAAAGAACGACGTCTAGATGACCATTTTAGAAAACATACTTCCACTTTGAGTTTAACCATAATTTTTGGATATAGTTTCATGTTCATAATAAAAATCATTTTCTCAGAATAACAAATTTTAAATCAAAGTTTATCATAGTTTTTAATTAACTAACCCAAAACAGCCCGCGGTGTTACTACGACGGCGTAAATCCGGTTTTACGGTGTTTTTCGTGTTTCCAGGTTTTAAATTATTAAGTTAGCATATCATATAGATATAGAACATGTGTTTAGTTGATTTTAAAAGTCAAGTTAGAAGGATTAACTTTTGTTTGCGAACAAGTTTAGAATTAACTAAACTATGTTCTAGTGATTACAAGTTTAAACCTTCGAATAAGATAGCTTTATATGTATGAATCGAATGATGTTAGGAACATCATTACTACCTTAAGTTCCTTGGATAAACCTACTGGAAAAGAGAAAAATGGATCTAGCTTCAACGGATCCTTGGATGGCTCGAAGTTCTTGAAGCAGAATCATGACACAAAAACAAGTTCAAGTAAGATCATCACTTGAAATAAGATTGTTATAGTTATGGAAATTGAACCAAAGTTTGAATATGATTATTACCTTGTATTAGAATGATAACCTACTGTAAGAAACAAAGATTTCTTGAGGTTGGATGATCACCTTACAAGATTGGAAGTGAGCTAGCAAACTTGAAAGTATTCTTGATTTTATGTAACTAGAACTTGTAGAATTTATGAAGAACACTTAGAACTTGAAGATATAACTTGAGAGAGATCAATTAGATGAAGAAAATTGAAGAATTAAAGTGTTTGTAGGTGTTTTTAGTCGTTGGTGTATGGATTAGATATAAAGGATATGTAATTTTGTTTTCATGTAAATAAGTCATGAATGATTACTCATATTTTTGTAATTTTATGAGATATTTCATGCTAGTTGCCAAATGATGGTTCCTACATGTGTTAGGTGACTCACATGGGCTGCTAAGAGCTGATCATTGGAGTGTTATACCAATAGTACATACATCTAAAATCTGTGTATTGTACGAGTACGAATACGGGTGCATACGAGTAGAATTGTTGATGAAACTGAACGAGGATGTAATTGTAAGCATTTTTGTTAAGTAGAAGTATTTTGATAAGTGTATTGAAGTCTTTCAAAAGTGTATAAATACATATTAAAACACTACATGTATATACATTTTAACTGAGTCGTTAAGTCATCGTTAGTCGTTACATGTAAGTGTTGATTTGAAACCTTTAGGTTAACGATCTTGTTAAATGTTGTTAACCCAATGTTTATAATATCAAATGAGATTTTAAATTATTATATTATCATGATATTATCATGTATGATTATCTCTTAATATGATAAATATACATTAAATGTCTTTACAACGATAATCGTTACATATATGTCTCGTTTAAAAATCATTAAGTTAGTAGTCTTGTTTTTACATATGTAGTTCATTGTTAATATACTTAATGATATGTTTACTTATCATAGTATCATGTTAACTATATATATATATCCATATATATGTCATCATATAGTTTTTACAAGTTTTAACGTTCGTGAATCACCGGTCAACTTAGGTGGTCAATTGTCTATATGAAACATATTTCAATTAATCAAGTCTTAACAAGTTTGATTGCTTAACATGTTGGAAACATTTAATCATGTAAATATCAATCTCAATTAATATATATAAACATGGAAAAGTTCGGGTCACTACAAGGCCTACCCCCAAGAATTAAGCATGCATTCAACGAGCAATTAAAAATATCACTGTAGGGACTTAGTCGAACATAGCCGGGTATAGCATAGTTTAGTAGTTTGGTACTTGTGTCTAAGTTGTAAAATGTAAAAACAGCATGTGTTTCACCCCAATAAAAGTAAGTAAGTTTGCTAGCAATAAAGAGTGGGGCTATAAATTCACCTTAGTAAGTAGAGAGAGAGAATTATTCCTCGAAATAGAAATTTGGATGAGTGAACAGAAAAGTCAACCTATTGACATTTAAGAGTAGTAAGTATTTTTGCTCAAGTTTAAGTAGATGTTTATGTATGATAGTGTTGTAAGTATAGTTCGTTTTACTAAGTTTCCTTTCCTAGAAAGTTTCTATTTTTAGAAAGTTGCCACTTTTAGTAGATTTCTTATCTTAGTAAGTTTCTATAATAGAAAGTTTCTACTTTAAGAGTGTTTTCCATTTTAGGATACTTGCCGTATTAGATAAGCTTTCAATCACCCCTTTCCCTTCGAATGGCCATTTCAGGTCTAGGGGCTTGAGCTATAGGATCCTTTAAATTGGAAATCCAAACCCTTCCGCCTAGAGTTTCGTAGAAACCATTCGTCAAGAAAGTTCGAAGATCTATACATCTCTAATACATATCCCAAAATGTTTTTATGTGTTATAATATAAGTAGTAGGTTATAGGTGTTAGTAATAGTAATAGTGTATACATGTTAATTAATAGTATAAGTAGTATTAGGGTTTCATTAATTAGGGTTAGTTAATTAAAGTAGTATTTTAATGATTAGGGTTTAGGGTTTTGAGGATCTAAATAATATGAATGTTAAGATCATGCACGAATATGATTATGAATATAAACATGAATTGAAAGAAAGATTTAAAAGTTTTAAGATTTTGGATCATACCTTGTTAATGATGATGAAGATTAACAAGAAACAAGAAGAAAACTTGGTGATGAAGATCAAATAACCCAAATAATGAAGAACACGCTTGAAAATCTTGATGAACACGAAGAACAAGCTTGAAGATTCGAATACCGCAAGAGAGGGAGAGGGAGAGATTGTTTTTGAGAGATGATTTTGGTGTGATTTGTGAATGAGAAACTAGGAGTCTAGGGGTGTTTATATAGTGCAAGTATTAGAGTGTTAGTCAACGTAAGGATGTTCTAATTAATGATTTTATTTTATTTTATAATTTTTAGTCAACAATAGGTGGTACTAGTTTATATATATATATATATATATATATATATATATATATATATATATATATATATATATATATATATATATATATATATTTTATTTTAATTTTTTAGTCAACATAAGGATGTAATTGTTTAAGATTCTTTAGTCTCATTATTATTATTACTATTATTATTATTATTATTATTATTATTATTATTATTATTATTATTATTATTATTATTATTATTATTATTCTTATTATTATTATTATTAATTTATTTTTATTTTTTTATATTTACTACATGTTAAGTATTATTTTCTTTTTACTAATTCATGACTTGTATATATATTTTTTTATTTAGTTCCCAATTGTTTTATTATTTATATAAATGTCACTTTTTATTTATTACTTATAGGTTATTAGTTATAATATTACATAAATGCATAAATTTTAATTAGCAGTGAGTGTCGACTAACAGTTTATTATTTTCATCTTTTATTAACTTGTCAATTATTGCACAAAGTTAATTAATATGTTTTATAACTCTTAACACTTAACAATTGTTGATTAAAGTTTAATCATTAAGTTTTAATTATATTGTTTGGGAATTTAATATTGAAAAAAAAATATAGAATGGAAAAATGAGGGTTGTTATAAGTATCGTCCCAGAAACAAGGTCAATGAGCTCAAGGTAGAGCTTAGAGGGTTACAAACATAAGGATTTGATATTACCACATACGAACGATGATTTATAGAGTTGTGCCTATTATGTCCGGGAGCGTTCGAAGATGAAGAAGAGAAGATTGACGCGTTTGTAAAAGGGTTACCAGAAAGGATTCAAGAAGATGTGAGTTCACACGAGCCCGCCTCCATACAAAAGGCAAGTCGAATGGCTCATAAACTCATAAATCAGATTGAGGGAAGAATTAAAGAGCAGGCGGCCGAAGAAGCCAACACGAAACAAGTCAAGAGGAAGTGGGAAGAAAACAGTGACAAGGGTCACCAACAAAACAACAGTAACTATCGCTTCAACAACCAACACAGCAATCACAACTACAATCGCCCCATTTTTCGCAAAAACAAACGCAACAACAACTATTCCAACAACAACAACCACAATAACCGTCCTAACAACAATAACAATCGCAGCAACAACCAAATCAATAACAACAATGGCAACAACAATCAGAATAATAAATGTCTAAGGTGTGGAGGGTATCATCCAGATAAGTTATGTGTATTAGTGTGTACCAAGTGTAAAAGAACCGGACATAGTGTAACGAAGTGTGATGTCTATGGACCGAAGTCATATAAAAATAACAGAACAAATAATTCCATTATTTGTTACGGATGCGGAAAGATGGGCCATTTCAGTAAAGCATGCCCTAATCAAGGGAATAATAATGGGCAAGGCCGTGGACGAGTCTTCAACATTAATTCGGCAGAAGCGCGGGAAGACCCGGAGCTTGTTACAGGTACATTTCTTATTGACGATAAATCTGCTTATGTTTTATTTGATTCGGGTGCAGATAGAAGCTATATGAGTAGAGATTTTTGTGCGAAATTAAATTTTCCATTAATGCCTTTGGATAATAAATTTTTACTCGAATTAGCAAATGGTAAACTAATTACAGCAGATAAAATTTGTCGGGATAGAGAAATTAAACTGGTTGACGAAACATTTAAGATTGACTTAATACCAGTCGAGTTAGGGAGTTTTGACGTAATAATTGGCATGGACTGGTTGAAAAAGGTGAGAGCAGAGGTCGTTTGTTACAAAAATGCTATTCGCATTATGCGCGAAAAAGGAAAACCTTTAATGGTGTACGGAGAAAAGAACAACGCGAAGTTAAATCTTATTAGTAGTTTGAAGGCACAAAAACTAATAATAAAAGGTTGCTATGTCATTCTAGCATACATCGAAGAAGTCAAACATGAAGAAAAGAACATCAGTGATGTTCCCGTCGCAAAAGAATTTCCCGATGTATTTTCGAAAGAATTACCGGGACTACCCCCACATCGATCCGTTGTATTTCAAATCGACCTTGTACCAGGAGCTGCACCAATAGCCCGTGCTCTATACCGACTAGCACCCAGCGAAATGAAAGAATTACAAAGTCAATTACATGAACTTTTAGAGCGTGGTTTCATTCGACCAAACACATCACCGTGGGGAGCTCCTGTTTTGTTTGTCAAAAAAAAGGATGGTACATTCAGGTTGTGTATCAACTACCGAGAGTTGAACAAACTTACCATCAATAACTGTTATCCACTACCGAGAATCGATGACTTATTTGAACAACCACAAGGCTCATCGGTTTATTCGAAGATCAATTTACGTTCCGGGTATCATCAAATCCGGGTGAAGGAGGATGATATTCCAAAGACTGCTTTCAGAACGCGTTACGGTCATTACGAGTTTATGGTTATGCCGTTTGGATTGACTAACGCACCAGCTGTGTTCATGGACCTCATGAACCGAGTGTGTGGGCCATATCTTGACAAGTTTGTCATTGTTTTCATCGATGACATACTCATTTACTCAAAGAATGATCAAGAGCACGAAGAACATTTGAGAAAAGTGCTAGAATTGTTGAGGAAGGAACAACTGTATGCAAAATTTTCAAAGTGTGCATTTTGGTTGGAAGAAGTTCAATTCCTCGGTCACATAGTGAACAAAGAAGGTATTCAGGTAGATCCAGCAAAGATTGAAACAGTTGAAAAGTGGGAAACCCCGAAAACTCCGAAGCATATACGCCAATTTTTAGGACTGGCTGGTTACTACAGAAGGTTCATCCAAAATTTTCCCAAAATAGCAAAACCCTTGACTGCATTAACGCATAAAGGGAAGAAATTTGAATGGAAGGATGAGCAGGAGAAAGCGTTTCAATTGTCGAAGAAAAAGTTAACTACGGCACCTATATTGTCATTGCCTGAAGGGAACGATGATTTTGTGATATATTGTGACGCCTCAAAGCAAGGCCTCGGTTGTGTATTAATGCAACGAACAAAGGTAATTGCTTATGCGTCTACACAATTGAAGATTCATGAGCAGAATTATACGATACATGATTTGGAATTATGCGCGGTTGTTTTTGCATTAAAGACTTGGAGGCACTACTTATATGGGGTCAAAAGTATTATATATACCGACCACAAAAGACTCCAACACATATTTGATCCGAAACAACTGAACATGAGGCAGCGTAGGTGGGTCAAACTGTTGAACGATTACGATTTTGAGATTCGTTACCACCCGGGGAAGGCAAATGTAGTAGCCGACGCTCTGAGTAGAAAGGACATAGAACCTATGCGGGTAAAAGCTATGAATATAGTTATTCGTACTAACCTTACTACTCAAATAAAGGAGGCGTAGCAGGGAGTTTTAAAAGAAGGAAAGTTGAAGAATGAAATACCCAAAGGATCGGAGGAACATATAAATATTCGAGAAGATGGAACCCTGTATAGGACTGAAAGAATTTAGGTACCAAAGTTTGGAGATGTGAGAGAAATGGTACTTGGGGAACACATAAAACCAGATACTCAATACATCCCGGAGCGGGAAAGATGTACAAAGATCTCAAGAAACACTTTTGGTGGCCGGGTATAAAAGCCGATATTGCTAGATACATAGGAGAATGTTTGACGTGTTCTAAGGTCAAAGCTGAACATCAAAAACCATCAGGTCTACTTCAACAACCTGAAATCCTAGAATGGAAATGGGAAAACATTACCATGGATTTCATTACTAAATTGCCAAGGACTGTGCAGTGGTTATGATACTATATGGGTAATATTCGATCGTCTTACCAAGTCAGCACACTTTCAGCCAATGAGAGAAGATGATAAAATGGAGAAGTTGGCGCGATTATACTTAAAGGAAGTCATCTCCAGACATGGAATACCAATCTCTATTATCTCTGATAGGGATGGCAGATTTGTCTCAAGGTTTTGGCAGACGTTACAACAAGCACTGAGAACTCGTCTAGACATGAGTACTGCCTATCATCCATAAACTGATGGGCAAAGTGAAAGGATGATACATACCCTTGAAGACATGCTACGAGCATGTGTTATTGATTTTGGAAATAGTTGGAATCGACATCTACCGTTAGCAGAATTTTCCTACAACAACAGTTACCACTCGAGTATTGAAATGGCACCGTTTGAGGCACTTTATAGTAGAAGGTGCAGGTCTCCGATTTGTTAGAGTGAAGTTGGAGATAGACAAATTACGGGTCCGGAGATAATCCACGAAATTACTGAGAAAATCGTCCAAATTCAACAACGGTTGAAAACTGCCCAAAGTCGACAAAAGAGCTACGCGGACATTAAGAGAAAAGATATAGAATTTGAAATTGGGGAGATGGTCATGCTTAAGGTTTCACCTTGGAAAGGCGTTGTTCGATTTGGTAAACGGGGGAAACTAAATCCAAGGTACATTGGACCATTCAAGATTATTGATCGTGTCGGACCAGTAGCTTACCGACTTGAGTTACCTCAACAACTCGCGGGTGTACATAACACCTTCCACGTCTCGAATTTGAAGAAATGTTTTGCTAAAGAAGATCTCACCATTCCATTAGACAAGATTACAATTAACGAAAAACTACAATTCATTGAAGAACCCGTTGAAATAATGGATAGTGAGGTTAAAAGACTCAAGCAAAACAAGATACCAATTGTTAAGGTCCGATGGAATGCTCGTAGAGGACCCGAGTTCACCTAGGAGCGTGAAGATCAGATGAAGCTGAAATACCCTCACCTATTTCCAGAAAATGCGTCAACACCTCCAACAACTTAAAATTTCGGGACGAAATTTATTTATCGGGTAGGTACTGTAGTGACCCGAACTTTTCCATGATTTTATATTAATTGAAAACTATATTTACATGATTAAATGTTTCCATCCTGTTAAGCAATCAAACTTGTTAAGACTTGATTAATTGAAATAGGTTTCATATAGAAAATTGACCACCCAAGCTGACAGGCGATTCACGAACGTTAAAACTTGTCAAAACTATATATATATATATATATATATATATATATATATATATATATATATATATATATATATATATATATATATATATATATATATATATATATATATAGTTAACATGATATTATGATAAGTAAGTATCTCACTAGGTATATTAACAATGAGTTATATACATAAAAATGAGACTACTAAGTTAAGAAACTCGAAACGATATATATAACGATTATCATTATAACAACGTCTTACTAAATACATATGTATCATATTAAGATATTTTTACACTATATTTAACATGATAAAATGATAATTATACATTAAGTATGTTAACAATGAACTACATATGTAAAACAAGACTACTAACTTAAGAATTTTGAAACGAGACATATATGTAACGATTATCGTTGTAACGACATTTTAATATATATATACCATATTAATATATATTCATACATCATAATATCATGATAATGTAATAATTTAACATCTCATTAGATATAATAAACAATGGGTTAACAACATTAAATGAGATCGTTAACTTAAAGGTTTCAAAACAACACTTACATGTAACGACTAACGATGACTTAACGACTCAGTTAAAATGTATATACTTGTAGTATATTAAGATGTATTTGTACACTTTTGGAAGACTTCAAGACACATATCAAAGTACTTCTACTTATCAAAGTTGATCACAAATACATTCTCATTCGTTTTCATCAACAATTTTACTCATATCCATCCGTATTCGTACTCGTACAATACACAACTCCTAGATGTATTTACTATTGATATATACACTCAATAATCTGATCTTAGCAGCCCTAAATGACTCATCATCTATTATAGAAACATGTAGGGATTAACCTTTGTTATTTACCATGAATGATTAAGCTAGATTACAAAATGATGGAGCCTTTATCTTGCTCCCAAGTTCACATGAACTAAGACACACACAAATATAATTTCATTTCAATTTTATGCATCAAATTACTCTCTCTCAAAACTCTATCTTCATGTTCTAAGTGTTCTTCATCATCTTCATCAAAATCTAGCTCAATCTAGCTCATAAATCCTAACCTATATCAATTTACAAAACAACTACTCAAGAACACACCAAGAACACTTTCAAGTTTACTAGCTTACTTCCAATCTTGCAAATCCATTTCAAGTGATCATCCAATCTCAATAAATCTTTCTTATTTACAGTAATATATCTTTCTAATTCAAGGTAATACTCATATTCAAACTTTGATTTAATTTATATAACTATAACAATCTTATTTTGAGTGGAAATCTTAGTTGAACTTATTTCCGTGTCATGATTCTACTTCAAGAAATTTCAAGCCATCCAAGAATCCTTTGAAGCTAGATCAATTTTTTTCACTTCCAGTAGGTTTACCTACTAAACTTAAGGTAGTAATGATGTTCATAACATCATTCGATTCATATATATATATATATATATATATATATATATATATATATATATATATATATATATATATATATATATATATATATAGCTATCTTATTCGAAGATTTGAACATGTAATCACTAGAACATAGTTTAGGTAATTCTAAACTTGTTCGCAAACAAAGTTAATCCTTCTAACTTAACTTTTAAAATCAACTAATCATATGTTCTATATCTATATGATATGCTAACTTAATGATTTAAAACCTGAAAACACGAAGAACACCTTAAAACCGGACATACGTCGTCGTAGTGAAACCGGGGGCTGTTTTGGGTTAGTTAATTAAAAACTATGATAAACTTTGATTTAAAAGTTGTTCTTCTGGGAAAATGATTTTGATTATGAACATGAAACTATATCCGAAAATCATGGTTAAACTCAAAGTGGAAGTATGTTTTTCAAAATGGTCATCAAGACGTTGTTCTTTCGACTGAAATGACTACCTCTTACAAAAATGACTTGTAACTTATATTTCTGACTGTCAAATTATACTTTTTCTGTTTAGTTTCATAAATTTCAGTTCAATATCAAATCATAGCAATTTGATTCACTCAAAACGGATTTAAAACAAAAAAGTTATGGGTAAAACAAAATTGGATGTTTTTACTTGTTGTATCTACGTGAAATTTGTAACAAATCTATACTAATCATAACTTAACTAACTTATATTGTATTATACATGTATTCTAACATATATTATGTAATCTTGGGATACCATAGACACGTATACAATGTTTTGACATATCATATCGACGCCATCTATATATATTATTTGGAACAACCATAGACACTCTATATGCAGTAATGCTTGAGTTAGCTATACAGGGTGGAGGTTGATTCCAAAATAATATATATACTTGAGTTGTGATCTAGCCTGAGACTTGTATACACTGGGTTGTGGATTGATTTGAGATAATATATATTGATTTATTTCTGTACTACTAACTGTGGACAATTAATTGTGGACTACAACGTTGGACTGTAATCTTAACAAACTTAAATTGTTAAAACATAATAAAATATGGTGTGAATATATTTTGATCATATTTTGATATATATATGTATATATTTGTAATAGGTTCGTGAATCGACCAGTGGTCAAGTCTAATTCTCGACGAATTAAGAATCTGTGAAAGTGAGTTATAGTCTCATTTTTACTATCTAATATTTTTGGGATGAGAATACATGCATTTTTGAATGATTTACAAAATAGACACAAGTATTTGAAACTACATTCTATGTTGAATCGTTATACCGGATATCGCCCTTGTTGAACTTGGTAGCCTAAGAATTGGTGTTTATTATAATTGCCACCAATTGACGCGAATCCTAAAGATAGATCTATGGGCTTTGACACGCCCCAGTCAGAGAATTTGAACTGCTTTAGTACTTCGATGATTATATGTTTGGGGATACTCTAGATGCATTTTGTTAATGTCGGTTACCAGGTGTTCAATCATATGAATGATTTTTTAAGCAGATTGTATTTTATTGAAAGATAAAATCTTGTGGTCTATTATTACAATTTGATATATAGGTTAAACCTATAACTCACCAATATTTTTGTTGACGTTTAAAGCATGTTTATTCTTAGGTGATTATTAAGAGCTTCTGCTATTGCATGCTAAAATATGGACAAGATTTGGTGTCAGCATGCTTGTATAATATCGTTTTAAAACTGCATTCGAGATCTTACTTTGTTGTAACATATTAATATTGTAAACCAATATATATTGGTCGTGTGTAAGTGTGAT
Source organism: Rutidosis leptorrhynchoides (assembly GCF_046630445.1). Taxonomy (NCBI): domain Eukaryota; kingdom Viridiplantae; phylum Streptophyta; class Magnoliopsida; order Asterales; family Asteraceae; genus Rutidosis; species Rutidosis leptorrhynchoides. The sequence goes on along the minus strand of NC_092343.1, from coordinate 232,820,000 downwards.
ATTTTTAGATTATCATTTCTTGATAATCTAGGTGGTGTCCTTTAAACCTTGTCGATAAAATAAAGGTTATGGTTTGTTTTTAAAAACGAATGCAGTCTTTGAAAAATGTCTCATATAGAGGTCAAAAACCTCGCAAAGAAATCAATTAATATGAAACGTTTATAATCAATATGAACGGGACATTTCATATTAGTAGCTTATTTTGATGACCATGTTAATTATTGAGATCACTCGTTTACATACATATTAACTAGAAATGAACCCTTACAAGTCTATATGTATAGAGTACATATTAATTATCCTTTTGACCATATTATAAATGGATTTTAGTATAGGGTGGGTCTTAGTAGACAAAACATCACAGGTTTATGTTGGTCACGAGATGAGTAAACAAGTCTCTTTGTTCTATTATGCACGCTGTATTTATTTATTTATTAATATATTTGAATTATTAAATTTTATTATATTATCAAATTATTACATTTTTAATACTTCATATAATTTATTTGGGTACTTGAAATAGCTAACAACGTGAAAACCAATGGATCAAATAACACTTTCAAATGTAAATGCTAAGATTAGTATTTATTGATTCTTAATTTGATTAAAGCAAAATTAATCATTACATATTAATTGTCGTCTGAGTCACGGATCAAAATTTTAAATAAGAATCACGGATCAATAAGAGATGGTGACTATGACTTTTCTTGTTGTTTCCCACATTTTTTTATTATAATTTAATATATTATTATTATTTATATTATTATATTAAAAAAAGAAATCCAAAGACTTGTGCGTTTGGTTCTACTTTATGTCCATATGCAATCATCATTCTTCATATCACATCATTACTCTGTATTAATTATTTTATTTTATCTTATTTTTATTTTTATCATTTTTATATTATTATTATATTATTAATTATATCACATTAACTAGATGATGTATATGTATATTCGATATTTCTTGTTGCTAGACACAAAATCACGGATTCACCAAATCACAAATCGTAACATAAAGAAACAAGAAAGTGGGGCTAAAATGTTGACACACATGGGGAAGTGTTGTATATATATTATTATTATTATACTCCATACAATCATATTATTATTATTATTATTATTATTATTATTATTATTATTATTATTATTATTATTATTATTATTATTATTATTATTATTATTATTATTATTATTATATTTATATTTATTCTATACCCTTATATATATCTATCTAGGTGCACACACATTTACACAAACATAATAACTCCGTTTGTTTTAGAATATACACATATATATGTGATCCTTTTTGGCCATTAACACACTCATATGTATCCATTAATACTACTCTGTAATTATATTTTATTAGTATTACTATTAATTATTATTATTAGTATTGTTCGGGGGTATTGTTCGTGAATCCAAGACCAACCATACAATTGTCCACTATCATTACGTCTACGCAATTTGCCTACAATATTGAATCTCAATATTGAACAGTGAGTTTATATTCTCCCTATTTAAATGCTTCAAATATTTTTGGGTTGAGAATACATGCAATTTATTTTAAACGTAATGGACACAAGTACATACTTAATTCTACACTGAGTTAAACCGAAAATCCCTTAGCTTTGGTAACTAGTAGATGTCAGTACATAGGATGTGGACTGGTGGGCGCGAATAATTGTATATGGATCCATAGGGCTTAACATCCCCGTCCGAGCTAGTAGCGCTAGCCTTTTAATGGACGTATGTTATTTGATTTTACGACACGTTAGTTTGCGTGTATTAAAACGAATAGGGTAATTATTATTATAACGTTAAGTTTAGTTACCAGGGTGCTCTGTTACGTAGAATCTATTGATAAACTTTTGATGAAATCTTGTGGTCCATCTTTATATACTTATGACTCGAGCAATTAAACCTATAACTCACCAACATTCGTGTTGACCTTTTTAGCATGTTTTATTCTAGGTTCTTAGACTACTTCCGCTGTGATGTGATTGTTGCCTACATGGAGTTTCTCATACTTTGTATAAAGTTTATTGCATTCGAAACAAAACTACGTTGTGTAATAAATAATTTGACTGTGATGTCAACCTGTAAAATAAAGACTTATGTATTTTGTGGATTTGCTTATACTTAAGCACTCGCCCACATGTTTATAACTTTCTATGTTTAGAAAGTCACTTATTTTAATGAATGCAATATTTTATCAAAACGTATCATATAGAGGTCAAAACCACACCGTGGAATCAATGATTAACGTGTCGTGTCAATAGCGATTTTGACGGGTCGTTACAGGAGGCCATCTTGAAAAGTCATTTCGCAACTTTTTTGGAGCACGTTAAGAAAATAATCCAAGAGACGATCTAGGGTCGTGTAACCGAAATGGTCCACGGCTAAGTGGATAAAGTCGTGAGAGAATTGTTTGAAGAGAAGTTTTCTAAGCCCCGAACTAGTAATAATGGGGAGGTGTTAATGGTGTTTGAACCATCTATTCCAAAGACGGTCGAACCTTCTCTGAGTAAGGAAAAATTTGAGTCAATTGATGCTCCTAATAAGTGGGCGAGGAGTGCGACCGAAGATGACGGGGACCCAAAGAAGAAGAGTAAGAGAGGACACTTACCTATGTGCTTTGATTGTGCACAAGTGGGGCATATGTCTCGCGATTGCCTGAATCGTATTGCTAGCAAGCTTACGTGTTTTATTTGCCGAAAGGATGGACATCGAAATTCGGAGTGTCTCGAATTATTTAATGATCAAGCTAGAGGTACTATTGATAGCTCGAGGAGCAAAGGAAAAGGAGTTTCGGACGCTGGCATGTCCAAGTGTTACAATTGCGGACAAAGGGGACACAAGGCCCGTGAATGTTCCTCAGAAAGGTACAGGTGTTATCATTGCCGGTCGGAAGGACATCCCAAGGCGAGATGCCCCGAGCTAGAGATGACAAGCGTCATGAAAGGGGGTTCAGGTACTTTTTAGATACGCAATTTGTATATTGTGCGTTTCGTATTAGAATTGTATGTGTGTAAAAATTGTGAAGTTGACTTTGGGTCGACTATTTCTAAAATTGATTTGATCTCCATGAATTTGAGTGAGTTGATGTCATTGTTAGCATGGATTTGGCTCGATTATAATAGAGCCGATATTTTATATCATGACAAATGTATCCGACTAAGAACTCCAAGTGGGGGAGAGATAATTATTTATGGTGAAAAGCGACGAAGGAAAGTGCCTACTTGTACGTATGTGCAGACACGACGACTTCTTACTAGTAGATGCGTGGTTTACCTCACGCATGTAGTTGATGTTCAAGAGGAGTCTCCGTCCATTAAGAGTTCTCCGGTTTTATTCGTGAAGAAGAAGGATGGTAGTATGCGGATGTGCATTCATTATCGGGAGTTGAACAAAGTGACGATCAAGAATCGTTATCCTTTACCTCAGATTGACGATTTGTTTGACCAACTCCAAGGCGCGACGTATATTTCTAAAATTGACTTACAGTCCGGCTATTAAAATGTCCCGTTCTTATTGATTAAAAACGTTCCATATTAATTGATTTCTTTGCGAGGTTTTGACCTCTATATGAGTCGGTTTTCAAAGACTGCATTCATTTTTAAAACAAACCATAACCTTTATTTCATAAATAAAGGTTTAAAAAGCTTTACGTAGATTATCAAATAATGATAATCTAAAATATCCTGTTTACACACGACCATTACATAATGGTTTACAATACAAATATGTTACATCGAAATCAGTTTCTTGAATGCAGTTTTTACACAATATCATACAAACATGGACTCCAAATCTTGTCCTTATTTTAGTATGCAACAGCGAAAGCTCTTAGTATTCACCTGAGAATAAACATGCTTTAAACGTCAACAAAAATGTTGGTGAGTTATAGGTTTAACCTATATATATCAAATCGTAACAATAGACCACAAGATTTTATATTTCAATACACATCCCATACATAGAGATAAAAATCATTCATATGGTGAACACCTGGTAACCGACATTAACAAGATGCATATATAAGAATATCCCCATCATTCTGGGACACCCTTCGGATATGATATAAATTTCGAAGTACGAAAGCATCTGGTACTTTGGATGGGGTTTGTTAGGCCCAACAGATATATCTTTAGGATTCGCGTCAATTAGGGTGTCTGTTCCCTAATTCTTAGATTACCAGACTTAATAAAAAGGGGCATATTCGATTTCGATAATTCAACCATAGAATGTAGTTTCACGTACTTGTGTCTATTTTGTAAATCATTTATAAAACCTGCATGTATTCTCATCCCAAAAATATTAGATTTTAAAAGTAGGACTATAACTCACTTTCAAAGATTTTTACTTCGTCGGGAAGTAAGACTTGGCCACTGGTTGATTCACAAACCGATAACAATATATACATATATATCAAAGTATGTTCAAAATATATTTACAAAACTTTTAATACATTTTGATGTTTTAAGTTTATTAAGTCAGCTGTCCTCGTTAGTAACCTACAACTAGTTATCCACAGTTAGATGTACAGAAATAAATCGATAAATATTATCTTGAATCAATCCACGACCCAGTGTATACGTATCTCAGTATTGATCACAACTCAAACTATATATATATTTTGGAATCAACCTCAACCCTGTATAGCTAACTCAAACATTCACATATAGAGTGTCTATGGTTGTTCCGCAATATATATATAGATGGGTCGACATGATAGGTTGAAACATTGTATACGTGTCTATGGTATCTCAAGATTACATAACATACAATATAAGTTGATTAGGTTATGGTTGGAATAGATTTATTACTAACTTTCACGTAGGTAAAATGAGTAGTTTTTATCAATCTTGTTTTACTCGCCATTTCTTCGTTTCTAATCCGTTTTGAGTGATTTCAGTGGCCACAGTTTCGTATTAACTTAACTTTATGAATATAAACATAAAAAGTATAATTTTATAGTTGGAAATACAAGTTACAAGTCTTTTTTGAAAGAGGTAGTCATTTCCGTCGAAAGAACGACATCTTGATGACCATTTTGAAAAACATACTTTCACTTTGAGTTTAACCATTATTTTTGGATATAGTTTCATGTTCATAAGAAAAATCATTTTTCCGGAAGTATATCTTTTAAATCAAAGTTGTTCTTAGCTTTTAATTATCCCAACCAAAACAGCCCCCGGTTTTACTACAACGGCGTATATCCAGTTTTATGGTGTTTATCGTGTTTCCGGGTTTTAAATCATTAAGTTAGCATATCATATAGATATAGAACATGTTTTTAGTTGTTTTTAAAAGTCTAGTTAGAAGGATTAACTTTATTTGCGAACAAGTTTAGAATTAACTAAACTATGTTCTAGTGATTACAAGTTTATAACGTTGAATAAGACAGCTTTTTATGTATGAATCGAATGATGTTATGAACATCATTACTATCTCAATTTCCTTGGATAAACCTACTGGAAATGAGAAAAATGGATCTAGCTTCAAAGGATCCTTGGATGGCTTGAAAGTTCTTGAAGCAGAATCATGACACGAAAACAATTTCAAGTAAGATTTCCACTCGAAATAAGATTGTTATAGTTATAGAAATTGAATTAAAGTTTGAATATGATTATTACCTTGTATTAGAAAGATAACCTACTGTAAGTAACAAAGGTTTCTTGATCTTGGATGATTACTTGGAATGGATTTAGAAAACTTGGAAGTGAACTTGCAATCTTGGAAGTATTCTTGATTTTATGAAACTAGAACTTTTGGAATTTATGAAGAACACTTAGAACTTGAAGATAGAACTTAAGAGAGATCAATTAGATGAATAAAATTGAAGAATGAAAGTGTTTGTAGGTGTTTTTGGTCGTTGGTGTATAGATTAGATATAAAGGATGTGTAATTTTGTTTTCATGTAAATAAGTCATGAATGATTACTCATATTTTTGTAATCTTATGAGATATTTCATGCTAGTTGCCAAATGATGGTTTCCACATATGTTAGGTAACTCATATGGGCTGCTAAGAGATGATCATTAGAGTGTATATACCAATAGTACATACATCTAAAAGCTGTGTATTGTACGAGTACGAATACGGGTGCATACGAGTAGAATTGTTGATGAAACTGAACGAGGATGTAATTGTAAGCATTTTTGTTAAGTAGAAGTATTTTGATAAGTGTCTTGAAGTCTTTAAAAAGTGTATGAATACATATTAAAACACTACATGTATATACATTTTAACTGAGTCGTTAAGTCATCGTTAGTCGTTACATGTAAGTGTTGTTTTGAAACCTTTAGGTTAACGATCTTGTTAAATATTTTTAACCCAATGTTTATAATATCAAAAGAGATTTTAAATTATTATATTATCATGATATTATGATGTACGAATATCTTTTAATATGATATATATACATTAAATGTCGTTACAACGATAATCGTTACATATATGTCTCGTTTCAAAATCATTAAGTTAGTAGCCTTGTTTTTACATATGTAGTTCATTGTTAATATACTTAATGATATGTTTACTTATCATAATATCATGTTAACTATATATATACCCATATATATGTCATCATATAGTTTTTACAAGTTTTAACGTTCGTGAATCACCGGTCAACTTGGGTGGTCAATTGTCTATATGAAACCTATTTCAATTAATCAAGTCTTAACAAGTTTGATTGCTTAACATGTCAGAAACACTTAATCATGTAAATAACAATTTCATTTAATATATATATAAACATGGAAAAGTTCGGGCCACTACAGCTATCACCAAATGCGGGTCCGTGAGGAAGATATTGAGAAAACGGCTTTTCGAACGCGTTACAGGCATTTTGAGTTCGTACAAATGCCTTTTGGTCTTACGAATACACCGGCGGCATTAATGGATCTTATGAACCGAGTGTGCCAACCTATGTTGGACAAGTAGGTGATTGTGTTCATCGACGACATACTTGTCTATTCTAAGAGTATGAAGGAACATGAACACCATTTGCGCAAAGTGTTGAAGACGTTGCGGAAGGAGAAGTTGTATGCTAAATTCTCAAAGTGTGAATTTTGGCTAAGGGAAGTAAAATTCCTTGGCCATATTGTGAACAAAGAAGGTGTTCAAGTAGATCCGGGGAAGATAGAGACGGTGAAGAGTTGGGGACAACCGACTACGCCTACGAAAATTCGAAGTTTTTTCGAATTGGCAGGTTATTATCGTCGATTTATCTAAGACTTCTCAAAAATCGCTTCTCCGTTAACAAAGTTGACAAGGAAGAACGCGAGATTTAATTGGGAAAAAGAGCAAGAAATTGTTTTTCAATTGTTGAAAGAGAAGTTGTGTCAAGCTCCGGTTTTGGTGTTACCGGAAGGTGTAGAAGATATGAAGGTTTATTGTGATGCCTCGTTAAATGGTCTCGGGTGTGTTCTAATGCAACGGGGTAAAGTCATCGCTTATGCCTCTCGACAATTGAAGGAACACCAAAAGAGATACCCGACTCATGATCTTGAATTGGCGGCGGTGGTTCGTGCGTTGAAAATTTGGCGCCACTACTTGTATGGGGTCAAGTGTACAATTTATTTTGATCACAAGAGTTTGAAACATCTTTTTGATCAACGAGATTTGAACTATCGTCAACGTAGATGGATGGATGTGGTGAAGGATTATGATTGTGAGATACTTTAACATCCGGGTAAGGCGAATGCGGTCGCGGATGCGTTGAGTCGAAAGACTCAACATCCGGCGATACGAGTAGGCTCGTTATTCATGATTATTACTAACGATTTTCTTGTAAAGCTTGGTGAGATTCAAATTGAAGCTTTTGTTAACAACAAGCATGAAGAACGAATCATGGGGCAAACAGAGTTTATCACTTTAGGCCTGCATGGTTTGTTGTCCTTTCAAGGACGAGTGTGCGTGCCTAAGATGGGCGATTACCGACAAGTGCTACTTGATGAAGCACATAATTCAAAGTATTCCATTCATCCGGGTGCGACAAATATGTACCTTGATTTGAGGAAAGAGTATTGGTGGCCCGGCATGAAACGTGATGTTGAGTATGTTGAATAATACGTCACGTGTTTGCAAGTTAAGGCCGAACACCAAAAGCCGTATGGTATGTTACAACCATTAGAAATTCCAAAATGGAAATGGGAGCACATTACCATCGATTTCATTACCAAGTTACCAAAGACGGCGAGAACACAATTTGATACGATTTGGGTGATAGTTGATCGGTTGACTAAAAGTGCATTGTTTCTTCCTATCCGGGAGACGATATCGTCGGAGACTTTGTCTAAGTTGTTAATCAAGGAAGTGATATCAAGGCATGTGGTTCCTATATCAATTGTTTCGGATCGAGATACTCGCTTCACGTCTCAATTTTGGAATAAGTTTCATGAAGATATGGGTACGCAATTGAAGATGAGCACGGCGTATCATCCTCAAACGGACGGTCAAACCGAACGTACGAATCAAACGTTAGAGGATATGCTATAGGCGTGTGTTATTGATTTTGGTAGTAGTTGGGATGAACACTTGCCTTTAGTGGAATTCTTATACAACAATAGTTACCATGCTAGTATTGGAATGCCACCGTATGAGATGCTTTATGGGAGAAGGTGTCGAACCCCTATTTGTTGGGGTGAAGTGGGACAAAGGGAAATCGGGAGTACCGATTTAGTTTTAGAGACGAATAGTAAGATTAAGATGATTCGCGCTCAACTTAAGGCGGCGCAAGATAGGCAAAAATCTTATGCCGATAAACGAAGGTGACCGATTGAGTTCCAAGAAGGTGACGTGGCAATGCTTTAGGTTTCGCCATGGAAAGGTATTATTCGGTTTCGAAAACGAGGAGATTTAGCTCCTCGGTTTATTGGGCCTTTCAAAGTTTTGGCTTGTGTTGGCGAGGTTGCTTATAGACTAGAGTTACCCGAAGAGCTTGGGGGAATTCATAACACATTTCATGTTTCCCATCTCCGTAAGGTTCTTGCGGATGACTTGACTTGGGTGCCATTAGATGAGATTGTTCTAAACAACAAGCTAGAATATGTTGAAGAACCAATAGCAATTCTTGATGAAAAGGTTAAAATATTGCGTAACAAAGAGGTGAGGACTTTTAAGGTCCAATGGCGTCATCGAAAGGTTTTCGAGTTTACATGGGAACCAGAAGAGTTCGTTTTGATGTATCTTTCGGCTTGCCATGCGGCTTGGATCGCGAGGACGCGCTCCGATTCAAGTGGGTGAGAGTTGTAACATCCCGTTTCCTCGTACATGCTCCTAAGGTGCGTATTTTAACTTTGTGAATTTTTAACTTCAACCGTGGTCATTTCAAATTGATTAAACGTTGGAAATGGACTTGACTGGCAAGCCATCGCGTCTGGGTGCAGTGTGTCGCGAGTTGGACCGTTGCGAAACGCGATGAACCTGTATGAAACGCGACGCCATGAAACACCCCTCTCCTGACCAACTTGTCGCGTTTGGGTGGACTTTGTCGCATCCTGGTTGTCGCGAAACGTGATGTAGTGTCGCGAAACGCAACGAGCTCGCTGAACTGACTATTTTGACCCCTTTTTTAAGGGTATCTTTTGGGGTGTTTTGGTCTTTTCACTTTGTGGACGGTTTGGGGAACATAAAAACTGATCCAAGCTTATCCTAAACACATTTAACACTCTTTCACCTACACACTTAAAGTCTAGAGAGAGAGTTAGAGTTTTAGAGTGAGAGAGCTCACTTTGGGGAGGAAGAAGACCAAATCTTGCCCGAGTCCAAGTTTTAAAGTTGTTCCCGACATCTCTAGCTACGTTTTGGTGGTAGTAGTAAGTTTTAACTCCGAGTTTGAGTTCAATTTAATTTGTAGCTAGGGTTTATTCATGTGTGACTTGTAAGACCCATTTTAGGGTTAAATGGGCGAATTTGGGGTAAACTTAATGTATGAAAACCCTAAGGTGTGTAATCTAGGGTTTAGCCATGAGAATTGGTGTTTGAAGAGTTAATTGTGTTGTTAAAATCACTAACACACTTGAGTGTTAGTGAAAGATTACATATTGGTTCGAGTTTGACCAAATTGTGGGTTTTGATTTTAAATGGGTCAAATGGGTAATGGTTGACCTAGTTGGGCAAGATAGGCATGAAAATACCCTAAATTGTGTTAGTTGGTGTTATTGGACTTTGATCACTAGCTTTTAGTGATTAATGATAGTCTTGACCTTGGATGGACGATTTTTGTGCAAATGGGTCATTTAATGCATTGGGTCATTAAATGCACAAGTGTTAAATATTGGTGTCTAGTCCAACTAGTTTGTATGTTGATTGTGTACTTAATGTATTAGCTACTTTGCTTTGAAGGTTGCGAAGGTTTATAATCATCACCTAAGCGTGAAGGTGAGTGAAATAATTATATGCGCATGTATATGATTTATCTATTTGCGGGGTATGGGTTTAAAGTTCGATGTTGACGATACCATATCCTCGCGTGAGTTACTAATTAATGAGGGTTTAAAGTTCGGTGTTGACGATACCTCATGTATGGAGTTAAATTTCGATGTTGACGATGCCATACCACTATTGTAGTGATTTTGATGAAGGGTTAAAGTTCGATGTTGATGATACCTCATATGTGGATTTTAAGTTCGATGTTGACGATACCACATTAAATGAGGTGGATGGGGTTTAAGTTCGATGTTGACGATACCATTCGCGGCGCTAGCCTTGAATACTAACGGATGTTTTGAACATCGATATTTTGTGTGTTGCTTATTATTGTAACAATTTTTATTGTTCGGGATATATGCTTTTGTTGTGCTAGCTTGAGTATTTGAGATTTAGTGTTATATTTATGATGGTATGCTTAATTAAATTGCTAGCGTGTATGCGGTAATTGTGTAAGTGATTGCAAGTAGGTAAATTATATATGTATGTGTATAATTATTGCATTCACTAAGCGTTTTGCTTACCCCTCTCGTTTTTTTACTTTTTAGGTACAAGTATGGAGAAAGGGAAAGGCGTTGCCGGGGATTAGATATTCCCATGTTGGTTGCGTAGGCAAAGTTTTTGGAAGGCGGTCTATTGTTTTGGGTATTTTAGCCCCAAACCATGCTCGTGTGTCGTTTGATTTAAAACTACCATTTTAAGGTCGAACTTGTAATACTTTTGATTGAGGGCCTTCGTGCCTATCATGTAAAATTTAAACTTGTTGAATGTTTATCGTTTCGTATGAATGGGTCGACATCATGTAACCAATTAAAGTGGCGTGTTATTGGTTTATTATACAAAAAAAAAAATTAGGGGTTGAATACGGGTTGGGTCGTTTCAAGGTTGTACAATGTGTTTTGAAGGTCATTGGGGTGTTTTATCATAAGGTTGTACATAATGCTTCAAATACTGTATATATGGTCATGTGGGTGTTTTACTATAAGGTTGTACATAGTGCTTCAAATATTGTACATATGGTTATGAGGGTTTTTTATCATAAAGTTGTACAAAATGCTTCATATATTATATAATTAACATGTTAATATTTTTATTGAATATACTTAATTATTTTAATGACATCATCATGGAGGGATTAGAATTTTTCTCTTTAGTTTTGAATTTTTTTAAGATTGGATAATCTGTATTTATGACATCATCATCTTAGAGATTTATTAGATGCTATATTTAATATTTAAGGTGACACTGTGAACACTAGTCGGTTCAACCCGACCCGGCCATTTTTCAAAAAACAATTACCGTTTTCTTTACAATTTTTTTTCGCTCCTTTCCCTTTTTCAATCCTTTATTTTTTACGTTTAGTTAACCGATCATTAACCAATAAAAATCACTCCTTCGATTAACCAACCAAACCACCCGCAGCGAAGTTTGAGTTTTTTTTTTACTGGTTATAATCAAACGCTTTGCAATAGTTAATTAGCCACAATGAATGCTAACACTTATCCTTGTTTGTAGATTCTAGTATATTCATTCCCAAAATGTTCGCTCATAATAAACGTTAGACCGTTTCTTACGCAGCGTGACCACCTCGAACTCTCCACCATCGCACCACACTCTACTCTCTCTAATCAAAAGACTAAAGGCCCCTACTGAAGATTCAAAGGGCGAGCATTGAAATGAGAAAGGCTTGTAGGCTTGTGACGTTGAACAAGACATTCGAAAACTAAAGCGCACACTAGAAAGTGCTTCGAAAGGTGTCAGCAGGTGCGCGGAGCCGGAGCCCGGCATGTTCGCCCGTTGGGCCGAGTGTTCTCCCACTTCAGAGTCTTCGCCTTTAGATAACAAAAAGTGTCCACCCCTTAGATCGCCAAACTACGACGAGAGTTTTGCCTTTTGAAGCGCCAGTCGCGTAGGGCGACCGGGCCAGGCCGAGCCAGAAAGGCTTTGATGACTCAAGGTTCATATTAGCGAAAGGAGAGTGAGGTACGTGATGGAGGCAAAAAAACTTCCGGCGCGATTGTTGCATCTATCTAGCGTGATTAGAGAAAGATGGAACGTGATTGGTTGGTCAAAAACTATCCGTTTGAAGTTGCTGTTGCTGTTTAAATTTTAATAAATTTTATAAATAATAAATATTTTATATCTCTATAAATACACCACATTTCGTTACTCTCATTTCTATCACTCTCATTCTTTCCATTTTTAACAACACACTCTCAACTTTCCATTTAAAAATAAGTCAAACTCGTGTTGTTTTAGAGGTTAAATTCGGCGGTGAATTTGACCGCGAAGTGAATACGTATACCGGTGGTGATCAAAAAGAGTATTCTGTGGAGGTGCGCAATTTGGTGTTACCGAATGTACTTGCATTTTTAAAGGAAGACATACCTGTTTATCACAAACATGTATGGTTTTTCAAAAAAAAAAGAACCTTCCTACGAAATTCTTGAAGATGATGAAGACTGGAACAACCTGGTTGATCGATCTGTGACACACGACTAAAAAATTGTGTTTTATATCGAATTCAAAGATGAAAGTGAGTATGCTGTGGATGATGATGATGTTGAGGAAGGATGTACCATCCGTGCCATAATACGACACCAGCATCAAGTTTTATTTGGATGATTCCGATATGTCTATTAATGCTGTTGTTTTTTTAATTGTTTAGTTTAATTATGTTTAGTTTATTTTTATTTTTTTAAAATGTACTCGTTTTATGTTATTAGTAAAAGTGTTGTTTAAAAAATTTTATTAAATTGTATTAATATTAATAATAATAATAATAATAATAATAATAATAATAATAATAATAATAATAATAATAATAATAATAATAATAATAATAATAATAATAATAATAATAATAAGTTATAAAAAAAATGAAAAAGAAAATAAATATGTGAGACCAATTATCCATCACATACCCATCAACACTATACCTCACAAAAACACCCATCACCTCCTCACCATTAAGAATGGTCTTAATGGTATCAAAATGCGTTGAAGTTTATATTTTTCATTAATTGTATCAATGTTTTATAAGTTTTGTTGTGCACAAATTTTTCTAAAATATGTACTCTCTCCGTCTCACCACAAGTGTTCACTTACTTTTTGCACATTGTTTTAGAAAATCTCACTAACTTCATTATCCATCAATCAAAAATCTTTTCTCTCAAGAATAACTCCTTCTCATTGGTTGAAATATAAAATAAATACTTGAAATGAAACATCCCAAAATGAAAATGTTGACACTTATGGTGTGACGGAGGGAGTAGTGTTGACACTTGTGATGTGACGGAGGGAATAGTATTTAAGTAGTATTCATAGATACCATTAACCCTTTATATAAAGCTCCGAATGGATACAATATTCTGAATTTTAAGTCGCAGGACTTTATACGAAGCATGCCCGGGAAAATGTAGTGAAGATTGTTAAAAGACTACGAGTAATATTCAAAGGGAAATACAACTCGAAAATCTTTTATGACTATCAACTACTTGCATACTATATTAGTATTCAACTATTGTGCGTACATTTGTAATCTATTGAATCTAATAATTTGTTTGAAATTCAACGGATCAATTAGAGCGCGACATTGCGCGATAATCACATTGAAAAGTTTTTTTTTATTCAAAAACATTTTTTTTTGAAAAAAAATTTCCCAAAAATTATTTTTTATGAATTTTTTTTTTAATTTTAGCATGTCAAATCCTTTCACATGTGATTATAAAAACTATCACATTTGATTCTGTATATCAAATCTAATTACATGTGATTGAAAAATAATACAAATTTTTTTCTCCAAAAAAGTTTTTTTTCCAATCACATGTTATTGGATTTGACATGCAGAATCACATGTGATTGGGTTTTACAATCATATGTGATTGACATGCAGAATCACATGTGATTTATTGCATGTCAAATCCAATCAAATGTGATTGAGAAAAAAAATTCGAAAAAAAAAATTTTGCAAAAGCAATTTCGAAATTTTTTTTTTTCACGCCACATATCGCACTCTGATTGGTCTCTTGGATATCAACTTAAAAGTTGGATTCATAAAGTTGAATATTTCTCATTGTTCGTAACCAATTTATTTATTGATCATCTTTGTGTTTATAAACATGTAAGAATATATTGTTTTAAAGTAGGACAATTTGATCGAAAAATTAAATTAATTTATCAAAATTTATATTAAAGGTAATGTAACTTTTTTAAAATGCCCTAAAAGAATTATGTATTTTTTAAAGGGATACAAATACAAAATGTTTGAAATTGTGGTATTTTTGTATATATGACACCACATCACCGCCACGCTACATCATTCATTCTCAGTTTTGGGCAATTATAAAAGGTATAATATTAGTAATTTATGTTATTACGACTTCTTGACTATTATATAAATTATATTAATAATCTAAAATTCTCGTTGATTTTTTCCATTGAATTTACGTTGAACGTTAGTGTGAATTAAGAATTCGATTTAAGTGATAGTACGTTATAACAAGTTACTCAATATATGCTAGAAGTATTTTCTTGATTTCGTAGTATATATTGAGCAAATCAAACTTTTAATTTAGTCACAATTACTTTAATGGAACTCGTAATTCATACTAAATTCAAATAACTTCAATAAAGAAAATTCAATTAAAATTATAAATGTATTAAAGTTTGATAATAAAAGAGAAGAAAAAATTACGCCTGGTTTGTTTTCATTTTTATCATAAAACCTTAACTTTATTTTTTGCGTCGTTGGTACCTCTACTTTGTTTAAGTTTCGTGGTTGGCATCCCATAGTAACGTCCGTCAATTGCTATTTGTTAATCCCTCACATGTGCCACGCATGCGAAGGCAATTTAGTCCTTTTATCTATCTGGTTCGTATATAAACACAAAACTTACACTCGATAAGTATTACTACCTCCGTCCCACTACAAGTGTCCACTTACTTTTTACACACAGTTTTAGGAAATCCCACTAACTCCATTCTCAACCAATCAGAAATCTTCTCTCTCCAGAATAACCTCTTCTCATTGGTTGAAATACAAAGTGAACACTTGAAATGGGACATCCCAAAATAAAAATGTGAATACTTGTGGTGGGACGAACGGAATAGTTCATTAAAAACCCTATTCCCCCAATTGAGGTAACATTATTTCTAATTTTTAATTAAATTAGATCACTTTACTTTATAAATTAAAAAAAAAAAAAAAAAAAACACAACAACATACTTCTTTTATCATATGTTGTCGATAGTTCTTTTATCATATGTTCTTCATCAGATATGGTCTCATCACCATGGCGTATCATCATCATCATCTGATTACTCTGATGAGATCAAATATCGATTCATATTTGTGTATTGTTCATCTGTTCACTATCTTTCGCCGGAATTCAACCACCATCACCATCATTCGCCGGAATTCAAACACCATCACTGCCACTCGCCGGAGTGTAAACAACATCACCACCACTCGCCGGATTCGATCTGAACTCAATAGCGGAAAGTATCAATTTGTTCAGATCTAAACACCAACACCAAGAAACGATCGATGGTGGTGGTGGTGGTTACTTGGATGAAATCAACAGCGGTAATAAATGACGGTGGTGGTGGTTACTCTGATAAAATCAACAACGGTAGTAAAGCAGGAGTTGAATGTTGATGATGATGTATGTTGTTAAGTGACGATGATGAATATCAAAAACAGTGGTTCTAACGTTCTGATATCCAAGAGGTTAATTAGGAACCTCCCCTGTTTTATTGATAGTGTTTATGTTCTTCAGGCTATAGCCCAGAAGTCTGAATTTTAATATGGACATTTGTTTTTAGAAAGTTTTTAAAGTAGATAGCTTTATAAGATCCGCTTTAATATTAAGATACAAGACTTCTATAAACGTTTATAAAATTAGAGCATGACTTTTTGAAGATTAATTTAGTTGATTGGTTTTTGTTATTATTAGTCTCAAAACATAAATAAAAATTCTGCCAATTTTGAATATGGGGGTATTTTCTTGTGATAAAAGTTTTAGGCTTTGTTGTAACAACCCAAACCGTAACCGACCAAACACGACGAAATTTCAAACAAAAAAAAAATTTTCTGGTGCAGGCCATCTGCGCGGCGCGCCAGGTGGCCGCGCGGCGCGCCAAACCACCTGGACAGCCCGCTGTCCCCGGAAGTCAATTTAATGAAAATGTTTGACTAGTTCCCGACACATTTAGCTAAAACGCTTTTAACCATGACTTCATATATGAAAAACTAGCACGTTTAATTAATAAAATCAAATTTACGAAGCGGGTCCCACATCGACCCAAATTACCCCTTGAGTACCAAAATGCAATATTTGACCATAAGACTTTTAATACAAAACGAAGCCGAGCATGGCGATTGGGGACACGCTACCCAATCCTAATAAATCCAAAAGCAAGTCTTCTACGCAAACTATGCAAGTCCTCAAATCCTCGCGCTTACCCGAGCCACCATCCGCATGCAATCTATAAAAAGAGTCAACAACGAGAGGGTAAGCTAATGCTTAGTGAATGATAATATACTACATACATATATATGTATAAAATGGACACGCCACAAAATAACAAATACCGCATACCGAGGCACCCAAATAAGGCACTACACTAAGCATACCGTACGATCTCTAAGCAACGAGCTAAAGATACAATAACAATATAAGTTCACCAACGACGATGTGAACAACGCCAAATAGCTACACCCGGAGGGTTAGCTACAACACAACAATACATTAATATATAACAATATAAACGAACAAGGTTAACACCTTAACCCAATACCGAGAACCAAAATACCACAATGAAGATTGGCCGAACTACACGAGCCTTAGTAATCCGAAACCACACGAGATTACTATCTTCACAACATCGAGGTTGGCCGAACTACACGAGCCTTAGTAATCCGAAACCACACGAGATTACTACCTCAACAAGATGACCGAACTACACGAGTCACCATGAATCCGAACTACACGAGATTCATTCGATAAGATGACCGAAACTACACGCGTCATCGTGAATCCGAAACCACACGCGATTCACTTCTCCAACTCAAACCCACGGTCACGGGATTATAAAATCCACCACATCGGGGCCACAACATCCAAATCACAATCACGTGTGATAATGTACACACGAACGTGTACTTCGCCAAAGATGGTCAACCAAAACGCACAACCGTGCCAATTGGACTTATACAAAAGTCCATCAAGTCCACCTGCATGTGAAGTGAGCTCTATAGCCGAAAATCACTTCACCCGACCCGCACCCATCCTATACATACATATGTACATAGGATAATATCACTCACCTTGAAGTCTTGAAGAAAGCTTCCAAGTAATCCGCAACTCGCCAATGGAAAATACCTATTCCATTATCACAATTACAACAATACACTTAGAGTGGATTTACAAATCAACCCAATTCGTCACTTAATGCAATTTCGACCCAAATGCACTTCCAAGCACAAACCGTGCCCAAAACTAACCAATAATCACTAACACAAGTGAGAATGGTCCTAATACGCCAATTAAACCCGAACTCAAGTGTTAAACACGTGTCATACCCATTTTGACACTTAAACCTTAATTTTGACCCATAAAGGTCAAAATCTCATTCTCTACCAATTTTGACACCAAAACACATTTAACACGGTTTAATATTCCAACTTAATCCATTTTAAGTTCATAAACCTCATTAAGTCACCAAATGGGTCATAATCACCACCAAACCCTAATTTGACCCAAAGTCACAATTAGTCAACCAAATACCCTAAATGGGTTTCAACACTTCCATAATCACTAACTTAAGTGATTAAACTCAAATTAAAGTTCTAAACATGGCCAATTAGTTCACCAAACCCAAAATCCACCAACAATTAACAACAAACCCGATTACTAGCTTCACTAAACCCATTTCATCACATAAAAAGGTTTTACAACTAATTAACTCAAAACCCTAACTTGAATATCAAATTAGATAATTGAAATTCGGAGTTTGAGCTTACCAATACTATCACCGTGTAGCCGAGAACGAAAGGAACAACTTTAAAACCCTAGACTTTGAACGATTCGAGCTTCTTCCTCACCAAAACCTCCAATCTCTCTCTAAACTCTTACTCTCTCTCTAAAATGGATGAAGATGATGAGTGGATGTGAATGGGATCCAAAACTGATCCAAACTAGCTCATAAGCCTCACAAATCCGGCCTCAAGTGAAATTACCCATTTGCCCTTCATTTAAACCAAATAAAAACAAAGGATTCTGTCAGCAGCAAATGGCGCGGCGCGCCGAATCCCCGCGCGGCGCGCAACATAACTGAAACAGATTCTTTTGCATTTTAAACTTTATATAAATAATCCGCGAAACCCAATCTCGAACGTCTTAATACACAAACAAGCAAGATAAATATTCGGGTCTTACAACTCTCCCCCACTTAAACTCGATCACGTCCTCGTGATCCTCATCACTTAACCAAGTGGACCTCACCCTACGGTCCTCGACATAAGTCCCAATCCGACTTTCCTAAGCAATTCCTTTCCAAAGAATCGCCTTCCACAACTAAATCGTCACCCGCGATTTATCTAAACCACAATCCGAGCACTAAAACCATGCTCATTCCCTAACATCGGGAAAACTCATCCAATCTCGTACCGAGATATCAATCCCTCGGCGTACTATTACCAAGTACCGTGCTAAAGCAACCAAGTCTCAACCTAAGGTCAACAACCCGAAACGATGAAGACCGAACCAAACGAATCCTTACGGATAACACCAATCACTAAACATCCCTTGTAGCGTATAATACAACCAATACGCAACTACCGTAACATCATACGCGAACGACTAGAACTGCTAGCGTCCAATCGACTATAACAACTTAAAACCCTAGGCGTACAAAATCGACCATTGTCACGCCCGTAACGACATGTGAGCGAAATACGGCTATCGCATCAGTAATCACACAACATGGTCCTCACGACCCCCACCATCGGTGTATCAAACAACCAATGGATCACACAACACACGAAGGCTGGCCGAAAACACACGCGCCTTAGTGAATCCGAACTACACGCGACTCACTACCTTCACCACAACAACAATCGGGAATGGCCGAACTACACGCGCCATAGTGAATCCGAACTACACGAGAGTCACTATCCCGGAGGAATGACCGAACTACACGAGTCAATTGTGAATCCGAACTACACGAGACTCACTCCTCGATACAATGACCGAAACCACACGAGTCATTTGTGAATCCGAAACCACACGCGATCCACTTCCACAATATGATGACCGAAACCACACGCGTCATCGTGAATCCGAAACCACACGCGATCCACTACTATGGCGAAGTCAGCGGACCCGAAGATCATGCTTCACTAAATCTCAACACCGGATAAAGTCAGCGGACCCGAAGATCATGCTTCACCGATCACGTACTCCCGTGATGAAGTCAGCGGACCCTAAAGATCATGCTCCATCACTCAACCGTACCATAATGAAGTCAGAGGACCCCGAAGGTCATGCTTCATAAATCATCAATACCACGATGAAGTCAGCGGACCCTAAAAATCATGCTTCATCGATCACATACGCACTTTCGGCCTCAAACAACGAGTAGTGCAACATCGCGCCCTGCTACACTATAGTGAATCCTAACGGATACCACTAACCATCCCCACAATCGAGCAAGAACCACCTATATCAATCATAGGTACCAAACAATGATTCCCCAAAAGAGAATCCGACACACACCTCCCTTAACCGAAGGATTTCACCTTGCTCACCAAACACGTCCATTATCTCTCAACGAGATTTACTACATTACCACCTCAGTGGTAATTCCAATCCAATATCATAAGTACAATTTAACCAAAATTGTACTCTACCACAAGTTGACCAAAACTAGGTCTCGACGAAATTTCCGGATCTACCAAAAACATCATCCGAAATATCACACTAAAACTTCCTCGTGCGGAAATGCGACTCCCCCACTTGGAACCACGTTCTTATATCACAATTCGTAGAACCGTACAATGCTACCAAAGGTAGACTTTACCAAGGATTGGGTACACACGACCCATCACCACACCTTGCTCCAACCTTGAGCACACGAAGGATTTCAAACGATCCTCAGACACTTCGAACGAAAAGTGCACCACGATTTCACAACCCATACCCTTGCAATCATCCAATTGCTTTAGTTTGTCAAATTCCACCTAGTCACTCATGTACTTAAGGGTTCCTCCCGGTACCCTAAGTACAATGTGACTACAACACAATCGGAGTCGACACCACGTTAGTAGGTATAAAAGAGGCACCTAATGTCGCGTCATAAAGACTCCATTACCAACACACATCGAGATTTTAAACACTCGATCTCAAAGGTTCCAATCACCCGACGAACCTCGTGGTTCATCAACTTCAACACACAAGCGAACACGCGCTTAACAATCGAACACCAAAACGATTTCCGTGGCTTGGTAGAAACATACCCCAAATACTAAGGAATGCTTGGTTGCACCAAGTCTTACGCCCTTCGCCCGACAATCAAACATCACCTTAGGGTACTTCCATTAGGAACGTCACCCATAGCATAACATGCACAACAAAGACATACAACTCAAACTCAACCGGCATTTTATAAATAATCAAAAGACCTATTTAATAAAATGAAACGTACCTTAACGTCTCCTCGCCGCACCCGTCCCCGCTAACTTGGGACATTCCGACTTACGATGTCCTTCCTTTTGGCAATTGAAGCACACCATACTACCACCCTTTGGTACCGAACATTCCCAAGACTTGTGACCCCTTACGCCACAATTGTAACATCTAGCCGCACTAGAATCCGATATACCCGTTCGCGTACCACCCGTGCTCACACTCGGACCCTTAGTCCTCTTACTCGGAGCACCATAAGAAACAACTCTTCTCTCACTTGAAGATTCACCCCTCTTCGATCGTGAATACGACTCGAAACCTCTAGCCAAGTCGAATAATTCCGAAAACGATTTCGCTTGACCCCGACTAATCTTACCCTTCAAGTCATCATTCAAGGTCCGATAGAAATCCCCCATTAACAAACGATCATTCCCCAAATACTCCGGACAAAAACGAGCCTTCGCCATAAAGGTCGTCTTAAGAGTACTCAAATCCATAGATCCTTGTCGCAAATTTCGCAACTCATTACGCAATTCCCACAAATCGGCCGAAGTCCGGAACTCCTCAAAGAATTCCTCCTTAAACTCGTCCCACGATAAGGCCATAAACGTCTCGCCACCGACAAGATCAATCTTACCATCCAACCAATCCCTTGCCCTACCCCGCAACAAACTCGTAGCGAGTCTCGTCTTCCTCTCGGGAGGGCAATCAATAGTACGAAAACACCCTTCGACATCCGAAATCCAAGTTGTGCTTACCAAAGGATCCGGTTTTCCGTCGTACATCGGGGGTTTAGTCCTCATGAAGCTTTTAAGATAACGCTCCATTTCACTACTACTTTGAAGTTCGGAATACTTCCTTTCCATTCTTTCTTCTAACGCACCCATTTGCTCCGCAACGGCGGCCGCAACCCTAGTGTTAAACTCCACGTCATTCGCCTCGGTCTCGTTTCGCGTCGTCATTCTAAAGAATGCAAAACGATTAGTCCACGAACGTGTAAAATCGTACGCATGACACAGCCCCTTCTTGCTAAACACTCATCGTACATCACTTGTTAGACACGATTTGCACCCGTAATAAGGTTTGCAAGTTCTTATTACGCACACATGCCGTATCGACTCGTTAGTACAACGACCGTCTCGCTCGATGATATACACAAACACAACCAAAATTCTACGCGGTACAAACACACGCGAGAATTATTATCACAACACAACAACATATTAATAATATCCGCATTACTAATATAAACGTTAGTCAACCTATAGCCAAGGCACTAACCAAACCCATTCCGACCCGTAATCCTACAAGTCCCGCAACAATTTAAGCACACACAAGTCTAAGTCTAGGCACCTATCTCAAGTCACCTAAATCCCTTAGACCATGCTCTGATACCACTTGTAACAACCCAAACCGTAACCGACCAAACACGACGAAATTTCAAACAAAAAAAAAATTTTCTGGTGCAGGCCATCTGCGCGGCGCGCCAGGTGGCCGCGCGGCGCGCCAAACCACCTGGACAGCCCGCTGTCCCCGGAAGTCAATTTAATGAAAATGTTTGACTAGTTCCCGACACATTTAGCTAAAACGCTTTTAACCATGACTTCATATATGAAAAACTAGCACGTTTAATTAATAAAATCAAATTTACGAAGCGGGTCCCACATCGACCCAAATTACCCCTTGAGTACCAAAATGCAATATTTGACCATAAGACTTTTAATACAAAACGAAGCCGAGCATGGCGATTGGGGACACGCTACCCAATCCTAATAAATCCAAAAGCAAGTCTTCTACGCAAACTATGCAAGTCCTCAAATCCTCGCGCTTACCCGAGCCACCATCCGCATGCAATCTATAAAAAGAGTCAACAACGAGAGGGTAAGCTAATGCTTAGTGAATGATAATATACTACATACATATATATGTATAAAATGGACACGCCACAAAATAACAAATACCGCATACCGAGGCATCCAAATAAGGCACTACACTAAGCATACCGTACGATCTCTAAGCAACGAGCTAAAGATACAATAACAATATAAGTTCACCAACGACGATGTGAACAACGCCAAATAGCTACACCCGGAGGGTTAGCTACAACACAACAATACATTAATATATAACAATATAAACGAACAAGGTTAACACCTTAACCCAATACCGAGAACCAAAATACCACAATGAAGATTGGCCGAACTACACGAGCCTTAGTAATCCGAAACCACACGAGATTACTATCTTCACAACATCGAGGTTGGCCGAACTACACGAGCCTTAGTAATCCGAAACCACACGAGATTACTACCTCAACAAGATGACCGAACTACACGAGTCACCATGAATCCGAACTACACGAGATTCATTCGATAAGATGACCGAAACTACACGCGTCATCGTGAATCCGAAACCACACGCGATTCACTTCTCCAACTCAAACCCACGGTCACGGGATTATAAAATCCACCACATCGGGGCCACAACATCCAAATCACAATCACGTGTGATAATGTACACACGAACGTGTACTTCGCCAAAGATGGTCAACCAAAACGCACAACCGTGCCAATTGGACTTATACAAAAGTCCATCAAGTCCACCTGCATGTGAAGTGAGCTCTATAGCCGAAAATCACTTCACCCGACCCGCACCCATCCTATACATACATATGTACATAGGATAATATCACTCACCTTGAAGTCTTGAAGAAAGCTTCCAAGTAATCCGCAACTCGCCAATGGAAAATACCTATTCCATTATCACAATTACAACAATACACTTAGAGTGGATTTACAAATCAACCCAATTCGTCACTTAATGCAATTTCGACCCAAATGCACTTCCAAGCACAAACCGTGCCCAAAACTAACCAATAATCACTAACACAAGTGAGAATGGTCCTAATACGCCAATTAAACCCGAACTCAAGTGTTAAACACGTGTCATACCCATTTTGACACTTAAACCCTAATTTTGACCCATAAAGGTCAAAATCTCATTCTCTACCAATTTTGACACCAAAACACATTTAACACGGTTTAATATTCCAACTTAATCCATTTTAAGTTCATAAACCTCATTAAGTCACCAAATGGGTCATAATCACCACCAAACCCTAATTTGACCCAAAGTCACAATTAGTCAACCAAATACCCTAAATGGGTTTCAACACTTCCATAATCACTAACTTAAGTGATTAAACTCAAATTAAAGTTCTAAACATGGCCAATTAGTTCACCAAACCCAAAATCCACCAACAATTAACAACAAACCCGATTACTAGCTTCACTAAACCCATTTCATCACATAAAAAGGTTTTACAACTAATTAACTCAAAACCCTAACTTGAATATCAAATTAGATAATTGAAATTCGGAGTTTGAGCTTACCAATACTATCACCGTGTAGCCGAGAACGAAAGGAACAACTTTAAAACCCTAGACTTTGAACGATTCGAGCTTCTTCCTCACCAAAACCTCCAATCTCTCTCTAAACTCTTACTCTCTCTCTAAAATGGATGAAGATGATGAGTGGATGTGAATGGGATCCAAAACTGATCCAAACTAGCTCATAAGCCTCACAAATCCGGCCTCAAGTGAAATTACCCATTTGCCCTTCATTTAAACCAAATAAAAACAAAGGATTCTGTCAGCAGCAAACGGCGCGGCGCGCCGAATCCCCGCGCGGCGCGCAACATAACTGAAACAGATTCTTTTGCATTTTAAACTTTATATAAATAATCCGCGAAACCCAATCTCGAACGTCTAAATACACAAACAAGCAAGATAAATATTCGGGTCTTACATTTGTGGTGTAGAAACTGGTTTGAAAATACATACACACCATAATAAGTCATACTTTGGCTTAAAGAGTTGTAACCATATGGTTTTTAAATTGAAAACATTATAAAGTATTGAAAGGACAATACTACCCTCACATGTGTGGCACATGTGAGATGTTAACCTTAAAAAACTTAACAGACGTTACCATGGGGTACCCATCACGAAACTGAAGCAAAACATAGGTACCAACGCTGAAAAAAAAGAGTTAAGGTTTTGAGATGAAAATGTAAACAAACCATATGTACCAACGGCGTATTTTTTTCAAAAGAAAATAAAAAAAGTTACTAATTTTAATAAAGGTAATATAATTGTTATAGTTTCTAGAAAAGGATTATGATATGACTTTCATGTGAACAACATTCCTTCAATCACTAATACAGAATGTCGAACGCAAACCCCTCATAACAAACCGGTTTTGTGTGTTTTGAAGGAAAACCGGTATCAAAAGGGTATTGAGACCGGTTTCATTTTCGGGCGGAAAAGAGAAATCGGTTTTTTCATAAAACCGATTCTGATTCCTACATTTTGAAACCGGTTCCTTAAAAAACCGCTTTAAACTTTAGAACTCCCTTTTGTGGAGTAAACCGGTTCCATGAACAACTTTACATCTCGATCTGTGTATATATTATATCATCAATATATCCTGACATTGTCCATTCACTTTCAAATTTTTCAAACATGGCGCCACTCACTTCATCATCAACAAGTTTTTGTTACAAGTTTCTAAATAATTTGTTCTTATTTTATCATTAGACTAATAATGCCTTCATTTTCGATTAATTCTTTTGATGTTCGATTAATTATTTTGATGTTCAATTAATTCTTTTGATGCTTCGTAAACAGGTACGATTAAATCTTTAGCTGTGTTCGCTAATTAAATATGTTTAAAGGATGAAGATCGATGAACTACCGGGCGGATCTGTTTGTTTTTGTATGATGAAGGTGATGATGATGAAAAACGGGGATGAAGGTGGTGATGGTGATGTTGTAGATCTGGTGAAGGTGAAGGTGAAGGTGATGATGTTGATCTGGTGATGATGGTGATCTGGCGATGATGAAGATCTGGTGATGATGATGATGAAGAACTGATTATATATATATATATATATATATATATATATATATATATATATATATATATATATATATATTAAAAATAGATTTGAAACTGGGTTCTTAAAACAACCGGTTTGAAAAGTGATATGTTCGAAACCGGTTTTAAAACCGGTTTGCAAAGCCCATAAAACCGGTTTGGAATGTCTTTTTTGTAGTAGTGAATTTTAAACAATTTAAAGTTGCTCGAAGTAGTACATTTTGTGCAAAATAATAAAAAAATAAAATCCGTTTTTAACATATGAAAATGTTCAATTATCTTTTTATTGATAATCTTAATAATTTAATTTATCTTACCGCGCCATTTTCCTTAACCGTGTATCGAACTTAACATAGGTTACAAGGGTAGTTGATGAACTTTACAATTTATACTTTTTGTGTTTAAATGATGAAAGCTTATACTCCCTCCCCCGTGTAAAATGAAATGCCCGTTTATACCGATTATAAACGATTCACAATAGTTGATTTCATTGCGAGCTATTTGACCTCTAAATGATACATTTTACAAACATTGCATTCGTTTTTAAAAGACAAACTTTCTTTACATTGAAAGTTGACAGCATGCATACCATTTCATAATACATCCAACTATAAGTGACTTAATAATAATCTTGATGAACTCAACGACTCGAATGCAACGTCTTTTGAAATATGTCATGAATAACTCCAAGTAATATCTCTAAAATGAGCAAATGCACAGCGGGAGATTTCTTTTATACCTGAGAATAAACATGCTTTAAAGTGTCAACCAAAAGGTTGGTGAGTTCATAAGTTTATCGCAAACAATAAAATTCATCATTTTGATAGACCACAAGATTCAAATACAGCATACCTATCTCGTGTACGAAATCATTTTTCATAATGCTTAGCAGAGTAGGTTCGTATCCTTTTCTCTCCCGTAGGTTTCCTCGCGATTTTTAAATAATCGTGCACATATCTCGTGCACAAAACTAATACACATAACCTGTGTATAAAAATCATTCTCTCGATACATAACATTCATTTCAATTTCATTGCTCAACATGGTAACCGACCTTAACATATAATGCGCATCAATAATATCCCCAAAACAAAACATCTCGTCTGTATAATATATAAACTTCGAAGTACTAAACACCACGCCCACTAGCCCTTCCGTCTAGTGAACATTCTGGGTGGGGGTGTTAAACCCGGTAGCTACCTTTAGGATTCGCGTGAATTAGGGCCATACCCGATTCTAATTCTTAGGTTATCAAGCAATAATAATCAGGGGAAAATATATTCATCAATTGGTGGCAATTATCATGTCCACCTAATTCAATAATAATCAACAGAACTTCTGTCTGTATAATAATTTATTCGAGGAATGTTTTGCTTGTGTCTATCTCGTCAAACATTTATAAAAGCATCTCACTCCAAAAATATAGATTTCAAAGGCATTTAATAAAGCAGTTGTAAAAACAGCGCATGTATTCTCAGTCCCAAAAATGTAAAGAGTAAAAGGGAATCAAATGAACTCACAATACTATATTTTGTAGTAAAAATACATATGACGACATTGAACAAATGCAAGGTTGGCCTCGGATTCACGAACCTATATCACTCATATATATTACCACATATAATCGTAATTAAGAAATTTTATATATATATATTTTGTTATTAGTAATATACTTGTTATACTATATGTTATTTAGATAAATTTAATATATTTAGTTTATATGTTTTATATAACTATTACTTATCATTAATAATAAAAACTGTATATATTAAGGTTTAGTATATATTTATTATTAATTGATATAGCTTAACTAATATCTTTTTAATAATAAAAGTATAACGTAATGTATTTTTATATAAAAGTATCTATTTGTGAAAATATTGATAGTTTTAGTGATAACAAAATAATAATTTTAGTAAGAATGGTAATAATGGTAATAAGCTTAATAATAATAATACTAATGATTATATTAATAATAATAATGATAATATTTATAATAATACTTATGTTACTAATAATAATAATAATAATATTCTTATTTATAATTATAATCATAATAATAATAATGATAACTAATACTTGAATGACAAAATTTATAATAATAATTACATTAATAATGTTAATAATAATAATAATAATAATAATAATAATAATAATAATAATAATAATAATAATAATAATAATAATGGTTTTAATACTTATAACTATGATAATAATAATAATAATAATAATAATAATAATAATAATAATAATAATAATAATAATAATAATAATAATAAGTGTTATAATACTAATAATAACAATAATATTAATAACAATAATAATAATCATTGTAATAACAATAATAATAATAATATAAATGATAATAAAAATAATACTAATAAGAATAAGACTACCTTCAAGGAAGTAGGCCTTAAAAAAAATAGTGACTCATCCCGGACTCGAACCCGTGACCTCTCGTTCCCCGACACCCCTTCTAACCATGGCTCTACCTATTGTTTTTCTGAATTAAATGCCACCCAAACATTTATAACCCATTTATTATTTTATGTGTCATTATCTAACCTCCATGATCATCCTTGTAAACCCTGTGTACATCATCATCATCCTCATAACCGTATAGCTTTTTCATCATCATCATTTTATCTATCATCTAACGCATCAACATCAACTTAATCATTTATGTATCATCTTCTAAACATCATCAATATCTTCACAGAAACATCACTATAATAATCATTATATCGGTTTATCAAAAAAATCACGAATCATCATCTAAACATCGAAATCATCATCATCCTTATTCACTATCATCGTGGTTATAGTCTAAATCTAATCACCATACATTATACATTATGTATCGTGCAGTATCACCATCATCTTCACGATCTTACATCATATTAGAATAATCATCTTCATTATTATTACACGTTAAGCTACAACAGCAACATCAAAACAGAAGTAGGAATTCGAATAATAGTAAAAATACAGCAACATAGCAGCGGTTTTGAGTGGCGTTCTTGGACATATAAATAAAAAGAAAACAGCAGTCATTCGCAGTCCTCGTACAATAGCATGAGATGCAGGTTGTTATTAATAGGAAAGGGTTAGATTTATCTTGGCTGCAAAACAGTCCGCTGTGATGGTGGGTTGTTAAGGTAGGGGTGGTGACCGTTATGGTGATTTCCATAAGAGAGAAAGAGAGAGAGAAGAGAGAGAGTAGGTGGCTGGAGATGGATTCAAGGTAGTGGTGGTTTACGGTTAATGGTGGTGGTATGATCAAGCTACGAAGATCATGGATGGTAATGGTAATAAAATTGATATTACGTTCTGTGAAGGAAACAAGGGATTGTTTACAATACTTGGGTTTTCTAAAGTGAATTTTAGAAAAATCAAATAGAAGGCAGAAACTAGAAGTATTGGTGGGTTATATTCTAAAAAAAATAGTGAGATAATAATATATATATATAGATAGATGGGTTAAGTAACAAAACATGTACAGCAAAAGATGCGTTCTAGTTGATATTTTTCTTATATATAAAGTTAAAGTGTATTGATAATGCTAAAAACAAAAATATATTTTATAGCATTATCCCTCAAGAAAGACAAGCTTTTAGTTGCAATTGTTCTATTTACAAGTAATATTCGTTTAAATAATAAAAGGTGAAGACGAAAGGCAGATTCGACGAATTGAAGACGCAAACGACCAAAAAGCTAAAAAGTACAAATTACAATCAAAGTGGTTCAAATTGGTGATGAGAAACGTCTCAAAATTACAAGAGTACAAGACGCAAAACGCAAAATACAAGATATTAAATTGTACGCAATGACGTTCGAAAATCCGGAACCGGGACTAGAGTCAACTCTCAACACTCGACGCAATGGACAAAAAATTACAAGTCAACTATGCTCAAGAATATAATATAATATATAATTAATTATATATATTATTATATATTATATATTTACGCGGCCCACGTTTTGGGTCAATATGTGAGCTGTAATCCAGACTTCCGCACTCGCGGAGTTCTGATGTATAAAACAACCGCACTCGCGGAGATCTATAGGAAAACGTGGGTCTATAAAAGGCAACGAATTATGCACAACGAAATCACATCTTTTTCTTTCTTCATTCTCTCAACGTATATATATATATATATATATATATATATATATATATATATATATATATATATATATATATATATATATATATATATATAATAATTTTAATTTTAATTTCAATTTTAATTTTAATAATAAGGGTATGTTAGTTAATGTTGTAAGTGTGTAAGTCGAAATTCTGTCCGTATAACGCTACGCTATTATTAATCATTGTAAGTTATGTTCAACCTTTTTAAATTAATGTCTCGTAGCTAAGTTATTATTATGTTTATTTAAGCCGAAGTAATCATGATGTTGGGCTAAATATTAAAATTGGGTAATTGGGCTTTGTACCATAATTGGGGTTTGGACAAAAGAACGACACTTGTGGAAATTAGACTATGGGCTCTTAATGGGCTTTATATTTGTTTAATTAAATGATAGTTTGTTAATTTAATATAAAGATTTACAATTGGACGTACCTATAAATAACCACATACACTCGATCGGACACGATGGGCGGGATATTTATAAGTACTAATAATCGTTCATTTAACCGGACACGGGAATGGATTAATAGTTAATGGACTTATTAAAACAGGGGTGAATTATATACAAGGACACTTGGTGTAATTATAGTTTAAGTCCCCAATTAGTTGGAATATTTGACTTCGGATATAAGGATAATTTGACGAGGACACTCGCACTTTATATTTATGACTGATGGACTGTTATGGACAAAAACCAGATGGACATATTGAATAATCTAGGACAAAGGACAATTAACCCATGGTAATAAAACTAAAATCAACTCGTCAAACATCATGATTACGGAAGTTTAAATAAGCATAATTCCTTTATTTCATATTTAATTGCACTTTTAATTATTGCACTTTAATTTATTGTCATTTTATTTATCGTACTTTTTAATTATCGCAATTTTATTTATCGTCATTTTATTTATCGCACTTTTATTTATCGCAATTTCATTATCGTTATTTACTTTACACTTAAAATTAAGTTATATTTATTTTTAATATTTTACATTAGGTTTAACTGCGCCTAAAGTTTTAAAATCGACAAACCGGTCATTAAACGGTAAAAAAATCCCCTTTTATAATAATAATACTACTTATATATATATATATATATATATATATATATATATATATATATATATATATATATTTATATTTTTATTTTTATAAATATAGTTTTAAAAAATATAGCGTTAAACTTGGCTAAGATCCCTGTTGAACGAACCGGACTTACTAAAAACTACACTACTGTACGATTTGGTACACTGCCTATAAGTGTTGTAGCAAGGTTTAGGTATTTCCACTCTATAAATAAATAAATAACTTGTGTAAAATTGTATTGTATTTAATAGTATTTAGTAGTAAAAATACAACTATTTTGTATACACCTCGCATAACATCAAGTATTTTTGGCGCCGCTGCCGGGGACTGCTTAAACGCCGGAAGTGAAACGCAATATAAAAAAAAGATTTTTATTAAGTTTTAGTTTATTTTTATAAAAATACGTTTTAAATATTAAAAATACAAAAATATA
Organism: Rutidosis leptorrhynchoides; assembly: GCF_046630445.1. Classification (NCBI taxonomy): domain Eukaryota; kingdom Viridiplantae; phylum Streptophyta; class Magnoliopsida; order Asterales; family Asteraceae; genus Rutidosis; species Rutidosis leptorrhynchoides. The sequence goes on along the minus strand of NC_092343.1, from coordinate 232,788,262 downwards.
AAAAAATATCTATATATTTTTAAGAATTTGTTTAAAATATATAAAAGTATAAAGTATTTCTATTTCTATTTTTCAAATTATAAGTTTTTATTTATTTAATATAAATATTTTATAAAACAGAAAATTAAAATAAAAAGTAAAAAAAAATTAAATAAAACAAACTGAACCTGCGAAATTGAACCATTCTCGTTTGAACCTGCAACATCCGCACTCGCGGAATTTTTCTGGCACATGGCACCGCACTCGCGGAGCCGTCTGACAGGTCAAACCCTCAGCCAGCATTAATTACGGATTTAGGGTTAAATTTTTATTATTATTATTATTAAAACTAATTAGGTTTTATTATTTAATTAATTTTTAGTTTTCAGTTTTAAGTTTTAATTAATTTTGTAATTTAAGTTTTATCTAGTTTTATTAACTATTAAATTAATACTTTTATAAAATAAATAATATAAAAATAATATTTTTATAAAAATTAGTAATTTTATCATTTTTTGTATCTTTTTATAAATTGTATATTTTAATCGTTTAAATCATAATTTGTATATTTATCGTTAGTAATTAATTTTAAGACTAGTTTTTGCCTTAGTTATTTTTATTTCTAGATTTTTAAGTTTTGCCGTAAAATCTCTTAAGTGCTCTTTCTTTAGACTAAGATTTAGGTACTTTAGAATTTTACGACGTTGTTTATCGCTTTAGTTTTTATATTTTAGTACTTTTTAAGTTATTGCTGTTTTAGATATAGAATTCCTTTTAAGCTTTAATATCTTTAGACGTAACTTTTAATTTTTAGTTTTTAGACTTTAAGTTTCGACGCGCTACGTTCTTTTTATTATTTTTTGACGCTTTTCGACGCACTCTTTTTCTTTCTTATTTTTTGCCGCTCTAGTTTTTAGGACATAGAATTTTCTATTTCTTCTCTAAAATTTCTTTAAATTTCAACGAAAAATTATTTTAAGTGGTTAAATTGATAGACATCCAAAATTTTCTGCTTCGTAGTAATAGTTGGATTTGTTAGTGGCTGAGTTGTGAGCTTCCGATTTAAAGGGTTCTGGCTCTCTGCTACATCTTTTGGCTATTCGAAACGTGGGCAAAAGCAGAAAAGTCTATTAATTCGATAACTTATATAATTTTTATCTTTTATAACTAATAGGATATACAGTGAATGCACAGAGCAAAACGTTCACCACCTTTTATACGTTCACCACCTGTAACTCGATCAAGACATCTAGCCAATATTTTCGCCGTTGATTTTTCTTTAGAATCGTCATCCAGTCGACCAAGTACTCCAATTCAAATTTTCGATAATCCATTTTTGAACCCGACCTCACAATTGAGAATCCAGAGGATATTCAGGGACAATTCAGAGATCCTGAACCACTAATCTTTCCTCCGGAACCACCAATCATTCAAACAGAGATTGTCGAGGAACAACCCATTAAATCAGAATCCTCTAGTGATTCAGATTCAACAAATTCAATCATGGAAAATCTGGAACCTCTAAGTATGGAAGACAGAATGCGAGCTAAACGCACTGGCCAAGGTCACGCAATTACTCAACCAGACATTAATGCGCCAGATTATAAAATAAAAGGACAAATCTTACACATGGTAACTAATCAATGCCAATTTAGTGGTGTACCGAAGGAAGATCCAAATGAACATCTTCGTACCTTTAACAGGATTTGCACTTTATTTAAAATAAGAGAAGTGGAGGATGAACAAATATATCTCATGTTATTTCCATGGACTTTAAAGGGAGATGCCAAAGATTGGTTAGAATCGTTACCTGAAGGGGCGATTGATACATGAGATGTTTTAGTTGAAAATTTTCTTAAACAATTCTTTCCGGCATCTAAAGCCGTAAGACTTCAAGGAGAAATTGTTACGTTTACACAAAAGCCAAATGAAACTCTATATGAAGCGTGGACAAGATTTGGAAAGTTATTGAGAGGATGTCCTCAACATGGTTTAGACACTTGTCAAATAGTACAAATATTCTACCAAGGATGTGACATCACTACACGAAAAGACATCGATATAGCAGCTGGTGGTTCCATTATGAAGAAAACCGCAACTGACGCTTACAAAATTATTGATAACACTGCTTCCCACTCACATAAGTGGCATTAAGAAAAAGATATCGTTAGATCATCTAAAGCAGCTAGAGCCGATTCTAGCCATGACTTAGATTCCATTTCCGCAAAGATAGATGTTGTCGAGAGACGAATGGAAAAGATGACTAAAGATATTCACTCAATAAGAATTAGTTGTGAGCAGTGTGGAGGACCACATTTGACAAAAGATTGTCTCAGTATTGAACAAACAATGGAACAAAGAGAGAATATTTCATATCTAAACCAAAGGCCTGGAAATAATTATCAGAATAATTATCAACCGCCAAGACCGATCTACAAGCAAAACCAGAATTATAATCGAAATGTTCCATAAAACAACCAACAAGGTCCTAGAAATCAACAAGTATCCAACAATACTTACAATCAGCAAAGACCTATTTTTCAAAACAAACCACCACAAACCGATGATAAAAAGTCAAATTTAGAAGATATGATGTCGAAGCTAGTTGAATCTCAAACGCAGTTTTTCACATCTCAGAAACAAACCAATGAACAAAATGCTCAAGCATTTAGAAATCAACAAGCTTCTATTCAAAATCTGGAACAAGAAGTAAGCAACCTAGCAAGGTTGATAGGTGAAAGAAAACCGGGAAGTTTACCCAGTGATACAAATGCTAACCCCCGGAATGAAACAGCTAAAGCTATTACCACAAGAAGTGGTATTACACTTAAACCACCTGAAATACCTGTAATTTCTGATGACTCTATTTCTACTCCACAAGAACCACAACCTGATCAAGAAAAGGAAACAGAACCGGTAGTTGAAAAGGTTAATGAAGATAACACAGTTAAGGAAAAACCTTATGTTAAACCATACCAACCACCACTTCCTTACCCGAGTAAAATGAGAAAAGAGAGACTTGAAGCCGAGCAATCCAAATTCTTGGATATGTTTAAACAAATAAATGTCAACCTTCTTTTCATTGATGTGATTTCAGGAATGCCTAGATATGCTATATTTCTGAAAGATCTAATCACGAATAGAAAGAAAATGGAAGAACTCTCGGCTGTTACTATGAATGTTAATTGTTCTGCAGTACTGTTGAATAAGATACCAGAAAAATTATCAGATCCAGGAAGTTTCACGATTCCATATTTTCTGGGTAGTCTTAGTTCAATAGAAGCATTGGCAGATTTAGGTGCTAGTATAAATTTAATGCCATTTCCACTATACGCTAAATTAGACCTTGGAGAATTGAAACCAACAAGAATAAGTATACAACTAGCAGATCGATCAGTAAAATATCCTAGAGGGATAATGGAGAACATGCTAGTTAAAGTTGATACTTTAGTATTTCCAGTAGATTTTCTTATTCTGAACATGGAAGAAGATTCTCGAGTTCATCTCATATTAGGAAGACCATTCTTAAACACGGTTAAAGCAATAATAGACGTGTTTGGTAAGAAACTGACCCTACGTATAGAGGACGAGAGTGTTACCTTTTCTGTTGATAGAGCCATGCAACAACCGCAATCTGCAGATGATACATGTTATTACATTCAAACTATAGATTCACATGCAGAATTGTTAGAAGAATTTCCAGAATTACAAGGAACAGGAGAATGTTCTTTAGGAGAAGGAACCGAACCAATTGATGAAACTGAAATGTTAGCTACACTTATGGCTAATGGATATGAACCAACAACAGAAGAAATTCAAATGCTAAAAGAGGAAGCCAGATATCGATACAAATCATCGATAGAAGAACCACCGACATTAGAGTTAAAGCCACTTCCAAACTATTTGGAATATGCTTATTTACATGGTGAATCTGAATTACCTGTAATAATATCGTCTTCTCTTACGGAAAATGAAAAATCTCAACTCATTTCTGTGCTAAGAGCTCATAAACCAGCTATTGCATGGAAGATTCATGACATTAAAGGAATAAGTCCTTCGTATGGCACACATAAAATCCTTATGGAAGAAGGTCATAAAATGTATGTGCAACGCCAAAAAAGACTAAATCCTAATATGCAAGATGTTGTTAAAAAAGAAATTATTAAACTGCTAAATGCAGGTTTAATTTATCCAATCTCAGATAGTCCATGGGTAAGCCCAGTTCAATGTGTACCTAAGAAGGGTGGCATGACTGTCATCACAAATGAAAAAAATGAGCTTATTCCTACTAGGACTGTAACAGGATGGCGTGTTTGTATTGATTATAGAAAATTAAATGACGCCACCAGAAAAGATCACTTTCCCTTACCTTTCATTGATCAAATGTTGGAAAGATTAGCCGGAAATAGTTATTATTGTTTTCTTGATGGTTTTTCCGGATATTTTCAAATTCCAATAGCACCCGAGGACCAAGAGAAAACCACGTTCACGTGCCCTTATGGTACTTTTTCTTATAAACGCATGCCATTTGGACTTTGCAACACCCCTGCAACCTTTCAAAGGTGCATGATGGCGATTTTTCACGACATGATAGAAGAATGCATGGAAGTTTTCATGGATGACTTTTCAGTCTTCGGTGATACTTTTAAATCATGTCTAGTCAATCTTGAACGAATGCTTATTAGATGCGAACAATCAAATCTAGTTCTTAATTGGGAGAAATGCCATTTCATGGTTAAAGAAGGCATCGTTCTTGGTCATAAAATTTCAAAGGAAGGAATTGAAGTGGATAGAGCTAAAGTAGATGTAATTGCTAAACTTCCACATCCCATCAATGTTAGAGGAGTTAGGAGTTTTCTAGGGCATGCTGGTTTTTACCGACGTTTCATAAAAGATTTTTCTAAAATTGCCACTCCTATGAATAAACTCCTAGAAAAGGATGCTCCATTCATCTTTTCAGATGAATGCATCAAATCTTTTAATATTCTTAAAGAAAAACTCACTAATGCGCCGATCATGATAACTCCAAATTGGAATCTACCGTTTGAACTGATGTGCGATGAAAGTGATTTTGCAATGGGAGCCGTTTTAGGACAAAGGATTGAAAAACGATTTCAACCTATTTATTACGCTAGTGAGACGTTACAAGGAGTACAAACGAATTACACAACTACTGAAAAAGAACTCCTTGCTATTGTCTTTGCTTTTGACAAATTTTGTTCATATCTCGTTCTAGCTAAAACGGTGGTCTATACCGACCATTCTGCTCTTAGATACCTATTTTCGAAACAAGATGCCAAATCAAGATTAATTCGTTAGATCTTACTCTTACAAGAGTTCGATATTGAAATCCGAGATAAAAAGGGAGCAGAAAATCTCGCCGCTGATCATCTTTCTCGTCTTGAAAATCCCGAATTAGAAGTTCTGAATGAATCAGCTATACAAGATAACTTTCCTGACGAATATCTATTGAAGATAGATTATAGTGAAATTCCATGGTTTGCAGACTATGCAAACTATTTAGTATGTGGATTCCTTGAAAAAGGATTGTCGTACCAAAAACGAAAGAAATTCTTTGGTGATATAAAACACTATTTCTGGGAAGATCCACATGAAATGTCCCGATCTTATTGATTAAAAACGTTCCATATTAATTGATTTCGTTGCGAGGTTTTGACCTCTATATGAGACGTTTTTCAAAGACTGCATTCATTTTTAAAACAAACCATAACCTTTATTTCATAAATAAAGGTTTAAAAAGCTTTACGTAGATTATCAAATAATGATAATCTAAAATATCCTGTTTACACACGACCATTACATAATGGTTTACAATAAAAATATGTTACATCGAAATCAGTTTCTTGAATGCAGTTTTTACACAATATCATACAAACATGGACTCCAAATCTTGTCCTTATTTTAGTATGCAACAGCGGAAGCTCTTAGTATTCACCTGAGAATAAACATGCTTTAAACGTCAACAAAAATGTTGGTGAGTTATAGGTTTAACCTATATATATCAAATCGTAACAATAGACCACACGATTTCATATTTCAATACATATCCCATACATAGAGATAAAAATCATTCATATGGTGAACACCTGGTAACCGACATTAACAAGATGCATATATATAAGAATATTCCCATCATTCCGGGACACCCTTCGGATATGATATAAATTTCGAAGTACTAAAGCATCCGGTACTTTGGATGGGGTTTGTTAGACCCAATAGATCTATCTTTAGGATTCGCGTCAATTAGGGTGTCTGTTCCCTAATTCTCAGATTACCAGACTTAATAAAAAGGGGCATATTCGATTTCGATAATTCAACCATAGAATGTAGTTTCACATACTTGTGTCTATTTTGTAAATCATTTATAAAACATGCATGTATTCTCATCCCAAAAATAATAGATTTTAAAAGTGGGACTATAACTCACTTTCACAGATTTTTACTTCGTCGGGAAGTAAGACTTGGCCACTGGTTGATTCACGAACCTATAACAATATATACATATATATCAAACTATGTTCAAAATATATTTACAATACTTTTAATACATTTTGATGTTTTAAGTTTATTAAGTCAGCTGTCCTCGTTAGTAACCTACAACTAGTTGTCCACAGTTAGATGTACAGAAATAAATCGATAAATATTATCTTGAATCAATCCACGACCCAGTGTATACATATCTCAGTATTGATCACAACTCAAACTATATATATATTTTGGAATCAACCTCAACCCTGTATAGCTAACTCCAACATTCACATATAGAGTGTCTATGGTTGTTCCGCAATATATATATAGATGGGTCGACATGATAGGTCGAAATATTGTATACGTGTCTATGGTATCTCAAGATTACATAATATACAATATAAGTTGATTAGATTATGGTTGGAATAGATTTATTACTAACTTTCACGTAGGTAAAATGAGTAGTTTTTATCAATCTTGTTTTACTCGCCATTTCTTCGTTTCTAATCCGTTTTGAGTGATTCCAGTGGCCACGGTTTTGTATTGAACTTAACTTTATGAATCTAAATAGAAAAATTATAAGTTTATAGTTGGAAATACAAGTTACAAGTCATTTTTGAAAGAGGTAGTCATTTCGGTCGAAAGAACGACATCTTGATGACCATTTTGAAAAACATACTTTCACTTTGAGTTTAACCATGATTTTTGGATATAGTTTCATGTTCATAAGAAAAATCATTTTTCCAGAAGTATAGCTTTTAAATCAAAGTTCTTCTTAGCTTTTAATTATCCCAACCAAAACAGCCCCCGGTTTTACTACGACGGCGTATATCCAGTTTTATGGTGTTTATCGTGTTTTCGGGTTTTAAATCATTAAGTTAGAATATCATATAGATATATAAAATGTGTTTAGTTGATTTTAAAAGTCTAGTTAGAAGGATTAACTTTATTTACGAACAAGTTTAGAATTAACTAAACTATGTTCTAGTGATTACAAGTTTATAACGTTGAATAAGACAGCTTTTTATGTATGAATCGAATGATGTTATGAACATCATTACTACCTCAAGTTCCTTGGATAAAACTACTGAAAATGAGAAAAATAGATATAGCTTCAAAGGATCCTTGGATGGGTTGAAAGTTCTTGAAGCAGAATCATGACACGAAAACAATTTCAAGTAAGATTTCCACTCGAAATAAGATTGTTATAGTTATAGAAATTGAATTAAAGTTTGAATATGATTATTACCTTGTATTAGAAAGATAACCTACTATAACTAACAAAGGTTTCTTGATCTTGGATGATTACTTGGAATGGATTTAGAAAACTTGGAAGTAAACTTGCAATCTTGGAAGTATTCTTGATTTTATGAAACTAGAACTTTTGGAATTTATGAAGAACACTTAGAACTTGAAGATAGAACTTGAGAGAGATCAATTAGATGAAGAAAATTTAAGAATGAAAGTATTTGTAGGTGTTTTTGGTCGTTGGTGTATGGATTAGATATAAAGGATATGTAATTTTGTTTTCATGTAAATAAGTCATGAATGATTACTCATATTTTTGTAATTTTATGAGATATTTCATGCTAGTTGCCAAATGATGGTTCTCACATGTGTTAGGTGACTCATATGGGCTGCTAAGAGCTGATCATTGGAGTGTATATACTAATAGTACATACATCTAAAAGTTGTGTATTGTATGAGTACGAATACGGGTGCATACGAGTAGAATTGTTGATGAAACTGAACGAGGATGTAATTGTAAGCATTTTTGTTAAGTAGAAGTATTTTGATAAGTGTCTTGAAGTCTTTCAAAAGTGTATGAATACATATTAAAACACTACATGTATATACATTTTAACTGAGTCGTTAAGTCATCGTTAGTCGTTACATGTAAATGTTGTTTTGAAACCTTTAGGTTAACGTTCTTGTTGAATGTTGTTAACCCATTGTTTATTATAACAAATGAGATGTTAAATTTTTATATTATCATGATATTATGATATATAATATATCTTAGTATGATGTATATACAGTTAAATGTCGTTTCAACGATAATCGTTACATATATGTCTCGTTTCGAAATCATTAAGTTAGTAGTCTTATTTTTACATATGTATTTCATTGTTAATACACTTAATAATATATTTACTTATCATTTAACATAATTAACCAAGTGTATCAATATCTTAATATGATTCATATGTACCTAGTAAGACGTTGTTATAACGATAATCGTTATATATATCGTTTTCGAGTTTCTTAAATTAATAGTCTCATTTTTATGTATATAACTCATTGTTAAAATACCTAATGAGATACATACTTATAATAAATCATGTTAACTATATATATAACCATATATATGTCATCGTATAGTTTTTACAAGTTTTAACGTTCGTGAATCACCGGTCAACTTGGGTGGTCAATTGTCTATATGAAACCTATTTCAATTAATCAAGTCTTAACAAGTTTGATTGCTTAACATGTTGGAAACACTTATTCATGTAAATAACAATATCATTTAATATATATATAAACATGGAAAAGTTCGGGTCACTACAGTACCTACCCGTTAAATAAATTTCGTCCCGAAATTTTAAGCAGTTGGAGGTGTTGACATATCTTCTAGAAATAAATGCGGGTATTTCTTCTTTATCTGATCTTCTCATTCCCAGGTGAACTCGGGTCCTCTACGAGCATTCCATCAAACCTTAACAATTGGTATCTTGTTTTGCTTAAGTCTTTTAACCTCACGATCCATTATTTCGACGGGTTCTTCGATAAATTGAAGTTTTTCGTTGATTTGGATTTCATCTAATGGAATAGTGAGATCTTCTTTAGTAAAACTTTTCTTCAAATTCTAGACGTGGAAAGTGTTATGTACAGCCGCGAGTTGTTGAGGTAATTCAAGTCGGTAAGCTACTGGTCCGACACGATCAATAATCTTGAATGGTCTAATATACCTTGGATTTAATTTCCCTTGTTTACCAAATCGAACAACGCCTTTCCAAGGTGCAACTTTAAGCATGACCATCTCTCCAATTTCAAATTCTATATCTTTTCATTTAATGTCAGCGTAGCTCTTTTGTCGACTTTGGGCGGTTTTCAATCTTTGTTGAATTTGGATGATTTTCTCGGTAGTTTCTTGTATTATCTCCGGACCCGTAATCTGTCTATCCCCCACTTCACTCCAACAAATCGGAGACCTGCACTTTCTACCATAAAGTGCTTCAAACGGCGCCATCTCAATGCTTGAATGGTAGCTGTTGTTGTAGGAAAATTCTGCTAACGGTAGATGTCGATCCCAACTGTTTCCGAAATCAGTAACACATGCTCGTAGCATGTCTTCAAGCATTTGTATCGTCCTTTTGCTCTGCCCATCAGTTTATGGATGATAGGCAGTACTCATGTCTAGACGAGTTCCTAATGCTTGCTGTAATGTCTGCCAGAATCTTGAAATAAATCTGCCATCCCTATCAGAGATAATAGAGATTTGTATTCTATGTCTGGAGACGACTTCCTTCAAATACAGTCGTGCTAACTTCTCCATCTTGTCATCTTCTCTTATTGGCAGGAAGTGTGCTGACTTGGTAAGACGATCAACTATTACACAAATAGTATCGTAACCACTTGCAGTCCTTGACAATTTAGTAATGAAATCCATGGTAATGTTTTCCCATTTCCATTCCGGGATTTCAGGTTGTTGTAGTAGACCTGATGCTTTCTGATGTTTAGCTTTGACCTTAGAACACGTCAAACATTCTCCTACATATTTAGCAATATCGGCTTTCATACCTGGCCACCAAAAATGTTTCTTAAGATCCTTGTACATCTTCCCCGTTCCAGGATGTATTGAGTATCTGGTTTTATGAGCTTCTCTAAGTACCATTTCTCTCAAATCTCCAAATTTTGGTACCCAAATTCTTTCCGCCCTATACCGGGTTCCGTCTTCCCGAATATTAAGATGCTTCTCCGATCCTTTGGGTATTTCATCCTTTAAATTTCCCTCTTTTAAAACTCCTTGTTGCGCCTCCTTTATTTGAGTAGTAAGGTTAGTGTGAATCATTATATTCATAGATTTTACTCGAATGGGTTCTCTGTCCTTTCTTCTCAAGGCGTCGGCTACCACATTTGCCTTCCCCGGGTGGTAATGAATCTCAAAGTCGTAATCATTCAACAATTCAATCCACCTACGCTGCCTCATATTCAGTTGTTTCTGATTAAATATGTGTTGAAGACTTTTATGGTCGGTATATATAATACTTTTGACCCCATATAAGTAGTGCCTCCAAGTCTTTAATGCAAAAACAACCGCGCCTAATTCCAAATCATGCGTCGTATAATTTTGCTCGCGAATCTTCAATTGTCTAGACGCATAAGCAATCACCTTCGTCTGTTGCATTAATACACAACCGAGACCTTGCTTTGATGCGTCACAATAAATCACAAAATCATCATTCCCTTCAGGCAATGACAATATAGGTGCCGTAGTTAGCTTTTTCTTCAATAATTGAAACGCCTTCTCTTGTTCATCCTTCCATTCAAATTTCTTCCCTTTATGCGTTAATGCAGTCAAGGGTTTTGCTAATCTGGAAAAGTCTTGGATGAACCTTCTGTAGTAACCAGCTAGTCCTAAAAACTGGCGTATGTGTTTTGGAGTTTTCGGGGTTTCCCACTTTTCAACAGTTTCTATCTTTGCCGGATCCACCTTAATACCTTTTTTGTTCACTATGTGACCGAGGAATTGAACTTCTTCCAACCAAAATGCACACTTTGAAAATTTAGCGTACAATTCTTCCTTCCTCAATACTTCTAACACCTTTCTCAAATGTTCACCGTGTTCTTGGTCATTCTTTGAGTAAATAAGTATGTCATCAATGAAAACAATGACAAACTTGTCAAGGTATGGTCTACACACTCGGTTCATAAGGTCCATGAACACAGCTGGTGCATTAGTTAAACCAAACGGCATGACCATAAACTCGTAATGACCGTAACGTGTTCTGAAAGCAGTCTTTGGAATATCATCTTCTTTCACCCGCATTTGATGATACCCAGAACGTAAGTCAATCTTTGAATAAATAGACTAGCCTTGTAGTTGATCAAATAAGTCGTCGATTCTCGGTAGTGGGTAGCAGTTCTTGATGGTAAGTTTGTTCAACTCTCGGTAGTCGATACACAACCTGAATGTACCATCTTTCTTCTTGACAAACAAAACAGGAGCTCCCCACGGTGATGTGCTTGGTCGAATGAAACCACGCTCTAAAAGTTCTTGTAATTGGCTTTGCAGTTCTTTCATCTCGCTGGGTGCGAGTCTGTAAGGAGCGCGAGCTATTGGTGCAGCTCCTGGTACAAGATCTATTTGAAATTCAACGGATCGATGTGGGGGTAATCCCGGTAATTCTTTCGGAAATACATCGGGAAATTCTTTTGCGACGGGAACATCATTGATGCTCTTTTCTTCAGTTTATACTTTCTCGACGTGTGCTAGAACAGCATAGCAACCTTTTCTTATTAGTTTTTGTGCCTTTAAATTACTAATAAGATGTAGCTTCGTGTTGCCCTTTTCTCCGTACACCATTAAGGGTTTTCCTTTTTCTCGTATAATGCGAATTGCATTTTTGTAACAAACGATCTCTGCTTTCACTTCTTTTAACCAGTCCATACCGATTATCACATCAAAACTCCCTAACTCTACTGGTATCAAGTCAATCTTAAATATTTTGCTACCCATTTTAATTTCTCGATTCTGGCATATATTATCTGCTGAAATTAATTTACCGTTTGCTAATTCGAGTAAAAATTTACTATCCAACGGCATCAATGGACAACTTAATTTAGCACAAAAATCTCTACTCATATAGCTTCTATCCGCACCCGAATCAAATAAAACGTAAGCAGATTTATTGTCAATAAGAAACGTACCCGTAACAAGCTCCGGGTCTTCCTGTGCCTCTGCCGCATTAATATTGAAAACTCTTCCGCGGCCTTGTCCATTCGTGTTCTCCTGGTTCGGGCAATTTCTAATAATGTAGCCCGGTTTTCCACATTTATAACAAACTACATTGGCATAACTTGCTCCGACACTACTTGCTCTGCCATTACTCGTTCCGACACCATTTGTTCCTTTCGTTCTGTTAACCCCTGGTCCGTAGACCTCACACTTCGCCGCGCTATGACCATTTCTTTTACACTTGTTGCAAAATTTGGTGCAGAACCCCGAGTGATACTTTTCACACCTTTGGCATAGATGCTTCTGATTGTTGTTGTTGTTGCGGTTGTTATTGTTGTTGGGATGATTGTTGTAGTTGCTGTTGTTATTGTTGTTGTTGTTGTTGTTGTTGTTGTTGTTGTTGTTGTTGTTGTTGTTGGGCCGTTTGTTGTAGTTGCGATTGATGTTGCGATTGTTGGGATAATTGTTGCGATTATTATTGTAATTGATGTTGTTGTTGTATTGGTAATTCTTATCACCGTTTTCCTCCCACTTTCTTTTGACTTGCTTCACATTGGCCTCTTCAGCCGTCTGTTCTTTAATTCTTTCCTCAATCTGGTTCACTAGTTTGTGAGCCATTCTACATGCCTGTTGTATGGAGGCGGGCTCGTGTGAACTTATATCTTCTTAGATTCTTTCCGGTAATCCTTTCACAAACGTGTCGATCTTCTCTTCCTCATCTTCGAACGCTCCCGGACACAATAGGCACAATTCTGTGAATCGTCTTTCGTACGTGGCAATATCAAATCCTTGGGTTCGTAACCCTCTAAGTTCTGTCTTGAGCTTATTGACCTCGGTTCTGGGACGGTACTTCTCGTTCATTAAGTGCTTGAATGCTGACCACGGTAGTGCGTAAGCATCATCTTGTCCCACTTGCTCTAAATAGGTATTCCACCATGTTAACGCAGAACCTGTGAAGGTATGCGTAGTGTACTTCACTTTTTCCTCTTCAGTACACTTACTTATGGCAAACACCAATTTGACCTTCTCGGTCCACCGTTTCAATCCGATCGGTCCTTCGGTTCCATCAAATTCCAAAGGTTTGCAGGCAGTGAATTCTTTGTAGGTGCATCCTACACGATTTCCTGTACTGCTAGATCCAAGGTTATTGTTGGTATGTAGCGCAGCCTGTACTGCGGCTATGTTTGAAGCTAGAAAAGTACGGAATTCCTCTTCATTCATATTCACGGTGTGTCGAGTAGTCGGTGCCATTTCCTTCAAAATAGTCAAATGGAACAAGTTAATCATACAGAATATTAAGAGTAGTTAATAGTATTTCGTAGCATAATATGAACTCATTTATAAAAGCTTTTTCTTCATATTAGCGTTTTATAAGTTTAAATTCGGGTAGTACCTACCCGTTAAGTTCATACTTAGTAGCTAATATACAATTCAACTACTACAATTCTATATGAAAAACTGATTATAATAATATTTCGCGTTCAAACTTTTATACAATATTTTACAAACTTACAATGCCGCTTATTTTACATAAAGCATGAAATATAGCACACAATAACTTTGATACAAGATAGTTGTGAAGATAATTCTAGCTAGTACACAAGTCATTCAGCAAAGGCAATAAAGACACGTAATTCATACGTCCAGAAACAAGTCATGCATTCTGGTTTTACTATGACTACTTCCCATCCTTAGTCTTGTGGAACATAACCGTTATGGCCGTTGATAAGACAGCGTGTTGTAACGTCGTCAAAGGGACGAGGGTTACGTAATGACCAACAGTCTTGTAATAACCTAAAAACCTCATTTCTTACCCCAATTACCGACTCCGTCACTTGTGGGAACGTTTTGTTTAATAGCTGTAGCCCGATGTTCTTTTTCTCACTTTGGTGAGAAGCGAACATTACTAACCCGTAAGCATAGCATGCTTCTTTATGTTGCATGTTAGCCGTTTTTTCTAAATCATGAAGTCCTATATTCGGATACATTGAGTCAAAATAATTTCTTAACCCGTTGCGTAAAATAGCATTTGGGTTCCCCGCAATATATGCGTCAAAGTAAACACATAGTAACTTATGGGTTTCCCAATGTGATATCCCCCATATTTCAAACGAAAGTCTCTTATAAACCAAGACATTCTTGGAACGTTCTTCGAATGTCTTACAAACTGATCTCGCCTTAAATAGTTGTGCCGAGGAATTCTGACCGACTCTAGACAAGATTTCATCAATCATGTCTCCGGGTAGGTCTCTTAAAATATTGGGTTGTCTATCAATTTTGTGTTTTTAAACTGTAAAATAGACAAGAGTTAGATTCATAAAAAAAATACTTATTAATACAAGCAATTTTTACATATATCATAAAGCATAAGCACACTATATTACATATATTACACCACACGAATACAACTATCTTATTCCGACTCGTTCGTTTCTTCTTCTTCGGTTTTGGTTCGTTTTGCCAAGTTTCTAGGGATATATGATGTTCCCCTAATACTAGCTGTCATTTTCCACAACGGTTTAGAAAAACTTGGTGGTTTAGAGGTTCCCGGGTCATTGTTACAACTTAAGGACTTCGGGGGTTGACGATACACATAAAGCTCATCGAGGTTGGAATTAGATTTCTCTACTTTTATGCCCTTTCCCTTATTATTTTCTTTTGCTTTTTTAAATTCAGTTGGGGTAATTTCTATAACATCATCGGAATTCTCGTCGGAATCCGATTCATCGGAGAATTGGTAATCCTCCCAATATTTTGCTTCCTTGGTGGAAACACCATTGACCATAATTAACCTTGGTCGGTTGGTTGAGGATTTTCTTTTACTTAACCGTTTTATTATTTCCCCCACCGGTTCTATTTCCTCCTCCGGTTCCTCCTCTTCCGGTTCTGATTCTTCTTCCGGTTCTGATTCTTCTTCCGATTCCTCTTCGGGAACTTGTGAATCAGTCCAATATATATTTGACTCTTCGTTATTATTAGGTGAGTCAATGGGATTTGTGCTAGAGGTAGACATCTATCACACAATATCAAACATGTTAAAAGATTAATATATCACATAATATATACATGTTAATAATATATAGTTTCCAACAAAAATGTTAAGCAATCATTTTTAAAGAAAACACGGTCGAAGTCCAGACTCACTAATGCATCCTAACAAACTCGATAAGACACACTAATGAAAATTTTCTGGTTCTCTAAGACCAACGCTCGGATACCAACTGAAATGTCCCGTTCTTATTGATTAAAAACGTTCCATATTAATTGATTTCGTTGCGAGGTTTTGACCTCTATATGAGACGTTTTTCAAAGACTGCATTCATTTTTAAAACAAACCATAACCTTTATTTCATAAATAAAGGTTTAAAAAGCTTTACGTAGATTATCAAATAATGATAATCTAAAATATCCTGTTTACACACGACCATTACATAATGGTTTACAATACAAATATGTTACATCGAAATCAGTTTCTTGAATGCAGTTTTTACACAATATCATACAAACATGGACTCCAAATCTTGTCCTTATTTTAGTATGCAACAGCGGAAGCTCTTAGTATTCACTTGAGAATAAACATGCTTTAAACGTCAACAAAAATGTTGGTGAGTTATAGGTTTAACCTATATATATCAAATCGTAACAATAGACCACAAGATTTCATATTTCAATACACATCCCATACATAGAGATAAAAATCATTCATATGGTGAACACCTGGTAACAGACATTAACAAGATGCATATATATAAGAATATCCCCATCATTCCGGGACACCCTTCGGATATGATATAAATTTCGAAGTACTAAAGCATCCGGTACTTTGGATGGGGTTTGTTAAGCCAAATAGATCTATCTTTAGGATTCGCGTCAATTAGGGTGTCTGTTCCCTAATTCTTAGATTACCAGACTTAATAAAAAGGGGCAGATTCGATTTTGATAATTCAACCATAGAATGTAGTTTCACATACTTGTGTCTATTTTGTAAATCATTTATAAAACCTGCATGTATTCTCATCCCAAAAATATTAGATTTTAAAAGTGGGACTATAACTCACTTTCACATATTTTTACTTCGTCGGGAAGTAAGACTTGGCCACTGGTTGATTCACGAACCTATAACAATATATACATATATATCAAACTATGTTCAAAATATATTTACAATACTTTTAATACATTTTGATGTTTTAAGTTTATTAAGTCAGCTGTCCTCGTTAGTAACCTACAACTAGTTGTCCACAGTTAGATGTACAAAAATAAATTGATAAATATTATCTTGAATCAATCCACAACCCAGTGTATACGTATCTCAGTATTGATCACAACTCAAACTATATATATATTTTGGAATCAACCTCAACCCTGTATAGCTAACTCCAACATTCACATATAGAGTGTCTATGGTTGTTCCGCAATATATATATATATAGATGGGTCGACATGATAGGTCGAAATATTGTATACGTGTCTATGGTATCTCAAGATTACATAATATACAATATAAGTTGATTAGGTTATGGTTGGAATAGATTTATTACTAACTTTCACGTAGGTAAAATGAGTAGTTTTTATCAATCTTGTTTTACTCGCCATTTCTTCATTTCTAATCCGTTTTGAGTGATTTCAGTGGCCACAGTTTCGTATTGAACTTAACTTTATGAATCTAAATAAAAAAATTATAAGTTTATCGTCAGAAATACAAGTTACAAGTCGTTTTTGAAAGAGGTAGTCATTTCTGTCGAAAGAACGACATCTTGATGACCATTTTGAAAAACATACTTTCAATTTGAGTTTAACCATGATTTTTGGATATAGTTTCATGTTCATAAGAAAAATCATTTTTCCAGAAGTATAGCTTTTAAATCAAAGTTCTTCTTAGCTTTTAATTATCCCAACCAAAACTGCCCCCGGTTTTACTACGACAGCGTATATCCAGTTTTATGGTGTTTATCGTGTTTTCGGGTTTTAAATCATTAAGTTAGCATATCATATAGATATAGAACATGTGTTTAATTGATTTTAAAAGTCTAGTTAGAAGGATTAACTTTATTTGCGAACAAGTTTAGAATTAACTAAACTATGTTCTAGTGATTACAAGTTTATAACGTTGAATAAGACAGCTTTTTATGTATGAATCGAATGATGTTATGAACATCATTACTACCTCAAGTTCCTTGGATAAACCTACTGAAAATGAGAAAAATGGATCTAGCTTCAAAGGATCCTTGGATGGCTTGAAAGTTCTTGAAGCAGAATCATGACACGAAAACAATTTCAAGTAAGATTTCCATTCGAAATAAGATTGTTATAGTTATAGAAATTGAATTAAAGTTTGAATATGATTATTACCTTGTATTAGAAAGATAATCTACTGTAAGTAACAAAGGTTTCTTGATCTTGGATGATTACTTGGAATGGATTTAGAAAACTTGGAAGTAAACTTGCAATCTTGGAAGTATTCTTGATTTTATGAAACTAGAACTTTTGGAATTTATGAAGAACACTTAGAACTTGAAGATAGAACTTGAGAGAGATCAATTAGATGAAGAAAATTGAAGAATGAAAGTATTTGTAGGTGTTTTTGGTCGTTGTTGTATGGATTAGATATAAAGGATATGTAATTTTGTTTTCATGTAAATAAGTCATGAATGATTACTCATATTTTTGTAATTTTATGAGATATTTCATGCTAGTTGCCAAATGATGGTTCTCAAATATGTTAGGTGACTCACATGGGCTGCTAAGAGCTAATCATTGGAGTGTATATACCAATAGTACATACATCTAAAAGCTGTGTATTGTACGAGTACGAATACGGGTGCATACGAGTAGAATTGTTGATGAAACTGAACGAGGATGTAATTGTAAGCATTTTTGTTAAGTAGAAGTATTTTGATAAGTGTCTTGAAGTCTTTCAAAAGTGTATGAATACATATTAAAACACTACATTTATATACATTTTAACTGAGTCGTTAAGTCATCGTTAGTCGTTACATGTAAATGTTGTTTTGAAACCTTTAAGTTAACGATCTTGTTGAATGTTGTTAACCCATTGTTTATTATAACAAATGAGATGTTAAATTGTTATATTATCATGATATTATGATATATATAATATATCTTAGTATGATGTATATACAGTTAAATGTCGTTACAACGATAATCGTTACATATATGTCTCGTTTCGAAATCATTAAGTTAGTAGTCTTATTTTTACATATGTATTTCATTGTTAATACACTTAATAATATATTTACTTATCATTTAACATAATTAACCAAGTGTATCAATATCTTAATATGATTCATATGTACCTAGTAAGACGTTGTTATAACGATAATCGTTATATATATCGTTTTCGAGTTTCTTAAATTAATAGTCTCATTTTTATGTATATAACTCATTGTTAAAATACCTAATGAGATACATACTTATAATAAAATCATGTTAACTATATATATAACCATATATATGTCATCGTATAGTTTTTACAAGTTTTAACGTTCGTGAATCACCGGTCAACTTGGGTGGTCAATTGTCTATATGAAACCTATTTCAATTAATCAAGTCTTAACAAGTTTGATTGCTTAACATGTTGGAAACACTTAATCATGTAAATAACAATTTCATTTAATATATATATAAACATGGAAAAGTTCGGGTCACTACACCACATTTGTTTAAAAGTTGTCCCGATGGAATAATACGCCGATGCGTATTCGGAGATGAAGCTAGTCAAATCTTAAACCACTTTCATACAGGACCAACAGGAAGGCATTATGGGCCTCAACTCACAGCAAGAAAAGTTTACGATGCTGGATTCTATTGGCCTACAGTTTTCAAAGATGCACACCTTCTTTGCAAATCCTGTGATGCTTGTCAAAGGGCCGGAAAAATAAGTCAACGTGATGAAATGCCACAAAATGTCATTCAAGTATGTGAAGTATTTGACATTTGAGGTATCGAATTTATGGGTCCATTTCCAAAATCTCATAATAATCTCTACATTCTCATTGCCATTGATTATGTATCTAAATGGGCGGAAGCACAAGCTCTCCCAACTAACGATGCACGAGTTGTAGTCAACTTTTTAAAACATCTTTTTGCAAGGTTTGGAACACCGAAAGCTTTAATAAGTGATCGAGGTACTCATTTTTGTAATAATCAACTTGAGAAAGTTCTCAAAAGATATGGAGTAACTCATAAAATCTCAATCGCGTATCATCCACAAACAAGTGGACAAGTTGAAAATACAAACCGAGCATTAAAACGTATTCTAGAGAAAACCGTAGGATCAAATCCGAAGGAATGGTCCATTAAATTGGAGGATGCACTCTGGGCTTTTAGAACAACCTACAAAACTCCAATTGGAACCACACCTTTTAAACTCGTTTACGGAAAAGCATGTCATCTTCAAGTAGAAATTGAGCATAAAGCATTTTGGGCTTTGAAGACATGTAATCTTGATTTACATGAAGCCGAACGTCTACGGTTAAGTCAGCTAAACGAATTAGCTGAATTAAGACATGAAGCATACGAAAATTCGTTGATCTACAAAGAAAGAACAAAGAAATGGCATGATAAAAGAATCAGAAGTTCAAAAGAATTTAAAGAAGGAGACAGAGTTCTTCTTTTCAATTCACGATTCAAGCTATTTTCTGGAAAATTGAAATCAAGATGGTCTGGACCATTCATAGTCAAAAGAGTTTTCCTATATGGAACAGTAGAGTTAATAAATTCAAATGGAGTTGAATTTAAAGTTAATGGTCACAGAGTTAAACATTACATAGATAATCTAATGGAAGTTGAAGTTGAAGTTAATCACAATTTCGACACCACAGCTAACTAAGTGTGGGAAGGTTCGAATCTTTTTAGGGTAATATATATTTCTGTTAGAGTTAGATATTCTGTTTTCGTGTAGTTTTCGAGAATGGAATCCGAATGGTCTTTCCCTAGCAGACCCTAAAGAACTAGTCTTCTCCCCCCATTCTGAATTTTTATTTTTTTTAGGTTTTACGAGATGAAGAATTCCTTTGATCTGAACCATGGTCTAATGCTACATACTATGATTACTAAAGGTAATAATGACACACTTCTGAGTGAACTGGTATCATTCATAAGAGGCAAAATGGACGGAGTAAGAAAAGAACTCAGAAAAGATCATCATAAGATACATTTTGGTAAAGGAAAATCAAAATCCGCAACAAAAAGAAGAGCACGACACCTTGAAAGATGTTATAAATGCGGAAAATGGTCACACGAAGGTAAATGTTCAAATAATCAAACATATTCAAATACCGTATTTGTTACTTTATGCAGAGAAGGATCGTTCATATGTTTAGAAGAAAAGATATTGAAGAATCGAGGATACGCTTACGTAGCAGCTATGGAGAACCAAATCACACGACTCTCCTATGAGTCAGCTAAAGTAGGTCTCTGAGAATTCTTTCTCATAGGTAAGTATGTACAGTTTTTATTTATTGCTTTTAACCTTTTGATAATAAACGCTGAATCGTTCGCTATAAAGTATTAAATTGGTATTCAATAAAATTAGGTATGCGTAACTGAAATTATTGATATCGTACAAAAAATTTATTACATCACTGCGAAATTTACCGTTTATTCTTAAGGTATAAATATCTTTAATCAATCAACCCAAAATATTTCAGAAATTCGTCAGGAGTAAAACTAGGTAATATAGCCGAAATTACTTTACCGAAAAGAGGGACGTATATTTTTGATAATATTTGATTGATTAAAGTGGGATAAAAGACCAAAAAGATTTTTAATTTTATTTTTACCATGTTTTTAAAATTAATATATAAATATTAAATTATTATTGTAAACTTTTTAAAATCAATATATTTAAGTTTGTACCTATTTGAAAAATTAATATTTTTAATATAAGTTTGTATGTATAAAAACAAAAATATAATATAAATTTGGTGTGAATTTTTAATTTTAATAATATGAATTTTTAATTTTATGCATTTTAAATTTAAGTTTGGTGTGAATTTAAAAACAAAAATTTACTCTATTTCACTAAGTTAAAAATTTGATATTTAAAATTCGTCGTGAGTTGAAAACTAGGTTGTTGAACCGAAATTGCTCTACCCAAGGGAGGGACGAGAATTTTTATTATCATTATTTTTAATCTTATTGAATTAAAGTATGTCAAAAACATTAAAAAATCCAAAAATCTTTGCTTTTAAAACGATGCTTAAAAAGTAACAAATTTTAAAACTTTGTCGAGGGACGGACTAGGACAACGATTCGAAACGCCCTTATTCTCAAAAGAAACAAATTTTTAAAATTTATTAATCTATTTTTTTTATTAGTTAAAGGTTTTTATTTAAAAAAAGGGAGATAAATCCGCACTCGCGGAGTTTGATGTGGGACCACCTCCGCACTCGCGGAGTTTAAAAATTTCAGAAAAAAAATAAAACTGGTCGAACAGACCAGTTTGCACACACACGCACCCAAATACTGCGAAGAACACACACAAACACCTCCCAAATTCACAATTTTTCACCATAAATCATCAAATTTTTAGCTAAAATCACAATGAGGAGATTCTTCCCACGAAGTTACTCAAGGAAATCGGTAATTTCTACACCTAAACACTCTTTAATTCGAATTTTTAGTGTTCTTGAACAAAAATATACCTAATTTGATTTTGATGATTTTTAATGTAATTGTGCTTAAATTGATTGTATATTATGCTTGTATAACCTAGATTGATGCTATTTAACATGATTAGAAGCCTTAAACTTCAAATTTTGAGTAATCTAGGGTTTGTGTTCTTGAGCAAAATTGGGGCTTTTTGATATAAACGGGTTATGGCCGAATTTTGTTGTTAGTTTATGCTAAATTGAGTTGTGTAACATGTTTAGGTTGCTAAATGATCAAAACTTTGATCCTAAACATGATTTATGAAGATTAAAGTGGACTTTTTGAGTCAAAAATACATGAACTTGATCTAATTGATATGAATGCCATGTGGAACCTGTTTAATTGCTATAATGATTATTTTTGACATGTTCTAGAAGTTAATTGCTTAGGAATGTTACATACATTTTCATATAAGTTTATTTGTAAAAATATAGAATTGTTAGTATTATGAAAATGTGTATAAAGTTTAATATGGTTTAAACATGTCATTGTAATTGTTTTGATTTATGATTTTGCTAACACTAATGCATATTTGGATGCACAAAAATTGTGTTTGATGTGTTTTTCAGACTGAAAGGGGTGAATCTTCATCCCAGGCACGCAATGCTCCTCTTCCTAAGAATGCAAAACAACAGGAAGTTAATGACTTTTATCGACAAAATGTTCCGCATCCAATAGTTTCATTTTCAAATATCGATGTGCCGAATTTACACCCAAACTTAAGGTTTGACAGACTTTGGATAGACTATCCAAAATATCAGAGGAACTTGCACATCCTTCAGTCTAATGTTGTTGAGGTGCCTATGATAATAGAATGGGATCCGTTAGAAGCAGTTGGATTAGCCGAACCAATCAGAGAATTACTTATACAAAGGTATGGTAATTCTACTTTTAATGATTGGGTACGTTTATTCAACATTTATAGGCCTGTATATAGAGAATGGTGTGTGGAGTTATTATGTAGTATTGAAATAAATGATCGGGTAGCTACTTTAACCGATCGTACCTTTATTAGATTTTTATTAGGAGGTGAGATGCGCCATATGTCTTTACTAGATATGGCTCAGGCTTTACATATATATACGCCTGAGGAGTTAGCATCTGATGACTATCAGAGGTTGATAGTTCATGGTAGGAGGGTTGATGAGAATTTTGATATGAATGGTGTATGGAGTAGAATGACTAGCCATAACCGATTCAAAGGGGGATTTTACTCTTATCTTGATATTGATAGAGCTGAATTAAGAGTAATCCACAGGTTTTTAGTAAACTCGATTACACAGCGAGGTAGGAACAAGGAAAAGGTAAATGAACATGATTTATTTTACCACATGTGTATTCGAGACCCACAGAGCACTGTAAGTATACCTTATTGTGTGGGTTATAATCTATCGGCTATGATTAGGGGTATGCGGCCTACTAGCATAATAGGAGGTGGTATCTTTGTTACATTAATTGCTGAACATCTCGGTGTGGATAGAAGTCGGGGGAGATTATTAATGGCAGAACCAGAACCCCGTGATACGATAGATTTACGCGTGTATCATGGTGCTAAGTTTTTAAAGAAACGAAACAACGCTGCAGCACAATATGATGGCAGGCATCCACAGGTCGAGAGAGATCAACAACAAGGTAATGCGGGAGGGGGTAATCAGATGACAGAAATGCAACTTTTTATGGCTCATCATGAGTTTGAAATGGCTACACAACGAGCATTTAAAGATTGGAAGTATCATCAAAACCAAATCATAAGTCATCGTGCACACATAAATGCAAACTACATTACTACTCCAATGCCCGTATTTCCTCCTTGGACTATACAGACCCGACCACCGTACCCTACATATGACCAGCTCAAGCATTCTACAACACATACGGCTATGAATGGGATCCCTACTGGCACCATCCTCATCAATCCTGATTTTCTTTTATACTTATTTATTTGATAACTTGTAATTTTATACTTTTAATATTTCTTTTGATACTATAATAGTTTTTATAATTTTCTAACTTTTATTATTAGATTTTAATAATTTTTGAATGTGGGGTGATATACCCAACTTCAAAAATATGTATATATATCTCATGTACAAAACAGGGTAAACAGCGCATTTTCAAAAGACTGGCATTAAGTTCAGCAAAAGCAACTAATTTTGATGACAAAACGAAAAACAAATGTGATGTAACAACAGGACGGAATGAACAAATGATGTACACCATTTATCATTCAGCAAACAAACGCCAATATATTTGGAACCTTTGGTAAAATTTAATCATTTTTCTACGCTAATCACCCTCAATAATTTAAATTGTTACTGATTTCTTGCAAATGAGGGCATTGCAAGATCTTAAGTATGGGAAGGGATTAAATTCTTTCGAATTTTTAAAATTTTTGACTTATACACTTGGTTACCATTAAAAATACTAGTAACGCAGTAGTTGTATTAGAATCTAGTGCTCTCTAATAATAAAGAACAGCCCTAGTCTTATATACTGACTACCCAATTCTAGTAAAATTTTTCAAAATTTTCAATTAAATGAACTCAAAATCATGTTTATACATATTTATGAACGATAAAACTAGGTGTTAATACCGAAATTATTGTTACCTCGGAAAGGACATAAATTGAGAAACAACCCAAAATGTTAGAATTCATTTAAAATAGAATAGAGGACAATAAAAAGGCAAAGAAAGGAAAATAAAAACCAAGTGTGGGAAAAATTTACCAAGTTATTTAAAACACATATCACATAATTTTGTACAAATAATTGAAAATACTTTTGCTTTAGACTAAACTAATCGGTTTTACCCGATTTATTGTAATACCTTTGAAAGAAAAGATGGATCTACACGATGAATCAATTCCATCATTAAAAGGAAATAAAGTCTTCCGAAAAAGAAACGCGCTTCTTGATTTAGGTCAGAAAGTTGTCGTCCAGACCAGTTGTAGAGTCTACGAAAAACCTTGAAAAGTTTTCTCGAAAATAAGCTGGAAATCCACGGACCTCAGCATCAAATAGGATCGCCAAGTGGTCAGACTTATCCTAACCATGAGAGGATCTGTCTCGTAAAATAGGGAGGGCGCCGTTCAAATTAGCTTGATAAGACTAATGAATCAGACCCCCAGAAAGGATAATCTCCTTAAAGATAAAAAATCAGCTTTTAAAACTGATATTACTCAATCCTTGAGATTGACTTTAAAGATTGAGAATTACAAACTCATGGAATTCAATAATATCTAAACTCGAGCTTGAACGAGAAAATATTTTGATCAAATTAAGACCGATTTGTTTTCTGAAAACCCATTTTCAATGCGTTCATTACCATTGAACGTAAAATCCTAGGAATTCACCTGGAATTCATTAGGTCACCTGAATCAAATCGGGTGTCAACCGTTAGAACGGTGGTTGCATAGCATGGTCAAAGACAGGACCTTGTGTCAGACCGAAAAATTATAGGGTGATCTTTGCTATTTCTCCTACAAAGGATAGTAATTGCATCCGACACGATATAGACCATAATCAAAAGCATGTCACGGGACATTGCCTTAACAGTTACTTGTTCAACGCTTTCCTTTACAACCGGACGGTAGTTTACCGAAAGGTAATATACGGAGCAAGTATACTAGACGTGTTGCTTTCCCAATACAAGGTTAGCAAGTGGGTGACACAAAATCGCAAGTTTTGAGCTAAAATTTTCAAATCTGAAACCCACCAAACCCACAAAAACAATTTGCAAACACCGGTGAAGGGTTATTTCGGAAAACTTATCTAGGGTAAAAGGTAGATTGAATTTTCAAAAGATCAAATATTTTCATAAAGATCCAATTTCCTTAAGGATCTAAATTTTCATAGTCATGTGGGACTGTAAACCACATCGTTACTACCATTGTTGATACCGCCATATAGAAATCACTATTGTACAAAGTGTGAAGAATAAAGAAGTGATTCAAGTATGTTTTTATTTCAAGACTATGTTGCTTGAGGACAAGCAACGTTCAAGTGTGAGAATATTTGATAATGCTAAAAACGAACATATATTTCATAGCATTATCCCTCAAGAAAGACAAGCTTTTAGTTGAAATTGTTCTATTTACAAGTAATATTCGTTTAAATAATAAAAGGTGAAGACGAAAGGCAGATTCGACGAATTGAAGACGCAAACGACCAAAAAGCTAAAAAGTACAAATTACAATCAAAGTGGTTCAAATTATTGATGAGAAACGTCTCAAAATTACAAGAGTACAAGACGCAAAATGCAAAATACAAGATATTAAATTGTACGCAAGGACGTTCGAAAATCCGGAACCGGGACTAGAATCAACTCTCAACGCTCGACGCAACGGACAAAAACTTACAAGTCAACTATGCTCAAGAATATAATATATAATATATTTAATTATATATATTATTATATATTTACGCAGCCCACGTTTTGGATCAATATGTGAGCTGTAATCCAGACCTCCGCACTCGCGGAGTTCTGATGTATAAAACAACCGCACTCGCGGAGATCTATAGGAAAACGTGGGCCTATAAAAGGCAACGAATTCTGAACAACGAAATCACATCTTTTTCTTTCTTCATTCTCTCAACGTATATATATATATATATATATATATATATATATATATATATATATATATATATATATATATATATATTATAATTTTAATTTTGATTTTAATTTTAATTTTAATTTTAATAATAAGGGTATGTTAGCGAATGTTGTAAGTGTGTAAGTCAAAATTCTGTCCGTGTAACGCTACGCTATTATTAATCATTGTAAGTTATGTTCAACCTTTTTAAATTAATGTCTCGTAGCTAAGTTATTATTATGCTTATTTAAGCCGAAGTAATCATGATGTTGGGCTAAATATTAAAATTGGGTAATTGGGCTTTGTACCATAATTGGGGTTTGGACAAAAGAACGACACTTGTGGAAATTAGACTATGGGCTATTAATGGGCTTTATATTTGTTTAATTAAATGATAGTTTGTTAATTTAATATAAAGATTTACAATTGGACGTACCTATAAATAACCACATACACTCGATCGGACACGATGGGCGGGATATTTATAAGTACTAATAATCGTTCATTTAACCCGATACGGGAATGGATTAATAGTTAATGGACTTATTAAAACATGGGTGAATTATATACAAGGACACTTGGTGTAATTATAGTTTAAGTCCCCAATTAGTTGGAATATTTGACTTCGGATATAAGGATAATTTGACGAGGACACTCGCACTTTATATTTATGACTGATGGACTGTTATGGACAAAAACCAGACGGACATATTGAATAATCCAGGACAAAGGACAACTAAACCATGGTAATAAAACTAAAATCAACACGTCAAACATCATGATTACGGAAGGTTAAATATGCATAATTCCTTTATTTCATATTTAATTGCACTTTTAATTATAGCACTTTAATTTATTATCATTTTATTTATTGTGCTTTTTAATTATCGCAATTTTATTTATCGTCATTTTATTTATCGCACTTTTATTTATCGCAATTTCATTATATTTATTTATTTTACATTTAAAATTAAGTTATATTTATTTTTAATATTTTACATTAGGTTTTAACTGCGACTAAAGTTTTAAAATCGACAAACCGGTCATTAAACGGTAAAAAATCTCCTTTTATAATAATAATACTACTTATATATATATATATATATATATATATATATATATATATATATACATACATACATACATATATATATACATATATATATATATATTTATAAATCTAGTTTTAAAAAATATAGCGTTAAACTTGGCTAAGATCCCTGTGGAACGAACCGGACTTACTAAAAACTACACTACTGTACGATTAAGTACACTGCCTATAAGTGTTGTAGCAAGGTTTAGGTATTTCCACTCTACAAATAAATAAATAACTTGTGTAAAATTGTATCGTATTTAATAGTATTTAGTAGTAAAAATACAACTATTTTGTATACACCTCGCATAACATCATGTATCCATTATCTATATCTATATATATATATATATATATATATATATATATATATATATATATATATATATATATATATATATATATATATATATATATATATATATATATAAAGTGTGTGATAGTGGGAAGGAATGAAACCAAACACAGTACCATAATTTAAGATCATGTGAATTTCAATTGTTGGTATGCTACCGACAGTTTTAACGGACTGTGTATCGTGCGAAATCAGTGGCGAATAAAAGTGTCCAGAAAAATCCCATATTTTTAAATTGACTATATTTATTTATTTTGGTCAATATGGTATAAAATTCGATCATTAATTTATTAAATAAAAATTACATCAACTGTCCCTCTCATTTATGGGTAAAATATAAAAAGTGTTAAAACTTAACAATTAGTTTCTAAATACATTTTTAATATGCCTAAAATTTATAGAACTCATTTTCGTATCACCGTTTATTTCAAAATTACATAAATTTGAATTTAACTTGCTTAATATCAATCGAAACATCAAACGAGTATTACAATTATTTAATATTTATTTTTAATATACGATATATTTTAAATAAAAATTATTATAATATCCTATTTTTTTATTTTATTAATTTTTAATAACAACAACATATAATACTTCAAATTATATTTCGAATTATTATTTATATATACATAGACATATATCTATTTACAATTAATTATTCGCGAATCATCGAGAGCAGTCGAACGTCAATTGAATATATGAAAATAGTTCAAAATTTTTGAGACTCAACATTACAGACTTTGCTTATCATGTCGAAACCATATAAAGATTAAGTTTAAATTTGGTCGAAAATTTACGGGTCGTCACAGTACCTACCCGTTAAAGAAATTTCGTCCCAAAATTTGATTGGGATTGTCATGGCTGACAATAAGTATGTTTTCATGACGCATACGAGTTGAAAATTATAGTTTTATCATCATCGAGTAATATAGACAAAACAATTTGATTTTGTGAAGAGTACGAGTGAAGCTATCACAAAAGATTGAGATAGAGGTTTAACTTTTGACGTAGTCACGGTTGATTTCTGGATTTCAAGGAATTTAAAGATAATCTTCAAAATCTATACGAGATATGATTCTTCGGTAAAAGAGTAAATTAAGATCCCCTTTAATTAAATGCGGCAATCTATCTTGTTTGCTCTGTCGGATATTTCACTATAAATCCACTCTTTTCATTTCCTTGTTTCCACACTCCTATCTTCTATACTTTCTTTCTTAATTCATACTTCTAAAACATTTGTCAATATGCTCCATCTAGTTTTAATTCTGGATATATTCCTAACTTTCATATCCGTCATTCTTCTTTTTCATCTGCCGCCGGAGG
This sequence comes from Rutidosis leptorrhynchoides, assembly GCF_046630445.1. Classification (NCBI taxonomy): domain Eukaryota; kingdom Viridiplantae; phylum Streptophyta; class Magnoliopsida; order Asterales; family Asteraceae; genus Rutidosis; species Rutidosis leptorrhynchoides. The sequence goes on along the minus strand of NC_092343.1, from coordinate 232,758,788 downwards.
AATCTATTTACTTCTACTATACTCTTGGGTTTATAGTGTTTTTAGTTCTCCCGTGTCTTTATATTGCTATATGCATCGATATACACGGTTTGTAATTTCTGAGTTGTCGTTGGACTTTATTCCTTCCCTTATATTTTGGAGTTCTATACTTTTGTTTTCTCTTCCCGACCTTAAGTCAAGCGAATAATGGTCCAGAATTTGTAGGTATGAATTTCTAATGAACATGACTAATGTTCTAAGAGAGAAATTGTAATAACATGATCTTAATTGGTTAAATTACCAGAATTCAAGAGAAAAGATAGGACTATCAAGAAAATATGTTCTTGATATGTTTATAGATTAGATAAAATGTAAAAGTCGTGTAACATGGCACATGATGACGTTATAGTCTGTGAATCATCATGTTTCATTAGAAACTCAGCATGACTTACTGTAATATAATCACGTTGATCAAGTGTCATTATATTATACTAACTCATGCTTCAGTTCCCAACACTACTTCAATATCATTTATATTTTAAATTTGAACTTTTCAGAATTTTATAAACTAAAACAGTTTTCTTTCTGATGTAACACTGATATCGCAAAAGATAAATGATTTCAGGTAAGAATAGTTATGAAAATATCTACAGAAATATCGAGGATATTTATAATGAAAGATACGATGATATCTTAGAATTTTAGAATCAAAGTGTGATGAAGAAATTCATTCACAATGATTTAGAGTGATGAAGGAGTAAGGTATTCGTTAATGGCTTCAGCAGATACTGAATCATTTGGATTCCTTGAAGGCAGGTTTAGTCTTTGTGATTTGTCCACAGCCTCCTTCATAGTTTGCTCAATCCGTTTTTCAGTTTCAAACTTTTTCTGAGCTTTGCCCACACACTATTCTTTATCATCAAACTTTTGACTGTTTCAGTTGTCTACAGTTTCTGCTGCTTCATTCAGCTTTTTTAAAGTTCAGTGTGTTGATTCGTAGGCTGGGTGCTTATCAGAATTTCAGAATTGAAGATCATAATTTTAGGAGATTGATGTTATATGTATACATATAACTGTTGACGTAGAAACGCTGCGAGATTCTAAATACTGATTTGCTGATTCTCAGTATTAGGTATGGCAATTTTCGTTATAAGATGCGGATGAGTGTATGATGGGGTTTTAATCAATGAATATATTGATTTTTCGGAAAATCAAAGATCAATAAGGTTGTTGGTAAGTTTATTGCTAATGTGGTGGGATATAAACGGTTTTTCCGGTAACGATGATGAATAAAGCAATCATATATATCAAGGTTATAATAAGGCTAATCCGACTGAAAAGTCAAAGTTGATTTGTTGGAGCTGTGACAAAATTGGCTAATTTGAAAAGGAATTGCAAAGTTATTTTCGGTAATAACAACGCCAAAGGAGCTAGCACAGATACGTGTTAAACGTTTACTCAGGTTCCGAGTGTTTTCAGACGCATAACTATATGCATCAATCTTTTTTTCCGTAGATGAGATGCAGTTGATTCATCCTCTCGATTGAGGTGTTTTCACGAATCATGAAAGGTTTGAACGCAGATTATAATCGTCAAGATACAAATGAGGTTTAAGATGAAATCAAGTGGCAAACTTGGAGAAATGTTTAGTTTTATATGTTATAATCAATATTTTAATTCATTTTAATTGTCCAAGTTATTAGTCCATAGTTAGCAGTCCACAGTTAGAAATTCAATAATTCATATATAGTTTAATATATAATATTCGAATTAATTAATACATATCGTGACCCATTGTATACATGTCTCAGACTCGATCACAACTCAAAGTATATATATTATTTTAGAATCAACCTCAACCCTGTATAGCTAACTCGATCATTACCGCATATAGAGTGTCTATGGTTATTCCAAATAATATATATAGATGCGTCGATATGATATGTCAAAACCTTGTATACGTGTCCCGATATTTAAAATGCGTAAATAACAGTATTTAAATGACGATAAATTAAGTGCGTAAAATAAATAACAGAAATTAAATGACAATAAATAAAATTGCGAGAATTAAATTGCGATAAAATAAATTGCGATTATTAAAATGTAATAAGGAATTAGCAGTTAGCTAGGAACAGTTAGCTAGGATTTTGTTAGCGTGGATTCTTAACAAAATTTCTCATAGTTAATTTGTTTGTTTCTAACAAATTTTATTTTGTCCAATGTTTTCTTCATTATGCCACTTGTTGGATTCTGATAAGTCAAAATCCAAATATGAAATTGAATGAAAATAGTTATTCTGTGGTGAATAGATTCATATATCAGTGGATGTAAGTAGGATAGTAAATGTCTATTGAATCAGATTCGAAGAGTTCGAAGAGTGTACAGTGTAACTTATTAATGTGAAATCTAAATATTCCTCGGGTATTACCTACCCGTTAAAATATTTTCACCATTAACAGTTTGTACAAAAGAATTTTTACTTACAATCTTTATGAAAATATATATACATATATATTTTCTTCAGATGTAATATAGATTTAATGAGTTAATATGATATTAATCTCATTTGATTTTTCGGTTGGAACTAGAATAAATAATCTCTAAAACATTAGAGATTACATAATCGCCATGAAGAAAGAAGACAATTGATGTAGAACTATACGTAGAACGAAAATAATCGACGTAGAACGAGATGTAGAACGATGATTATGCTCGAGGTATAGATTGCGATGTTGAGATGTGGGATGCGGATGTTGTAGATGGTGGTACTGGTTATGCTGCTGGTGCTGATGATGGAGGTACTGTTGGTGCTGGTGATATTGCTGAAGCTGGTAAATTTTGTACCATATTCTCCAAATTGATTATTCGAGCGCGAAGTTCGTTGACTTCTTATATTATTTCGGAATGATTGTCGGTCGGAACGAGCGAATGAATAAGATCTAGAATTCGAGATAGTATATAGTCGTGACGAGATACTCTGGAAATGAGGGAGAAAATGGTGTTTCGGACAGGTTCGCCGGTAAGTGCTTCAGGTTCTTCGCCAAGAGGGCAATATGGTGGATGGAAAGGATCGCCTTCTTCTCGTCTCCATCGGTTAAGTCGACTATGAACTCATCCCCAATTCATCCAGAATTGATGATGGCTAATTGGTTGATCCATTTCGGTTACACTCCTTTTGGAGCTCGAGTGAAAATTCATATCGGAATGGTTGTCAGAATCTAAGGAATTCGAACTGGTGGAGAGATCCATCTCGTACGATCAGATGAAAGATTTTTGATATGAAATAGATTATAGGATGTAGATTAGTACCCTGCAATACATGATTTACATATGCATATATAATACTAAAATCTCATAAGTTACGGAGGAATCTACGAAAGCTGTCAGGAAAAGTCTATAGTAACAGATACGCTAAGATATGAATTAGCAGATACGCTAAGATATGAATTTTGTCTATACACTATTCATGCAATCAATGCAGTAAGATGTGTCTAGACTTAAGAATAATAAGCAGGTGATTCTCAAAGAATGATAAGCAGGTAATTTTCGACACGAAATGATAAGCAAAACTTTTGACATGCAGACACGGTCGAAGTCTAGACTCACTAATGCATCTAAGCAACTATCAGTTAGACACACTAATGCAAGACCTGGTTCGCTAAGACCACCGCACTGATACCAACTAAAAGGCCCCGTTCATATCGATTATAAACGATTCACAATAGTTGATTTCATTGCGAGGTATTTTGACCTCTAAATGATACATTTTACAAATATTGCATTCATTTTTAAAAGACAAACTTTCTTTACATCGAAAGTTGACAGCATGCATACCATTTCATAATACATCCAACTATAAGTGACTTAATAATAATCTTGATGAACTCAATGACTCGAATGCAACGTCTTTTGAAATATGTCATGAATGACTCCAAGTAATATCTCTAAAATGAGCAAATGCACAGCGGAAGATTTCTTTCATACCTGAGAATAAACATGCTTTAAAGTGTCAACCAAAAGGTTGGTGAGTTCATAAGTATATCGTAAACAATAAAATTCATCATTTTGATAGACCACAAGATTAAAATACAGTACACCTATCTCGTGTACGAAATCATTTTTCATAATGCTTAGCAGAGTAGGTTCGTATCCTTTTCTCCCCCGTAGGTTGCCTCGCGATTTTTAAATAATTGTGCACATATCTCGTGCACAAAACTAATACACATAACCTGTGTATAAAAATCATTCTCTCGATACATAACATTCATTTTGATTTCATTGCTCAACATGGTAACCGACCTTAACATATAATGCGCATCAATAATATCCCCAAAACAGAACATCTCGTCTGTATAATATATAAAGTTGAAAGTACTAAACACCACGCCCACTAGCCCTTCCGTCTAGTAAACATTCTGGGTGGGGGTGTTAAACCCGGTAGCTACCTTTAGGATTCGCGTAAATTAGGGCCATACCCGATTCTAATTCTTAGGTTACCAAGCAATAATAATTAGGGGAAAATATATTCATCAATTGGTGGCAATTATCATGTCCACCTAATTCAATAATAATCAATAGAACTTCTGTCTGTATAATAATTCATTCGAGGAATGTTTTGCTTGTGTCTATCTCGTCAAACATTTATAAAAGCACCTCAGTCTAAAAATATAGATTTCAAAGGCATTTAATAAAGCAGTTGTAAAAACAGCGCATGTATTCTCAGTCCCAATAATGTAAAGAGTAAAAGGGAATCAAATGAACTCACAATACTGTATTTTGTAGTAAAAATACATATGACAACATTGAACAAATGCATGATCGGACTCGGATTCACGAACCTATATCATTCATATATATTAACACATATAATCGAAACTGAGAAATTTATATATATATATATATATATATATATATATATATATATATATATATATATATATATATATATATATATATATATTTTGTTATTAATAATATACTTGTTATACTATATGTTATTTAGATAAATTTAATATATTTAGTTTATATGTTTTATATAACTATTACTTATCATTAATAATAAAAACTGTATATATTAAACTTTAGTATATATTTATTATTAATTGATATAGCTTAACTAATATCTTTTTAATAATAAAAGTATAGCGTAATGTATTTTTATATAAAAGTATCTATCTGTGAAAATATTGATAGTTTTAGTGATAACAAAATAATAATTTTAGTAAGAATGATAATAATGGTAATAAGCTTAATAATAATAATACTAATGATTATATTAATATTAATAATAATAATGATAATATTTATAATAATACTTATGTTACTAATAATAATAATAATAATAATAATAATAATAATCATAATATTCTTATTTATAATTATAATCATAATAATAATAATGATAACTAATACTTGAATGACAAAATTTATAATAATAAATACATTAATAATGTTAATAATAATAATAATAATAATAATAATGGTTTTAATACTTATAACTATGATAATAATAATAATAATAATAATAAGTGTTATAATACTAATAATAACAATAATATTAATAACAATAATAATAATCATAGTAATAACAATAATAATAATATAAATGATAATAAAATTAATACTAATAAGATTAAGACTACCTTCAAGGAAGTAGGCCTTAAAAAAATAGTGACACATCCCGGACTCGAACCCGTGACCTCTCGTTCCCCAACACCCCTTCTAACCATGGCTCTACCTATTGTTTTTCTGAATTAAATGCCACCCAAACATTTATAACCCGTTTATTATTTTATGTGTCATCCATGATCATCCTTGTAAACCATGTGTACATCATCATCCTCATAACCGTATACCTTTTTCATCATCATCATTTTATCTATCATCTAACGCATCAACATCAACTTAATCTTTTATGTATCATCTTCTAAACATCATCAATATCTTCACATAAATATCACTATAATCATCATTATATCGGTTTATCAAAAAAATCACGAATCATCATCTAAACATCGAAATCATCATCATCCTTATTCACTATCATCGTGGTTATAATCTAAATCTAATCACCATACATTACACATTATGTATCCTGCAGTATCACCCTCATCTTCACGATCTTACATCATATTCGAATAATCATCTTCATTATTATTACACGTTAACCTACAACAGCAACATCAAAACAGAAGTAGGAATTCGAATAATAGTAGAAATACAACAACATAGCAGCGGTTGTGAGTGGCGTTCTTGGACATATAAATAAAAATAAAACAGCAGTCATTCGCAGTCCTCGTACAATAGCATGAGATGCAGGTTGTTATTAATAGGAAAGGGTTAGATTTATCTTGGCTGCAAAACAGTCCGCTGTGATGGTGGTTTGTTAAGGTAGGGGTGGTGACCGTTATGGTGATTTCCATTTGAGAGAAAGAGAGAGAGAGAAGAAGGAGAGTAGATTGTTGGAGATGGATTCTAGGTAGTGGTGGGTTATGGTTAATGGTGGTGGTATTATCAAGCTACGAAGATCATGGATGGTAGTGGTAATAAAATCGATATTACGTTATGTGAAGGAAACAAGGGATTGTTTACAATACTTGGGTTTTCTAAAGTGAATTTTAGAGAAATCAAATAGAAGGCAGAAACTAGAAGTATTGGTGGGTTATATTCTAAAAAAAATAGTGAGATAATAATATATATATATATATATATATATATATATATATATATATATATATATATATATATATATATATATAGATAGGTTAAGTAACAAAACATGTACAGCAAAAAATACGTTCTAGTTGATATTTTTCTTATATATAAAGTTAAAGTGTATACATTATATATATATATATATATATATATATATATATATATATATATATATATATATATATATATATATATATATATATATAAGTGGGATAGTGGGAAGGAATGAAACCAAACACAGTACCATAATTTAAGATCATGTGAATTTCAATTGTTGGTATGTTACCGACAGTTTTAACGGACTGTGTATCGTGCGAAATCAGTGACGGATAAAAGTGTTCAGAAAAATCTCATATTTTTAAATTAACTATATTTATTTATTTTGGTCATTATGGTATAAAATTCGATCATTAATTTATTAAATAAAAATTACATCAACTGTCCCTCTCATTTATGGGTAAAATATAAAAAGTGTTAAGACTTAACAATTAGTTCCTAAATACATTTTTAATAAGCCTAAAATTTATAGAACTCATTTTCGTATCACCGTTTATTTTAAAATTAAATAAGTTTGAATTTAACTTGCTTAATATCCATCGAAACATCAAACGAGTATTACAATTATTTAATATTTATTTTTAATATACTTTATTTATATATAGAGATATGTTTTAAATAAAAATTATTATAATATCCTATTTTTTATTTTATTAATTTTTAATAACAACAACATATAATACTTCAAATTATATTTCGAATTATTATTTATATATACATACACACATATCTTTTTACAATTAATTATTCGTGAATCATCTAGAGCAGTCGAACGTCAATTGAATATATGAAAATAGTTCACAATTTTTGAGACTCAACATTACAGACTTTGCTTATCATGTCGAAACCATATAAAGATTAAGTTTAAATTTGGTCAAAAATTTACGGGTCGTCACAGTAAAACTAACTTTTTATTGAATTTAAGATATAAGTGTGTTTGGATGAAATTAGTTGAAGGTAGAGCTTATAGCTGGAGCCAGAGCTTATAGACTAGAGCTGGAGGTAGAGTTTATTTTTTAAACTGGTAGCTGGAGCTTATTAATATTTATAAATGTTTGGTAAACTAGTTGCAGTTCATTTTTCAGTTCATAAACTTGATCTACTTTTTTTAATAAGCTAGTTATAATTAGTTTATTTTTTAGAACTTATGATTTTTTCATAAATTCAACTTTTTATGTCTATCAAAAGAAGGTTATCACTTGAAGCTTATTAAAATTATAAAGTCAAGCTCCTATAAGTTCTATAAGCCCCGCTTATGGCATGTCAAATGTAACATCCCGCGTTTTTCCGTTAAATTTATTTTTAACACCGTCTTTTTTTTTAAATAATATCTTTCGCTATTTAAATTCCCAATTTCCGTTGACTAACGTTTATAATATTCTCGTTATTTAATTATAACACCACTCGTCTACTCGAGCGTTTTTAAAATATTTCGTTTGGTTAATTCCCGCACCCGCTTTGAAACTTGAGGGACCGAAGTTGTCAAGTGGGCAAACTAGTTGACTAGGTCAACTAGTCAACCCACCATTCTCATCCATTCATTTCCATCCATCTTCACCTCCTTTTTCTCTCTAGCTCAAGAACTCCATTTCTCCCAACTTCACTAATTCATCATCTAAATCCGATTGGAGAAGCAAACATCAAAACAAATTACATATTCGTGATCCTCTCTTCATCCTCTTCGATTTGGTACCAATTTCATCAAGTTTGGGTAACATTTCTAAAACTCTAGATTTCTATAAATTCGTGTTTTTGACTTGAAATTGTGTTAGTTAGTGTCTATGGCTCGTGTCTAGCATGAATATATGTTTTGTTTGCTCGATTTGTGGTTTGGAGTAACTAGTTTGAACATTTGAAATGGGTGTGCTAAATCTTTGATTTTGGATGAGTTAAAGTTGTTAGATTGTTAAAGTGCATGTTTTAATTGTGTTACTAGTATCATTAGCCACATTTGGATGTGTAGGTTGATTAAGAAAACTTCAAAAACCCGATTAATGATTTTGTGATGTTTGACTAGGGTTTGATAGTTCTTGACATGAACTTTTGATGCTTGAATGCCATTAAATGTTAATTGTTAGTGTTTAATAGTAATGTATGCTTCATTACCTTCAAAACGGCATATCGTATGTGTAAATTGGATTCCCGAAGCATAAAATACGTTTTACGAACTTGAAACTTTGAAAATGGACTTAAATGATCACTTGACGAGAAATCGGTTATGGAAAATGTTGTTTTTGTTTGATGAAACATGTTTAGTTGTGTTCCTTGTCAAAAGAGCTTTCCAACGGTATAAGATACGCTTTCTAATTGTTTACGGTTTGAGTTTTGCGTTTGTTTGAAATTTTACCAAGCCTTGAACAAGTGAAACAGGCCTGGGACCAGGCCACGGCCATTGTCGCGGCGCGACAGACCTGGCCGCGGCGCGGCATAAGCCGTGCCCAGCTTCTGTCTCCAATGTCCGTTTCACGTGAAATGTTTGACATGTTCTAGACCTCCAATTTACATACAACTTGTTTTAACATGCTTATATATGAATAACTAGCATAGAAAAATAGTTCGGGACCCGACCCGAACGTGTTGACTTTTTCGTTGACTTTGACCAAGTTTGACTTTTAGTCAAACTTAACCAAACTTTTATACAATCATTCTAACATGCTTTTATACTTGTTTCTTGTATGAAACTTGACAACGTGATTCACATGCTATACTTAATCGAGTCGTAACGAGCCATAGGACTAATTGAACACATTTCACCCGACTTTGTGTCGTAACCGGTTAATTGATATAACTTACTTGTTTAGGTCAAGGCTAAGCAACTTTCATGCATACGTTACTTTGTGAAGTACTTTTATACTCGTGCACTCGAGGTGAGATCATAGTCCCACCTTTTCAACAACTTTTATTCTTTTAAATCGTGGGCTGAGAAACATATACATTACATACTTATATACATTTCACATGTATATATACTTTTCATACTTTTATACTTTGAACACAAATACGAATACAAGGATACAGACGAGTTAGAACAAAAGTCCTCAATCCAATTATCATTAGTTCCACTTGCAGGGTGTAAGTGTAAGCGAGTGATTATGTTGTGTGGCCATACGGGTTTAACGAACCCTCATTCAGACGGTTCGCTACCGTTAGTGGATGAAATATAATTTCAACGTGCATAGTGTATGTTCTAACACTATATTCAAAATTCAGAGGGAAGATTCAGTTAAGCTTTGGTAATTGGGTGCTCGTAATACAAACTACATTCTTCGGAATAAATACGATTTGGATAATCATCTATACAAACTATTGTGGTTCAAAGTATACTTTTACAAATACATTTATGATCTCACCAACGTTTTTCGTTGACAGTTTTCTACATGTTTTCTCAGGTTCATACTTGGCTATTTGTTACACGCTTCCGCACTCTTTGATTACTTGATTGGAGTCTACCATGCATGCATACGCTAGGGATAGCACTTTTGGATTCAAACTTTTGTTTACATACTTACGCTATTTATAGCAACTGTGTTTTTCAACTTATATTATGTCGCGAGTTATTTCATTTATACTTTATAACTTTTGTAAACTTAGACTTGTTGTCGAACGGTTTTGTAAACTAAACTTGCAAGTCTTGTACCTTTCAAATGAATGCGACATAATTTTGGTCAAACGAGTCTCATATAGGGACTACGACCACGCAATGGGACCTAAGTTAACGGCGCCGTCAATAACGGTTTTGGTCGGGTCGTTACAAGTGGTATCAGAGCGTAGGTTGTAGGGAACTAGGACGTGCATTAGTGTGTCTGACAGAGTCGTTAGGACGCATTAGTGAGTCTAGACTACAACCGGATAGTTAGCCATTGCATTCTGACATACATTTGCTATAGATAGCACTTACTTGACTACTTGTACATTATACTTGAATCATTCTTAGGCAAACTTTTTAATGGTACCCAACCTTCATCATACGAACTCGTATTCCGCCACTTTTTGGTAACACACGTGAATTCAAGGTTTATACGCGTACGGATGACCACGACTTCGTTAGTCACTCTAGTTCGGGAATTCTGACTCCTTGGTTGTTATTTCCTCCGTCTCATCTTACTATCCATGAATAGTGTAAAGTCACTGTCACTACTCTAGATGAGTATCGTCATCACCATTTATCGCTACGGTTGCGTATTACTTGTTATCATGACTCGTTACTCTTTTCATACCTAAATACAATGTTGTCTGACTCGAACCACATTGACGTGAACAATCATGTATACACTTCCCACGGGGAAACGCTTCTCTAGAGTTGTAGAAACTCTTTCGATTTAATACGAGTCACGTTTGAGACGTCGTTACATTTTGTTCATTTTAGATTTTCGCGATTACACGAACTTGAATCTATAGAGTGATGTGGGAATGGAAGTATGAGTTAGCGTAATATAACGACACTCGATCAACATGGTTATATTACGGTAAGACATACCAAAGTTCTAGTGACACGTGATGGTGGTTAGACTCGATCAACCTAAACACCACCATGTGCCATGTACATGACTTCATCTTTTCAGGTTTGGACATCCGAAAACTCCGAGAATATTTATAACAACCATACCGGGGACACACCTTCAATTATTGTCAAATTATATTTATGCTTCCGAATGAATTACCGATTCCATTCGACTTCAACCGTATGTCACACGGGTATACTAGCTCGTCCTCGCACAGTCTTATTGACTAACTACAACTTACTCGTTATGCTCACATCGGGGCGGAAACTTCTTTTGCATCACCCTCGTACTTCCGGTTCAGGAGGTCCTTATTCTAAATTCCCAATGGAGAGAGACTCTCCACGTTATACTAGTATTCACCTCGAGGGTGAATAATTCCGACGAACGTTTTTCTTTCAGAAACCGAGGAGAACTTGCCCCGACGAACGTTTTTGGAAACCGATAAATCTTTCGCGACGCGAATTTTCTTGAGAAACTTGTCCTAGCTAACGTTTTCAATTCCTAGCAAACTTGTTCAATATGCCTTAGGGAAATGTACCCCGTTTCGGATCGAGATCCTCGTTTCACTTCTAGATTTTGGAGAACCTTACAAAAAGCCTCGGGACCGCGTTTAGACATGAGTACCGCGTACCATCCACAACCCGACGGACCGAACAAACATGCGATTTAAACCTTGGAAACCATAATACAAGTTTGTATTACCAACTTCAAATTTACTTGAGAAAAGTATTTTCCTTTAACCGAATCCTCGTACTACAATGATTTTCATTCGAGTTTTAACGTCACTCCTTTTGAAACCACATGTGACCGGAAACGTCATTCTCTTTTGTCGAACAAAGTAAACGATGATCAATTCACCGGGGCCGAGGTTATTCATGAGCAACCGAGAAAATTTATTCATATTCAGGTAAAACCCTACGCGACTCGTAATCACCAAGAGCTACGCCGATGTTAGACGTAAACATTTCAAATTCCACGTGGGAAACCGCGTCACGTTAAGAGTCGCACCTTGGAAAGGTGCAATCCGTTTCGGGAAGACGTAGAAAGCTAAATCCGCGATATTTTGATCCTTTAAATTCTTGGGGTGTTTTGGACCCGTCGCTAGCCGCTTAGACTTTTCCGACTCATTTTGGGTCTCCGTTTATCCTACATTCGATGTATCAACTCAAAGACGTGTTTTGCGAAACGAGAACTTGTTATCTCCTTTGATGAACTCACTATCGACGATAACCCTCACTTCCTAGGAGGACCGGTTGAAACCATAAATCGTGAAGCCAAACCTTAAAACAACATATGATCCCGACCGTCAAAATTCGTTGAAATACCCTAGGACGTACTTCTCCCTCATTCGTAGAATTGGCAACACAAGATCTCGAGGAAGATTCAACAACTACTACTTCCAACTAAATTTCGGGACGAAATTTCTTTTGAGGTGTGGATAATGTAACATCCCGCGTTTTTCCGTTAAATTTATTTTTAACACCGTCTTTTTTTTTAAATAATATCTTTCGCTATTTAAATTCCCAATTTCCGTTGACTAACGTTTATAATATTCTCGTTATTTAATTATAACACCACTCGTCTACTCGAGCGTTTTTAAAATATTTCGTTTGGTTAATTCCCGCACCCGCTTTGAAACTTGAGGGACCGAAGTTGTCAAGTGGGCAAACTAGTTGACTAGGTCAACTAGTCAACCCACCATTCTCATCCATTCATTTCCATCCATCTTCACCTCCTTTTTCTCTCTAGCTCAAGAACTCCATTTCTCCCAACTTCACTAATTCATCATCTAAATCCGATTGGAGAAGCAAACATCAAAACAAATTACATATTCGTGATCCTCTCTTCATCCTCTTCGATTTGGTACCAATTTCATCAAGTTTGGGTAACATTTCTAAAACTCTAGATTTCTATAAATTCGTGTTTTTGACTTGAAATTGTGTTAGTTAGTGTCTATGGCTCGTGTCTAGCATGAATATATGTTTTGTTTGCTCGATTTGTGGTTTGGAGTAACTAGTTTGAACATTTGAAATGGGTGTGCTAAATCTTTGATTTTGGATGAGTTAAAGTTGTTAGATTGTTAAAGTGCATGTTTTAATTGTGTTACTAGTATCATTAGCCACATTTGGATGTGTAGGTTGATTAAGAAAACTTCAAAAACCCGATTAATGATTTTGTGATGTTTGACTAGGGTTTGATAGTTCTTGACATGAACTTTTGATGCTTGAATGCCATTAAATGTTAATTGTTAGTGTTTAGTAGTAATGTATGCTTCATTACCTTCAAAACGGCATATCGTATGTGTAAATTGGATTCCCGAAGCATAAAATACGTTTTACGAACTTGAAACTTTGAAAATGGACTTAAATGATCACTTGACGAGAAATCGGTTATGGAAAATGTTGTTTTTGTTTGATGAAACATGTTTAGTTGTGTTCCTTGTCAAAAGAGCTTTCCAACGGTATAAGATACGCTTTCTAATTGTTTACGGTTTGAGTTTTGCGTTTGTTTGAAATTTTACCAAGCCTTGAACAAGTGAAACAGGCCTGGGACCAGGCCACGGCCATTGTCGCGGCGCGACAGACCTGGCCGCGGCGCGGCATAAGCCGTGCCCAGCTTCTGTCTCCAATGTCCGTTTCACGTGAAATGTTTGACATGTTCTAGACCTCCAATTTACATACAACTTGTTTTAACATGCTTATATATGAATAACTAGCATAGAAAAATAGTTCGGGACCCGACCCGAACGTGTTGACTTTTTCGTTGACTTTGACCAAGTTTGACTTTTAGTCAAACTTAACCAAACTTTTATACAATCATTCTAACATGCTTTTATACTTGTTTCTTGTATGAAACTTGACAACGTGATTCACATGCTATACTTAATCGAGTCGTAACGAGCCATAGGACTAATTGAACACATTTCACCCGACTTTGTGTCGTAACCGGTTAATTGATATAACTTACTTGTTTAGGTCAAGGCTAAGCAACTTTCATGCATACGTTACTTTGTGAAGTACTTTTATACTCGTGCACTCGAGGTGAGATCATAGTCCCACCTTTTCAACAACTTTTATTCTTTTAAATCGTGGGCTGAGAAACATATACATTACATACTTATATACATTTCACATGTATATATACTTTTCATACTTTTATACTTTGAACACAAATACGAATACAAGGATACAGACGAGTTAGAACAAAAGTCCTCAATCCAATTATCATTAGTTCCACTTGCAGGGTGTAAGTGTAAGCGAGTGATTATGTTGTGTGGCCATACGGGTTTAACGAACCCTCATTCAGACGGTTCGCTACCGTTAGTGGATGAAATATAATTTCAACGTGCATAGTGTATGTTCTAACACTATATTCAAAATTCAGAGGGAAGATTCAGTTAAGCTTTGGTAATTGGGTGCTCGTAATACAAACTACATTCTTCGGAATAAATACGATTTGGATAATCATCTATACAAACTATTGTGGTTCAAAGTATACTTTTACAAATACATTTATGATCTCACCAACGTTTTTCGTTGACAGTTTTCTACATGTTTTCTCAGGTTCATACTTGGCTATTTGTTACACGCTTCCGCACTCTTTGATTACTTGATTGGAGTCTACCATGCATGCATACGCTAGGGATAACACTTTTGGATTCAAACTTTTGTTTACATACTTACGCTATTTATAGCAACTGTGTTTTTCAACTTATATTATGTCGCGAGTTATTTCATTTATACTTTATAACTTTTGTAAACTTAGACTTGTTGTCGAACGGTTTTGTAAACTAAACTTGCAAGTCTTGTACCTTTCAAATGAATGCGACATAATTTTGGTCAAACGAGTCTCATATAGGGACTACGACCACGCAATGGGACCTAAGTTAACGGCGCCGTCAATAACGGTTTTGGTCGGGTCGTTACATCAAACACACCCATATTATTGAATTGTCCAATTTACCCTTTATTTAATGTTATAAAAAGTAACTAATAAATAAATTGCTATATTTAATGTTAAGTTAAGCTTCTAATAATAAAAGGAATAAAATTGGAACTTGATTTTTCATTGTTATTTAGAGTAGGGACAATATTTTTGACAAAAATCAAAATAGTAAAGTGTACGGTTTTTATATGATGAAAGGAATATTTATTTATTTATTTATTTATTTTTTCATAAAATCGTTTGTAAATTTATAAGTTAAATATACACAACACACCTTATATAATGTAGTGAAAACTAATAGTATTATATTTACATATATGTAGAATTTATGACAAGTGGATATGTTTCTTAAAACATATGACATTCGTTTGTTCCACTATATATGGACGTTTATGTGTGACAATAAACTACAATACATATATATTAGAATCTCTCCGTGCTTCATTTTTTTGGGGGGCTAAAGAATTTGAAAAGAAAATTCATTGGGTGAATTGGCGCCTTATTCTAAACCCTCTCGACAAAGGTGGCCTCTCGGTTTGCTGCCTTAAATCGTTAAACCTTGCTCTTCTTTATAAATGGCGATGGAGATTTTTTTCAAACAAGGATGGTTTTTGGTCCAAGATTATCACTGCGATTCACGGGAATAGAGATGGCAACTCTTTGCCATGTGCGCCCAATGCTACTGGTTCATGGGCTAACATCGTATCCTCTATTTCAAAAATGCATGACAACAACTACCTGATTCCTTCTAAGTTGCACATAAAAATTGGCAATGGTGAGTATTCAGACTTCTGGCGAGATCCGTGGATTGGTAATGACATTCTCGCAACGCGTTTCCCTCGTTTATTTGCTTTAGACTCGGTTAAAAAAGGTTCAGTCGCCTCTCATCTTGCATCTGTAGGCTGGTTTTGGGAATGGCGCAGGTCTATTAGAGGAGGGGCTGAGCAAGAGCAACTTTTGCATCTTCTTTCCTTGTTGAGCACGGTCTCCATTTCAGAGGGTGAAGATCGATGGTGGTGGGATTATTCAACAGATGGTTTGTACCGAGTATCCTCTGCTAGAAGCATTATTGCATCATTTGATTATGCCCCGTTCACTCATCAAACGGATTGGTGCAATAGTGTTCCGATTAAAATAAACATCTTCGTTTGGCGGCTCAAGCTCCATAGGCTTGCAACTCTCCGAAACCTAGAATCAAAAGATTTATCATTTGATAATTCTTGTTGTGCCCTCTGCGATGTCTCTGAAGAATCTCATAGTCACTTGTTTGTTCGGTGTGACACCTCATATCAGTTATGGTGTAAAGTTGGTAGTTGGCTTGATATTTCTATCCCCATTTGGAATTCGGTGGACGATGTTTGGATTTGGATTAACTCTTTCTCGCATAATAGGAACAAGAAATTAATAATTTCAGTGATTGCTTATTCTACTATATGGAATATCTGGAAACTTCGTAATGACATCATCTTCAAAGAGCATAAGTTTCGGAAATCTCATGTTTTTGACGCCATTGTAGTTACAGGGTTTAACTGGTTGTACGCGAGATATCACAAGTCCACTTTAAACTGGACAGAGTGGTTGCAAAATCCGTTGTGTTCCTTGTAACTTTATAATTGTTTTGTCTTTTCTTTTGTTCCTATGTATTTTTGCCTAGCTTCTCGCTAGTTTTTGCTTATCAAATCACCTAATGGGGGCTCAAGCTCTTCTTCAACCTATACAGGTATTGGCATCACCATACAATAACAGATTAACTATAATTGTCAAATCACCAGCATGTACTACCACCAGACGCCATTGCCAAATATTAACTACTTGTAATTCTTCGGCTTCACCACCAAAACGAGAGAAAGATGCAACAAAAAGGGTCGTTATTACGGGTATGGGTCTTGTTTCGGTTTTTGGAAACGATGTTGATACGTACTATGAAAGACTATTAGCTGGGGAGAGTGGAATCACATTAATAGATCGTTTTGATGCCTCGATGCTCAACACAAGAATTGGCGGACAGATTCGTGGGTTCAAGTCAGATGGGTATATTGATGAAATAAATGACCATAGACTTGATGACAATCAACGATATTGTTTGGTTGCAAGTGTTAATGCCCATGAACTCTCAAAAATATATTGTAAAGGTTTCAAGTCTTTTGCTAATTGTAATTGTATTAAAATAATGTTTAATTTTTTATATATTGTATTTTTGTTGTGGGGTAGATTGATAAAGCACGTGCCAGTGTACTTGTTGGTTGTAACATGGGAGGTCCTGCCATATTTACTAATGGTATGGAGTCGTTAATTAATAAAGGTTGTAACAGTATCTCGCCATTTTTAGTACCTTTGACATTAACAAACATGGCCTCTGCCTTACTTGCAATGGATCCGTTGGGAATTATGATCTGATGAGTCAAAAAGTATTTTACAGATTCTAGAGTCTGGAGATGTAGAGTCTGAAGTTGCAGACTCTGGTGTTTACTGAAGTTAACGGTTTTAGATTTCTTGATGGCTAAGCTAATGAATATTCTGGAGATATGTTTAACTTTTAAGAAGATTTGTTTTGATTCGGGTTTATCTCCAGAAGATTGACTTTAAAGTTATTAGCGTATAAGTTTGGTTTTTAAGTTTATCTTTTCCTTATTTGTAGCAATGTAGTTTTGGAAACCAAATCTCCAGATTTGGTTTTGATCTGTATAAATAGGGACGTGTGCTTTTCATTCGATGTATCTTTTGGCACGATCAATATTATCAAACATATATTTCATATCGTGTTCTCTCAATTCTTGTACTTATAATTCTTATTTATTGTTCAATTGAGAGTCTGGTGTTCATAGATCAAATATTGTGAACTTATAACTGGTATCAGAGCCTGGTTATAGCCCAGATGTGTGGACGGTGCAGAATGGTAGCGGAGGTTCAAACCGAGATGACTGTGGACGTGATCGAGGAGGAGGTCGAGTGTCCGGGAAGAGTCGAGATGGTATTGAACGTGTCCGTGGAAGTAGCGTGGAATGAATCGATTAAGGGGGTGGTTGTTGGAGCTAATCGATTCATTGTGTCCCACATCGAAAAGTGAAAGAAACAAATGTGCATATATAAGCTTATGAGAACCTCCCTCTATCACTAATTGGTTTTAGAGAAATGTGGAACTCATGAGCTTATATGTTGTACATGGTGGTGGACCTAAAAACGATCCAACAACTGATATCAGAGCGGGTAAGGTGTAAATCCTATTACGGTAATCTTTACAAACGATCCATATTTTTATAAATATGTCTACCAGTAACATTCCTACTCCAGTTATGACTGGAAAAGGTGTGCCAATATTCGATGGCACAGACTTTTCAACTTGGAAATTGAAAGTCCTATGGTTTTTAGGATCTATTCATGAAGAAGCTGAGCATGTTCTTACAACAGGACCTATTATTCCTGGTTCTATGATAGCTGCTGTTCCTGCCACAGATACTGTTGCTGCTCAACATGCCTACTTTCGTGAAACACCAAGAGAAAGGTGGACTGAAGCAGAAGCTATCAAGTACAAACTAGATAGCAAAATAAGGAGTATTATTGGGAATGCTGTTACTGTTCCAATTCTCAGAAAGATCAGTCATGCCAAGACTGCTAAAGCTATGTGAGATCTGTTGCTTAATGACTATGAAGGAGTCACTGTTGTTAAGACTCAGAAGAAAAAGAATCTGATTAGATGTTATGAAAATTTTGCTGCTCAGCCTAAAGAATCTTTGAGTGATCTTCATTCAAGATTTCAGGTTCTCATAAATGATCTTGAAAGTGTTGGGGTAGAGAAAACACAACAAGTGTTGTGTCAAAAGTTCATTGAACTGTTACCCTCAAACTTTGAATATGTGATTACATCTATGGTAATCAGTGAAAAGATAGATAACTATGAGTTAAGTGAATTGTTTGGCATACTGTCAAACTTTGAGGAAACTCAATTAAAGAACAAAATCAATGCTAAGAAAACTGCTAAAGATCCAGAAGCCGCATTGGTGGCTACCACAAAGAAGAATAAGCAATTGTTCTCTAGTTACTCTAGCAAAGTTGAATCTGAAAGTGATGAAACTTCTGATGATGATAGTGAATCTGATGAAGATGAGGAGATCAAAGATTTGGAAGTTCAGATGGCTCTTTTGACTCAAAGGATTGAGCAGAAAAAGTTTGGTTATAAGAAGGGTAAAGGCAAGGGTACTTTTGATCCAAAGAAAGCTAAATGCTTTAAGTGTGGCAAGATAGGACACATAGCTGTTGATTGCTGGTCTAAGGGTGAAGGAGGTTCAAATACCAATAAGTCTGTTGACAAAGCAAGAAAGTATAAGCTCAAGTACATGAAGTTAAAGAGTGAAGCAGAAAAATCAAAGAACAAAGAACAGGAAAAGGCTTTGTACACAGAAGCATGGGAAGATGAAGACTCATCATCTAATGAGGAGGAAGATAAGTGTCTTATGTGTAACATCCCGCGTTTTTCCGTTAAATTTATTTTTAACACCGTCTTTTTTTTTTAAATAATATCTTTCGCTATTTAAATTCCCAATTTCCGTTGACTAACGTTTATAATATTCTCGTTATTTAATGATAACATCACTCGTCTACTCGAGCGTTTTTAAAATATTCGTTTGGTTAAATCCCGCACCCGCTTCTAAACTCGAGGGACTAAAATTGACACGGGGCAAACTAGTTGACTAGGTCAACTAGTCCACCCCAATCACCACCATTCAATCACCTCCACCTCTCTCTCTTTCTCTCTAGCAAGAACACACACACAAACACCCATTCCATTCATTCATCATCTAAATCCGGATTAGGGAGCTAGCAACCAAATAAATTACATATTCGTGATCCTCTCTTCATCCTCTTCATTTCGGTACCAACTTCATCTCATTTGGGTAACTTTCTAAAATCACTAGATTTTGTGTTCTTGATGTTTTTAACTTATAAAAGTGTTAATTAGTGTCTATGGCTCAAGTCTAACATGAATATATGATTTATATGCTCGATCTCGTTGTTTTAGTGTAACTAGCATGAACTTGAATTTTGGTGTGTTGTTCTTGAATTTTGGATGATCATATGTTGTTAGATGTTGAAAGTTGATGTTTTAATTGTGTTACTAGCATCACTAGCTTCAATTTGATGTGTAGGTTGCCTTAGAAAACTTCATGAACTTGATTATTGATTTTGAGATGTTTGACTAGGGTTTGATAGTTCTTGACATGAATTTTTGGATGCTTGAATGCCATGGAATGTTAATTATTAGTGTTTAGTTGTAATGTATGTTTCATTACCTTCAAAACAGCATATTATATGTGTGAATTGGTTTCCCGAAACTCAAATTGCATTTGAAGAACTTGAAACCTTAAAAATGAACGTTTAATGATCACTTGATGAGTTTTCGGCTATTATAAATGATGTTTTTGTTTGGTGAAACATGTTTAGTTGTGTTCCTTGTCAAAAGAGCTTTCCAACGGTATAAGATACGTCTTCTAGTTGTTTACGGTTTGAGTTTTGCGTTTGTTTGAAAATTGACCAAGCCTTGAACAAGTGAAACAGGCCTGGGACCAGGCCACGGCCATTGTCGCGGCGCGACAGGCCTGGCCGCGGCGCGGCATAAGCCGTGCCCAGCTTCTGTCTCCGGTGTCCATTTTATGAAAAATGTTTGGCACGTTCTAGACCTCCAATTCACATGCAACTTGTCCCAACATGATTATATATGAATAAAAACCTCAGAAAAATAGTTCGGAACCCGACCCGAACGTGTTAACTTTCGTTGACTTTGTCCGACCAAAGTTTGACTTTTAATCAAACTTAACCAAATATTTGTGCAATCGTTCTAACATGTTTTTATACTTGTACCTTGCATGAAACATGACAATTTGATTCACATGCTATTATGATCGAGTCTTAACGAGCCATAGGACAAATTGAACATCTTTGACCTATCGTGTTTACCGTTATTGATACAACCTATTGTTTAGGTCAAGACTAGCATTGTTCTTTGCACACGTTTACTTGTTGAAGTACTTTACTACTCGTGCACTCAAGGTGAGATCATAGTCCCACTTTTACTCTTTTTGAACTTATATTGGGATGAGAAAACATAAACGATTCTTTTGAACTAAGTGAACACAAGAACGGGAAAACAAACATTCTACATACGAGTTTAGAACAAAAATCCTCAATTCGATTATCATTAGTTACACTTGCCGGGTGTAAGCGAGAACTTATGTTATATGGCCATATGGGTTGACAACCCTCATCTTTGACGGTTCGCTACCGTCTACGGATGAAATATATTTTCGAGAATCAGTGTTTGTTCTAGCACTAAGTGATGGGGTATACAATGGAAGGAATGTTAAGCTTTGATAATCGGGTGCTCGTGAAACAAACTTTTGGAATGTATTACTATTATTTCATTGATGCAAATCTTGTGGTTCACTTGTACTTACTTACTTAAACCTATGATTTCACCAACGTTTTCGTTGACAGATTTCTATGTTTTTTCTCAGGTCTTGCACGATATGTGAAACATGCTTCCGCTTACTATTTGATACTTGCATCCGATGTCGAGTATACATGCATTTCATGGAGCGTCTTTTGAGTTTACTTTAAACCGTGTCGCCTAGATTTCAATCATACTTATAACGTTGTAACTTAACTTTTGGTTGAACAATTCATGTAAACTTTGAAACAATCTTTATTTTGAAATGAAGGCGACATATTTTGGTCAAACGTTATCTTAAAGACTTATAATCAGGTAATGGGACCCACGTAGCCGACGCCGTCACTTGACGATTTGTCGGGGTCGCTACAAGTGGTATCAGAGCCTTGGTTGTAGGGATTTAGAGTTCATTTGTGTCCACCCCGAGTCATAGGGTACATAGGTGAATCTAGACTACAACCGGCATATAGACTGAAGTAGGAATTATTTGACTAATTGAGCATTTATACTCGAACTCTTCTATCATATCTAACTCGTATTCGATCTTGATCTTACGTTGATAAATTTTGTTGATGCGCCACCTTGACTTTATGAAGTAATGTTAAATGCACATGAGAATCAGGGTAATATAATTTCCGGGATTATATTACGGTGATTCACATGGACGTTCCGACATTATGACGTAAAGAATTTAAGGCGAGTCAAGGAAAATTTTCTCTCTATCCTTATTCCATACTGTGGTTAGTATTGTTGAAAATACTAACCAACGATATTCTTGTGTCATGAAGGAACAATGGCTCACCAAGGTCAACACAACACTCCTCTTGAAACTCTTGAACAAGCTCTTCAACGAATGATAACCACCGCCGTGGGTACGGCCGTGGCCGATCACTTTTCTAACAACAACAATCATGGAGCCGGTAATTCAATCGAGGGTTGCTCCTACAAGAACTTCATGAAGTACAATCCTCCCACTTTCGATGGAATCGGGGGACCGATTGCTCTCACCCGATGGTTCGAACAAACGGAAGCCGTTTTTAACATAAGCGGTTGTCAGGACCAAGATAAGGTCAAGTTTTCCACCCTCACCTTCACCGGCATTGCTCTCTCGTGGTGGAACACGTATGTACAATTGGTGGGGAGCGATGAAGCCCACACACTCTCTTGGACCGAATTAAGAGAAAGAATGATCACCGAATACTTTCCGCGCGACGAGACTCGAAGGCTCGAACAGGGTCTAAGGAATTTAAAAACAGTCGGAAATGACCTCGAAGCTTATAATCAACGGTTTACCGAACTAGTCTCGATGTGTCCAAATCTCATGACTCCTGAACCCCTAAGAGTCGAACTTTACATGGATGGCCTCCCTAAGAGCATTCAACACAAGGTAATGACATCTCAACCCACTAACCTACAAGAGGCTTTAGCAAAGGCCCATCAAACTTTGGAAACGGTGAATGAAATGGAAGCACCGGCACCAATGGTCGAGAACCACCCGAGTAACAACAAAAGAAAATGGGAAGCCTCGCAACCAAGCAACCACAACAATAACAACATCTCCAAGAAGCCTTTCACCCCCGGCGGCAAGAAGGGGTATGCCGGAACCCTACCTCACTGTAACAAGTGTCGCAAACATCATTTTGGTGAATGTGGCAAACCATTTTGCGTCAAGTGTCAAAGAAGTGGCCATGTGGCCCATGTCTGTAAGGGTACCGTTACCGTCGCTCGAAGGGTGCCCAACGCACACAGGACGGGTGCATGCTTTGAGTGTGGCCAACTGGGTCATTTTAGGAATGTGTGCCCAAAGAAGAAATCAACCCCAACGCACGCCATTGAACTTTCAACCTCGACACCTAGGATGCCCGAGACGACGATGGACTAGTCACGGGTACGTTTCTTCACAACAAACCGCATATTTCATACTTATTCGATTCAATTACCGCTAGACGTTCTACAACCGAGGCTTTGAATTGTACTCTTTACATTCCATTTTTTTTTCCCTTAGATACTATTTAGGCGATTTAAGCGACCAACGGAAAAATATTGTGTGCCTATAAATATTATCGGAGAATATACGTTAAGAAATTGAACTCGACACCATTAGAACTAAGGAACTCAAAACCTATTCATTAAGGAGAAATTGTTGCCCTACATTTATGTATAGATTATTGTGAACTAAGAAATTTTCGGTAGGAAACCGATACCCTCTCCCTCGCATCCATGACCTCATGATTTTTTTGTACGAATCCCGTATGTTCCAAATCGACCTCCGTTCCAGTTATCATCAATTGGGGGTTAAGTGAGACGATGTCTCCTAAGCCATTTCCGAACTCACAACGTTAGTTGTAAATCTCTCTTAGTACCGTTTGATTTATTTAGGACTCCGTCCGTATCCATAAACCTCCTAAACCACGTATGCAAACTTATCTAAACAAATCTGTTATCGTATTTATAGATGACATCTTAACTTAATCAAGTAAAGAAGGGAAACGAACAACATCACCATCTTAAGCTCGAACTTTTGAGAAAAGAGCAACTCTATACCAAATTCTCCGAGTGAGAATTTCTGTTGAACGAAGTCCAATTTTCTAGACCATGATGTTAATGGTCAAGGCATTACAATCAATCTCGAAATCGAGCCACATGTAATCAGGAAACTCTCCCAACTCAGACTTGTATTCGTAAAATCTTAGATCTCGTCTATTCTTTTTACCGAAGATTCATTTCTGACTTTTCTCGTGTTACACGACTTTTAAACTCGTTAACTCACTAAGGAAAACTCTAAACCTCTCCGTGTTCGAACCTTGAGCGTGATTCTTCACACCAACATTTCTAGTTAAAATCGTATAGCAACAGATGGAACTCGAACATGGAAATATTTCTATTTGAACGCCGAAAGGCATACTCAAAAAAAAAAAAAAAAAAAAAAAAGATGTGGATCCGATCAAACTTCTCGTCATCACGTACCACACTACATACCTCTGTTATTTCACCGTCACCGTCTGATATTACTGGAATTTAAGATAACACACAATCCAACGATACTTCACTCTTCTTTGACTTAACGCCCTTGTGAATTCTGATAATCGGCCAACTATTATTCAACCCCGAACTATACAACTACGTGTACTACCTCGTTTCTCTTTCAGACTTCAACTTTTGACAACTAGAGGCACGTTATGGCAACCTCGAGATGCAAGCTCATCCTATTCTAAGTCCTCATTTCACTCCTATCTTTATCGCTCGCATTTCCGTTTAAAGAAACTCCTTGTAACATTTCTCCATGGATAGAGAAATTCATCATATTACATTAGTATTCGCCACGAGGGTGAATAGTCCTAACGAACATTTTTCGTACCCTAACTAACTTGTTCAAACGTATCTTAAGAGATTCTATACCGACACGGTGTATCTTTGTCAATTATTCCGTATCGAAATACTCGTTTCACTTCTAGTTTTACAAGAAACCTTGGAGACCGCGTTTAGACATGAGTACCGCGTACCATCCACAACCCGACGGACCGAACAAACATGCGATTTAAACCTTGGAAACCATAATACAATTTTGTATTACCAACTTCAAATTTACTTGAGAAAAGTATTTTCCTTTAACCGAATCCTCGTACTACAATGATTTTCATTCAAGTTTTAACGTCACTCCTTTTGAAACCACATGTGACCGGAAACGTCATTCTCCCTTGTCGAACCAAGTAAACGATGATCAATTCACCGGGGCCGAGGTTATTCATGAGCAACCGAGAAAATTTATTCATATTCGGGTAAAACCCTACGCGACTCGTAATCACCAAGAGCTACGCCGATGTTAGACGTAAACATTTCAAATTCCACGTGGGAAACCGCGTCACGTTAAGAGTCGCACCTTGGAAAGGTGCAATCCGTTTCGGGAAACGTAGGAAGCTAAATCCGCGGTATTTTGATCCTCTAAATTCTTGGGGTGTTTTGGACCCGTCGCTAGCCGTTTAGACTTTTCCGACTCATTTTGGGTCTCCGTTTATCCTACATTCGATGTATCAACTCAAAGACGTGTTTTGCGAAACGAGAACTTGTTATCTCCTTTGATGAACTCACTATCGACGATAACCCTCACTTCCTAGGAGGACCGGTTGAAACCATAAATCGTGAAGCCAAACCTTAAAACAACATATGATCCCGACCGTCAAAATTCGTTGAAATGCCCTAGAACGTACTTCTCCCTCATTCGTAGAATTGGCAACACAAAATTCGAGGAAGATTCAACAACTACTACTTCCAACTAAATTTCGGGACGAAATTTCTTTTGAGGTGTGGATAATGTAACATCCCGCGTTTTTCCGTTAAATTTATTTTTAACACCGTCTTTTTTTTTTAAATAATATCTTTCGCTATTTAAATTCCCAATTTCCGTTGACTAACGTTTATAATATTCTCGTTATTTAATGATAACATCACTCGTCTACTCGAGCGTTTTTAAAATATTCGTTTGGTTAAATCCCGCACCCGCTTCTAAACTCGAGGGACTAAAATTGACATGGGGCAAACTAGTTGACTAGGTCAACTAGTCCACCCCAATCACCACCATTCAATCACCTCCACCTCTCTCTCTTTCTCTCTAGCAAGAACACACACACAAACACCCATTCCATTCATTCATCATCTAAATCCGGATTAGGGAGCTAGCAACCAAATAAATTACATATTCGTGATCCTCTCTTCATCCTCTTCATTTCGGTACCAACTTCATCTCATTTGGGTAACTTTCTAAAATCACTAGATTTTGTGTTCTTGATGTTTTTAACTTATAAAAGTGTTAATTAGTGTCTATGGCTCAAGTCTAACATGAATATATGATTTATATGCTCGATCTCGTTGTTTTAGTGTAACTAGCATGAACTTGAATTTTGGTGTGTTGTTCTTGAATTTTGGATGATCATATGTTGTTAGATGTTGAAAGTTGATGTTTTAATTGTGTTACTAGCATCACTAGCTTCAATTTGATGTGTAGGTTGCCTTAGAAAACTTCATGAACTTGATTATTGATTTTGAGATGTTTGACTAGGGTTTGATAGTTCTTGACATGAATTTTTGGATGCTTGAATGCCATGGAATGTTAATTATTAGTGTTTAGTTGTAATGTATGTTTCATTACCTTCAAAACGGCATATTATATGTGTGAATTGGTTTCCCGAAACTCAAATTGCATTTGAAGAACTTGAAACCTTAAAAATGAACGTTTAATGATCACTTGATGAGTTTTCGGCTATTATAAATGATGTTTTTGTTTGGTGAAACATGTTTAGTTGTGTTCCTTGTCAAAAGAGCTTTCCAACGGTATAAGATACGTCTTCTAGTTGTTTACGGTTTGAGTTTTGCGTTTGTTTGAAAATTGACCAAGCCTTGAACAAGTGAAACAGGCCTGGGACCAGGCCACGGCCATTGTCGCGGCGCGACAGGCCTGGCCGCGGCGCGGCATAAGCCGTGCCCAGCTTCTGTCTCCGGTGTCCATTTTATGAAAAATGTTTGGCACGTTCTAGACCTCCAATTCACATGCAACTTGTCCCAACATGATTATATATGAATAAAAACCTCAGAAAAATAGTTCGGAACCCGACCCGAACGTGTTAACTTTCGTTGACTTTGACCGACCAAAGTTTGACTTTTAATCAAACTTAACCAAATATTTGTGCAATCGTTCTAACATGTTTTTATACTTGTACCTTGCATGAAACATGACAATTTGATTCACATGCTATTATGATCGAGTCTTAACGAGCCATAGGACTAATTGAACATCTTTGACCTATCGTGTTTACCGTTATTGATACAACCTATTGTTTAGGTCAAGACTAGCATTGTTCTTTGCACACGTTTACTTGTTGAAGTACTTTACTACTCGTGCACTCAAGGTGAGATCATAGTCCCACTTTTACTCTTTTTGAACTTATATTGGGATGAGAAAACATAAACGATTCTTTTGAACTAAGTGAACACAAGAACGGGAAAACAAACATTCTACATACGAGTTTAGAACAAAAATCCTCAATTCGATTATCATTAGTTACACTTGCCGGGTGTAAGCGAGAACTTATGTTATATGGCCATATGGGTTGACAACCCTCATCTTTGACGGTTCGCTACCGTCTACGGATGAAATATATTTTCGAGAATCAGTGTTTGTTCTAGCACTAAGTGATGGGGTATACAATGGAAGGAATGTTAAGCTTTGATAATCGGGTGCTCGTGAAACAAACTTTTGGAATGTATTACTATTATTTCATTGATGCAAATCTTGTGGTTCACTTGTACTTACTTACTTAAACCTATGATTTCACCAACGTTTTCGTTGACAGATTTCTATGTTTTTTCTCAGGTCTTGCACGATATGTGAAACATGCTTCCGCTTACTATTTGATACTTGCATCCGATGTCGAGTATACATGCATTTCATGGAGCGTCTTTTGACTTTACTTTAAACCGTGTCGCCTAGATTTCAATCGTACTTATAACGTTGTAACTTAACTTTTGGTTGAACAATTCTTGTAAACTTTGAAACAATCTTTATTTTGAAATGAAGGCGACATATTTTGGTCAAACGTTATCTTAAAGACTTATAATCAGGTAATGGGACCCACGTAGCCGACGCCGTCACTTGACGATTTGTCGGGGTCGCTACATTATGGCTTTAATTGATGGTAGTTCTAGCAAGTTTGAGGAAGATCTGAAAGCTATTGAGAAGATGGATAAAGACTCTACTTATAATAAAGTTTCTGCTTATAAGGTACAAAACTTTGTGAACTATCTTGATAATGAAAAAGTGAGAATGTTTCAGTATTTGCTGCTTGAATTTCAATGGTGTTTAGATGATATTGATAGGTTAAGAACATAAATTTTTGATCTTAAAAACACTATCAAAGACAAAGAAGCTGAAATTAAAATCTTGAAAAAATGTGAGGTAGAACTTGACACATATAAAATGGCATACACAGAAGAAACTAAAAGATTAAATACTGAATTAGAAAGATCGATGAAAAGGTCAAAACACTATGAATCAATTTGTAAATCTTAGTGTGTATCTTTCAAAAAGAATTCTGATGCTATTGCCAAACAAATTCCAAATGATGTCAAAGCTATACTAGGTGAAAACTACATATTAGATAATAATGTGGAAGTTGATCCAAGTGTATTCAAACCTGACATTCTACCAAACACATTCGTAAAATTTGATGGTGACAAAAAGATTTTAACCAATGCTTTTGTAAGGTCATTAGATCCAGTTGAACCTTCTGAGACTATAATACTTGAAAGTAAAAATCCATTAGAGTCTGAACTTTTGAAACCTTCAGACTCTAGCATTTTAGTCTCTCAAGATAATAGTGTATGTTCTGACCTAGAGTCTGACACCCATGAGTCAAGTTGCAATAACAACTCTGAATCATCCTCTGAAACTGACACTTGTACCAGATCCAAAAGTATTAACTAAAAGAAGGTCAAAGTCAAAACAAGCTAAGACAATTCAAAAACTCAAAAAGGAAATTTCTAAGCTCAATGAAAAAATCAAGAGCCAAGAAAAACCTTCAGTTAAAAGAACATCTTGTTTTCCTAAGGAAATTAAGAAGATATGGAAACTCAAAGTTTGTGAAAATAAAAGTGTCTTACAATCTGTTAAGGACAAGTTGATTTGGATTGGAAACAAGGCGTTTGTTTGGAGAGTGAAGAGCACTCCAACTGAACCCACTGAAAAGTGGGTTCCCCTTAAAAACTAACCATTTTCTCTTGTTTTGTGTCTTGTGTAACAAGGTAACATGTGGTATTTGGATAGTGGTTGCTCAAGACACATGACTGGATGTATAGAGCATCTTGTAGGGTTTGTTGAAGAAAAAGGTCCTTCTGTAAGATATGGTGATAATTCAGTTGCAAAGACTATTGGTTATGGTACTGTTATAGCTGGAAGTGTTTCATTTAAAAAGGTTGCTTTAGTTGAAGGGTTGAAGCATAATCTGCTAAGTGTAAGCCAAATTGCTGATGAAGATTGTGAAATCAGAATAAGAAAGAAAGCTGGTATTATTTATGATCCTAAAGGAAGACCAACACTTGTAGCCTGAAGATTTCAAAATGTGTATATGCTAGATTTAGATTATGTTGATGCTGGAATAGAAACATGTCTGTACTCTCAGACTGTCCCTAAACTTAATTGGCTGTGGCACAAAAGGCTTTCTCATCTCAATTTCAAAAACATTAATGAGCTTTCCAAAAAGAAGCTTGTAAGAGGTCTGCCTCAACAGCCTTTCAAGAAAGATAAGCCTTGTTCTGCTTGTATTATGGGTAAACAGACCAAAACAAAGTTTCCCTCAAAAACCCTGGCTACTATCAGTGATCCACTTCACATGCTTCACATGGATCTATTTGGTCCAATGAACACTAGTAGTTTGGGTGGAAAAAGATATACTCTAGTGATTGTTGATGAGTATTCTAGATTTACATGGGTTATTTTCTTAACTGCAAAAAGTGATGCTCCTGAAGAAATCATCAATTTGATCAAGAGAGAGCAGGTTCAAAAAGGTGTTCTTGTTAAACAGTTGAGAAGTGATCATGGTACTGAGTTCAAAAATGTTACATTAATTGACTTTTGTGAAGAGTCTGGAATTGGTCAAAATTTCTCTGTTGTTAGAACTCCACAACAAAATGGAGTTGCTGAAAGAAGAAATAGAACCCTTATTGAAGCAGCCAGAACCATGTTATGTCAATCAAATGTTGCTCTAAGGTTCTGGGCAGAGGAAGTTAATACAACATGTTATACTCAAAATAGGTCCTTGATTGTGAAGAAACATGGCAAAACTCCCTATGAGTTATACCATAAAAAGGTGCCTACTATTCATTACTTCCATGTATTTGGGTGTAAGTGCTATATTTTAATTCAAAGAGATCAGCTTGAAAAGATGAGGCCAAAATCTGATGAAGGTGTGTTCATGGGATATTCTTCTGTATCTAAAGCTTATAGAGTATATAATCAGAGGAGAATGAAGATTGAAGAATCCATTTATGTTTCTTTTGATGAAAGTTCTATAGAAATGGATCAGTCATCCAGCACTGAGCAATCTGCACTTGGTGAATTGTCAAATTTAATTTCTGGAAACAGTGTTCAGACTCTGGATTCAGAGTCTGAGTCAGATGAACCTAATTTGTCTGGGTTGAAAAATGATTCTGCAGATAATTCTCATACAGAAGAAGTTCCACAAGAAGATGAGTCTGTTGTTATTCAAGAGGGTGATCAGTCATCAAATACCACCTTGGATCCTGCTGTTCCTACTAGAAAATCATCTAGAAATATAGTTCCTCCAAAGCATCTTGAGGATTATGTTGTGGATCCTACTGGTTTTCCTAAACCTAGCTCTTCTTCTCAGACACCTGTGTCTGACTTTGCTATTGCAAACTATTGCTTCTTTTCTTATTTTCTTTCACTAATTGAGCCCAAAGAAGTATATGAAGCATTGGCTGACAATGATTGGGTTGAGGTTATGACTGAAGAGTTGACAGAATTTGAAAGGAATGATGTATGGGAGTTGGTTCCAAAACCTGATGGTAAAACTGTAATTGGCACTAAATGGGTTTACAAAAACAAGGTTGATAAAGATGGCATTGTGATTAGAAATAAAGCAAGGTTGGTGGCTCAAGGGTATAGACAAGAAGAAGGAATAGATTATGATGAGACTTTTGCTCCTGTTGCTAGAATTGAAGCTATTAGACTGTTTCTGGCATATGCTGCACACAAAGATTTCAAGGTGTTTCAAATGGATGTGAAGAGTGCTTTCCTGAATGGTAAATTGCAAGAAGAGGTGTATGTGAAACAACCTCCTGTTTTTGTAAGTAAGAAATTTCCTAAGCATATTTACATATTGAAGAAAGCATTGTATGGTCTGAAGCAAGCTCCCAGAGCCTGGTATGATACCTTGTCAACATTTCTTCTAGAAAAGAATTTTTTCAGAGGAGCCATTGACAAGACTTAATTTATCAAAAAGGACAAAGGTGATGTGTTACTTGTTCAAATTTATGTTGATGACATTATTTTTGGGTCTACTAATCCACACTTAAGAAAATGGTTTTCTGACATTATGTCTGAAGAGTATAGAATGAGCAATTTATTTACTTTAAACTATTTTCTTGGGTTGCAAATTAAACAGAGTTCTGAAGGCATATTTATCAACCAAAGTAACTACATTTCTGACATGTTAACTAAATTTGGTTTTAAAAATTATTCTACTTTAAGAACTCCAATGAGTGTTTCTGAAAAGCTTGATAAAGATGAATCTGGGAAACTCACTTGTCAATCAACCTATAGAGGTATGACTGGATCTTTGCTATACTTAACTGCTAGTAGACCTGATATAATGTTTGCTACATGTCTTTGTGCATATTACCAATCAGATCCTAGGGAGTCTCATTATAAAGTTGTGAAAAGAATTTTTAGGTACTTAAAAGGTACCCCTAACCTGGGTCTTTGGTACTCGAAAGACTCAGGGTTTGATCTAATTGGTTACACAGATGCAGACTATGCAGGTTGCAAATTAGACAGAAAAAGCATTTCTGGTGGATGTCAATTGCTAGGTGGAAAATTGGTCAGCTGGTCTAGTAAAAAGCAGAATTCTGTGGCCACTTCAACAGCAGAAGCTGAATATGTTGCTGCAGGAAGTTGTTGTGCTCAGTTACTTTGGATGCAACATCAACTTTTAGATTTTGGGTTATCATTGACCAAAACTCCAATAATGTGTGATAATGAAAGTGCAACTGCTATTACTGAGAATCCATTGTTTCACTCCAGAACCAAGCATATTGAAATCAGGCATCATTTTATAAGGGATTGTGTTGAGAAGGGCAAAGTGTTTTTAAAGCATATTGGTAATAAAGATCAATTGGCAGATATTTTCACTAAAGCACTTTCTGAAGAAAGGCATTTTTATCTTCTTGGGCAACTTGGAATGTTAAATCCATCAACTGAAATGTTGTCCAGTGATAATACTCTCTAAACTGTTGTTGTAAAAAAAATAAAAAATTAGAGTCTGGATTACGTCATATTCAGAGTCTGGGTAACATCATGTTATTCAGAGTCTGGAAAGATTTACTCTACTGGTGTAAGTTTGTGAAATATTTGTTTCCTTATTTGGTTTTTACTTACGTTTGTCTAAAGTGAAAAGGGTTATTTTTAAAGGGGGTAAAAGGTAACTTCTTTTGGGGGTTAAAAGTAACTTTTTGAAATTGTGTCAGGAGTATTTAATCCCTCCTCTTCTTCAAATAAATATCAAATTATAAAACCCTAATCCCTCTTTTCGATCATCATCTTCAAAAATTCCCTCAATCTTCAAAATTCTCTCTTTCTTAAAGCTAAATGGCAAGATCAAAGTTCATTCCATTCGTTCTTGTACCCACTGCTAACATGGTTCGAGCTACAGAAATCAAAGGAAATAAGGATGTGATGGTTTCGGCTAACAACAGAGTTGTATGTGATTCTATTCCTGAAAAGTTTGCTAACGAAGATTATGAAGAGTTGGTTCAGTTCATGTGAAATCATCCTCTGAAGGATGCTTTCTTTAAAACAATGACTATGTTTCCAGAGTTGTTAGGTGAATTATGTCTGGTATACTTGTGTTGGAAACAGGGAAGCTCGAACAATCACTGGCACTTATCGCAATGGTAACAATACTTTAGTTCTTACTGAAAATCATTTAAGATTGGCTTTGAATCTTCCTATGCGAGATGATTTTGTTAGAATCGTATCAAGGTCTGATGTGAGGTCTTGTTTTACTTTGGTTGGTCAACCTTTGACTGACTCATCTGTTAAGATAAGTATGTTTTCACCCAGGTGGATGTTTGTGTTGTCTAATGTACTTAGAAGCTTGAGTTTTAAGTGTGGGAGCTTGATTGAGATTAATGATTTTGAGGCTTATTTGTTTCATGCTATAGTAACAGGAAGAAATATTGATTATGCTCGTTTATACTTTAATGAATTGTTGGTTCTTATTGAAAAGACTCCTAGGGATCATAATGTGTCATTTATCAGGATTTTAAGTCTTATGATTGAACAAGCCATGACTCCAGCTTTATATGATGGGCTTAAGGTGTTTCGTGTGTATGAGTATACAACTTTTCCAGAGTGTAGTACACGAATGTTTCACAGCCATATTGTCAATGATGAAGAAGTTGCTCTCACACCAGCTATGATGCAATGGGTCAATATTGACCATGATGACCAACCTATAGTTCCTGAGCAATCAGGATCTGCAGGGGCATCTTCTTCAAGGTCTGAGCAATCAGGGTCTGCAGAAGATCACAACAATGGTCAACCTATTATAGAGTCTGAGCAATCAGATTCTACCCTCCCCCCCCCCCCCAAGAAACTCCACCCCATGTTGTTTCACAAATAGAGCAAGCTGAAGGTATGAGTGAGGACAACCCACTTCATTCTAACCCACTTTCTCCCACTGCTAATGACCAAAATCTCCAATCAACCAACCTTATGAACTCACCAGTTCATATTGAGAACATCACCATAACTGAAACCCTAGATGATTCAGCACTTATGGATTCACATCAACAATCCATTAGGCAAGGTGCTACTAGTGCTTCTCCATCACCTCTGCTAGAGGTTGGTGAGGGGAGTACTTCGACCCAACCTAAACCTGATAGGATAGTCAACTTGGATACCCATGTTACAGTTGCTGAAGAATCCCACTCAGTTAACTTAAATGAAGAAGTCCCAATCCTGGACTCAAATAACCAAATCCAAAAACTAGCTACAATGGCCAAGCCTACTATTACCTCAGACTCAAGTCTGCCACTACCCACTCCAAATATTCCTTCCTTACACTTACTTGCACAGGCTGCCAATGTTACACTTATGTCACAAGGTGTAATACAGGCCTCCAATCCTTCTATGTCCAAGGATCGCCCTACTTTTCAACAGGAAGGTTGTGAGGACATGCCAACCCTACCCCTAACTATTGGTAACACTTCACAGACTGAGGCACCAGTCAATATAGTTGGCCTGAACCAGGCTTTGACCACTTTGACTAAAAAGTTTGATGACAAGCTTTCTGGTGTACAGTCTCAATTTGATAAAATTAATCTCCACTTGAATAATAATTTTGTTTCTAAAAATGAGTTGATGGAGGTAAGGAGGATGGTTGGGGATGTACAGGGTGTGGCTGATACAAGTGGTGCAGGGGGTGTGACAAATATTGCTGACAGATTGACAGCTTTGGAAAAGAAAATGGCAGGTGTTGATGAAGTTAAAGAATGTTTTACAGGTTTTGCTTCTGATGTTAAGTCTCTTCAAGATCAACAAACTAAAATTTGGAAGTTTTTATCTACTCTCCCTTTAGATGATATCAAAAAGGGGGAGAAAAGAAAAAGATTGAATGTTGAAGGCATTGAGGGGGAGCAATCTAAGAGAGCTCAAGTTGAGGGGGAGCATCAGGCTGAGGGGGAGAATATAGCTGATAGTGGTGTTGATACTCAGGTGGTTGTTGTTGATAGAGGTACGGGTGATACTCAAATGGTTGATGTTGATACTCAGGTGGTTGTTACTGGTGATACTCAAATAGGTGGTGTTGGTTATGTTCAAGGAAGCACTAGTGCTGTTGTGGTTGCTGCTATGCAAGGTAATTTAAGAGCTCAGATGAACAAAAGATTTAGATTCAGAAGATATGAAGGTGATGTTGTCAAGGTTGAGGTTGATAAATCTGAATTTGAAGGTGTCACTTTATTGCTAACCATGACTCATTTACCTGATAGAAGATTAAGAGTTAAATTGAATCAAATTGTTCGATTGGGTTTTTGTGAGTGGAAAGGCATAGCTGTGTGTATCCAGGAGTATACAGATGATCAAGTTATTGTGCAAGAAGTGTTGAAGAGAGTTTATATGCTGGTACATTTGGTATTTGAAGAAGGGTTTATAAGTTTTAAGGATTATGAGGTATTTTGTGGAATGTTTGATTTAGAGATGAAGGAGAGAAGAGCTAAGGGACATGTTGAAAGGTATGCTGTTACTGAACATTTAGAGTTTGTGGATGATAAGTATGTTGAGTATTTGGATGGTTTGATGTTTAAGACAAATGGAAATCAAAGAATGTTGGTTAGGGTTGATCAGTTTGAAGGAGCTAGTATTGAGATGTTGATCAGTTTATTATCCAGATGTGACACAGAGCAAACTTTTCCTTTTAGGGTACAATTGTTGAATCACTTGTATAGCAAGTTGTCCATGTTGAAGAAAATTTATTTTATGAAGAGCAAGTGTAAACTGATTGAAAAGGAGTATGCAAAGTTGAAGAAGTAGGTGAACAGGTTGTTTTGACATCATCAGATAGGGGGAGATTGTTGGGAATTATGATCTGATGAGTCAAAAAGTATTTTGCAGATTCTAGAGTCTGGAGATGTAGAGTCTGAAGTTGCAGACTCTGGTGTTTACTGAAGTCAACGATTTTAGATTTCTTGATGGCTAAGCTAATGAATATTCTGGAGATATGTTTAACTTTTAAGAAGATTTGTTTTGATTCGGGTTTATCTCCAGAAGATTCACTTTAAAGTTATTAGCGTATAAGTTTGGTTTTTAAGTTTATCTTTTCCTTATTTGTAGCAAAGTAGTTTTGGAAACCAAAGTTTTGATCTGTATAAATAGGGACGTGTGCTTTTCATTCGATGTATCTTTTGGCACGATCAATATTATCAAACATATATTTCATATCGTGTTCTCTCAATTCTTGTACTTATAATTCTTATTTATTGTTCAATTAAGAGTCTGATGTTCATATATCAAATACTGTGAACTTATAGGATTTTGATTTTATGGGACCAAACTATAGCATTAGTGCTACATGTGCAACATCCAATTTCTGCATAAATGCAGCTTCAAACTATATCCGTGAAGGGAAAGCAGATTTAATACTTGCTGGTGGAGTTGAATCAGCAGTTGTTACTATGATGATTCAAGGATTTAGTGCTTGTAGAGCATTGTCTCAGAGAAATAATAACCCACAAACTGCTTCTAGACCATGGGATAAAGATAGAGATGGCTTCGTAATTGGCGAAGGTTCTGGTGTTTTGGTAACTTTATCATTCAATGATTATTAACTAGACTTCATTACTATTACTATATTACTATATATCTATTCTAAATGGGGGATGATTCTCACACACACTTTTTTGATCCTCACACACCTATTTTAACCTTTTACTCTTCTAATAATACTCAATTGGTGTGTGAGAATCAAAAAAGTGTATGTGAGAATCATCCCCCATTCTAAATAGTGTAGTGTAATAATAACTCAATATAATTGGTCCATAAAGGCGAAAATAAATTGTTTAATTGACAACCCCATTTACTAATATTGTAATTACATTTTATTTGTAACTTTTATTTTTATGATAATATCATCTTTTATTTTATTATAATATATAATATAATATAATTGTAAAGGGAAAAAAGCAAAAATATTTTTAGTCGACCGGATAAAGATAGTGAAATAGGATTCACTGCGTAAGAATAATTTTTGCTATACATATTTCTTTATCATAGCTTTTTATCCACTTATTTCTTCACTAAAATAACTACATAATTCCGCACGCCGCATCCTGCGACTAATAATTAAACTTAAACATGCATGTTAATTATATGATATATATACTTTTATGTAGGTGATGGAGAGCTTAGAGAATGCAATGAAAAGAGATGCACCAATACTTGCTGAGTACTTGGGAGGCGCAATCAATTGTCAATTGTGATGCTTATCATGTAACTTGTCCACGATCCGATGGTCTTGTTGGTGCATCTTGCATTAAGAAGAGCCTTGTGAATGCTGGTGTATCCTCAGAGGAGGTACGTAATACCTGTTGTATGTTATTATATGGTGTATACCTCGCGACTTCGAGGAATTAAATAAAAATAATAATAATAATAATAATAATAATAGTAATAATAATAATAATAATAATAATAATAAAAAACCATCGTTTATTGTTAGCTAGGCTTTAGGATTGCTATCTTTATATCTATATATTGCTTCTATTATTTATTCATGAGATCAAGGAAAATATTGTAAAGTATTATGGTATTAAGAGCCTTCTATGTATCCTAATTTTTTTCTCTACCTCAATTCTTCCTTTAGCCGTACACAAAAGCAATACACCTTAGATATTAGGGTTTAGAATTAGGGTTTAGAAATTTAGAATTTAGGATTTAGATTGAGTTTTTAACACGAACGGTTTAGAATTTAGGGTTTAGGGACTAAACCAAAAATATTAAACCCTAAACCATAAACCCTAAACCCTAAACTCTAAATCGGGCTAAATTTTGACAAAAAGTACTTCACAAAATATGAAGAAAAAAACGTTCGAAGATTAACATTCTTCACGATTAATATTATCTTGAATGTTATTTTTGTCGATCGTTTTCCCGCCTAAA
Organism: Rutidosis leptorrhynchoides; assembly: GCF_046630445.1. Lineage (NCBI taxonomy): Eukaryota > Viridiplantae > Streptophyta > Magnoliopsida > Asterales > Asteraceae > Rutidosis > Rutidosis leptorrhynchoides. The sequence goes on along the minus strand of NC_092343.1, from coordinate 232,720,702 downwards.
TAATAACATTCATCACGAAGTGTCTTTTTAAAATGTTCATATTTTTCATGTGATCTTGATGCCTGAAAAAAAATTCCAAAAAACCAAAATTTAAAAAAAACAAATTTACTTCACCCACTTCCACCCGCTTCCCCCCAATTGGTTACTTCTCCATTGTTCTTACCTCTATATATATATATATATATATATATATATATATATATATATATATATATATATATATATATATATATATAAGGTTAGTATTATATATTACAAAGTTAATACGATAATGTTTGTTCATTTCGTAGGAAAAAAGTAAAAAATTGATTTTGAAAGTTGAATTCGGTATTAACCGAAACCAAACCGAATTAAATTCGGTTTTCGGCTTGGTTTCGATTTCGGTTTTGATATTTGAATTCGGTTTCGGTTTGGTTTTTCGGTTTTGATTTTAAAAGTTTCAATAAAAAAACCGAAACAAATAATCCAAAAAACCAAAAACCAAACCGATGAACACCTTGGATACATGTGCATCTTCTTATCTTTCTTCGGCTTCAAGTAATATAAGTGTTATTTTTAGTTTTGGCATTCATCCAACTATTGTTGTTGGTGACGGTATATCCATTCATGTCACTAACACTGGTCATAGCATTTTGCCAACTCTTCATCGACCCCTACACCTACGTATTGTCCTTGTCACACCAAACTTTATCAAAAACCTTGTCTGTCTATCAATTTACTCGTGATAACAAAGTATCTATTGATTTTGACGAATTTGATTTTTCTGTAAGAGACTATAAGACTCGTCAACTTCTCCTCCGATGTGACAGTACGGGTGACTTATATCCTGTCACAAACCCTGTTGCACGACCTGTCCACCATGCTCTCCTCACCTAAGATTCCACATGGCACCAACACTTCGAACACCCTGGAAATGATGTTCTAAGCTACCTTATCTCTAGTAAATATATTGCTTGTAATAAACCAAAGTCTCACATGCTTTGTCATGCATGTCAAATAGGAAAGCATGTGTAACTTCCCTTTCACCTTTCGAATTTCACTGTCAGTTCTTGTTTTGACATTATTCACTCAGATTTGTGGACTTTCGCACTTTCGAGCCTTGGTGGTATTATGTATTATGTTATTTTCTTGGATCATTTCTCACACTAACTTTTGGTGTATCCTTTACATAACAAGTCTGATGCTTTTGCTAAATTTGTTCATTTTCTCCCTTTTGTTAAAACATAATTTAACCATGAAATTAAAGATTTCCCATTACCTCCTCAAGCACACTTACCTCTTCAATTTTGGATCGAGGCACTCCACATGGCTGCATATCTCCTCAATATCCTCTCCTCTTCTGCTATCAATCATGAAATTCCTCATGTGTGGCTTTATAACTTAAAACCAAACTATGTCTTTCTTCGAGTCTTTGGTTGTCTTTGTTACCCTCACCTTAACACCACAAATAAACTCGCACCATAGTCTACACCTTGTATTTTGCTCAGTTACCCTTCCAACCATCGTAGGTAACGTTGCCTTGACCTTTCCACCAAAAAATCATCATGTCTCACCATGTCACTTTTGATGAAAATATGCTTCCCTATGGATCCATGACTCCCAACTAACCACCATCTTGTTCTTTTCTAAATTCTCCTACCACTCTCATAACCCTGTTAATTAGTTTTTGCCCCAGGTCCACAACTAACCCCACACAACCTCCACCTCCATGACCACACATTCCGATCCCCACCTCACAAGCTCCACAACTAACTCAACTGACCCAACCTATGGTCGAATCTCAAAGCCCTCCACCTATTTCTGTGCCCACTCATCTCATGGCCACTTGATCTCGCGTTTGCATCACCAAAACTGTCCAAAGTCTGAACCTTCACATCTCCAATGTCTCCCCTCTTCCTAAGTACTACTCCCCAAGCCATGGTTGATCCTAATTAGAATCATGTTATGCAAGATGAATATACTGCTTTAATCAATAATAGTACTTAGACTCTTGTGCCTAGACCTGCAGACGCGGACGTACTTCGTTCCACGTGGCTCTTTCAGCAAAAATATAATGCAGATGGATATTTAAATCATTACAAAGCACATCTAGTTGTTAATGGTCAAATTCAATAGATCAGGATTGATATGATGAGACCTTTCAGTCCGGTTGTTAATCCAACCACTATTCGCATTATTCTAAGTCTAGCGCTTTCTCAAAATTGGCCTGCCCATCTGCTTGATGTCAAGAATGCATTTCTTAACGGAAATCTTTCTTAGACTGTATATATGCATCAGCTTCCCGGTTTTAGAGATCGCGAACACCCTGAATATGTTTGCCTTCTGCGTAAGTCTTTCTGCGGTCTTAAACTTTCCCCGAGGTCTTGGTTTCAATGCTTTGCAGGATTTTCTTCCCGAGAAGGTTTTTATTATAGTCGTTATGGCTCTTCATTGTTTATATATCGATAGAGTCCTGACACTGCTTACATATTACTTTATGTTGATGATATTGTCTTGACCACCTCATCTACAGAGTTTCTTCAATGAATTATTAAATCTCTGCATCAGGAGTTCTCCATGACTGACTTAGACCCATTAAATTATTTTTTGGGATTTATGTGACACGTACTTTCGCTGGGATGTTTCTCTCCCAACATAAATACCCTACTGAGATTCTAGAGCGTGCTGACATGATTGATTGTAACACGTACCGGACACCGATTGATACTAATTCTAAGCTTAGGGCTAATGGTCCTGCTGTGTCTAATCCCACTTTGTATCGTAGCGTTAGAGGTGCTCTATAGTACCTCACTTTCACCCATCCTAACATTTCTTATGCCATACAGCAGGTGTATTTTTTACGCATGATCCGGGTGAGCCTCATTCCTTAGCTCTCAAACGGATCCTTCGCTACATTCAAGGACTCTTCATATTGGCCTTCAGCTGTTTGTTTCATCTTCAGCTTCTCTTGTGGCTTACTCAGATGCTGACTGGGCAGGTTGCCCCACCATTAGGAGATCTACATCTGGTTACTGTGTTTTTCTCGGTGATAACCTCCTCTCTAGGTATTCTAAGCGCCAACACACGCCATCTAGGTCTAGTGCAGAGGCTGAGTATCGTGGTGTCGCAAACGTTGTTGCCGAAACATGTTGGTTACGCAACCTTCTCCATGAGCTCAATTGTCCGTTATTTTTTCGTCACCCTCGTTTACTGTGATAATGTGAGTGTTGTTTATCGTTCGTCCAACTCAGTTCAACACCAACAGACGAAACATATAGAGATCGACATTCACTTTGTTCGAAACCTTGTGGCAATGGGTGATGTTCGGGTTCTTCATGTTCCATCGCGATATCAGTATGCAGATATTTGCACTACGGAATTACCTACAGCTCTATTTGAGGAATTTCGATCCAATTTGACCGTTCGCTCCTCTCACGCTCCAAATATGGGGGGATGTTAACGGATGGTTGATGTTTAGCTTTCTCATCATTAATTGTTAGGCTTTTGGATTGCTATATTTGTATCTATATATTGCTTCTATTATTTGACTATGAGATCAAGGGAAATATTGTAAAATATTATTTACAAACAAATTAATGGTTGAAATTCAAATCAATTAAATAAATGTTGATTTGAAGATCAAGAAAATTATGACATTATTATCCAATCAGTGATTGAAAATAATAGTTATGAACTCATCAAAAATTTAATATCTAATATTTTGATAAAATATTACATAATTATGACTTTTATAAATAAGTAAGGAAGTTAATATGAGGTAATTTGTGTCACTAGTTTTTTATCTGCATACCAGACATACGCATTGTTAGTGAAACCTTTTGGAGTTTACTTCAAACCATTAGTGTACAAACCAAATTTCTCATAAATATAGCTCAATCATATATTGAGTTAATTAAACGAGAGCTACATTATCTCTTTCCAACTAAGTTTGTAATTTGTAGGTGAATTATATCAATGCACATGCTACTTCAACGCAACTTGGAGATATAGCTGAAGTAAATGCTCTTAAAAAAGTATTCAAGAACACTGCAGGGATAAAAATGAATGCTACAAAGGTGAATTCCATTCTCATAATTTATTAAATATATATCTCCATATCATCAACCCCTACCTTTCGATATTGAAGTTATTCTTTTGTTTATGTTTTAGTCTATGATCAGACATTGTTTAGGTGCTGCCGGAGGTCTTGAAGCCATAGCTACGATAATAGCAATTCAGACGGGCTGGTTGCATCCCACAATCAATCAGTTTGTATGTGATACGTATACACATGTGATCAATCCTAGATTATCCTATTACGGTTAATCAAGGATTGAGTGCAATGATGGGGTATAATGGATGTCGATTATGGTTTTGGGACCTTATTGTCATATTTCGTTAAATGCTAAACGATCAACAACCATGTCCCGGTCTTCGTAAATTACCTTAACCAAATAATGATTTAGTCTCGGGCAAAGTCACGAGAGAAATCAATATGGCTAGGGCAACCCTTCCAGAATCAACAACCTAAAATGAGAGGCCAAGCTCCCTATTTATAGGTCCAGGAGTTACGCGGAAGTAAGTTGTGCCGGCACTTAGACATTCCGCACAAATACTGCGAGAAGCCTTCGCACTCTTTAATGTTCTGCGCAATCCTACCGCATTATACCGCGGTTTATCTGTCTTGTGCGTTCACCTCTAAAAGGCCTTCCGCACTAAAAATATACATATACATAAGTATGTATATGATCAAGTCCTCCCAATTTATTGTGTTACATTTTCGCAGAAAAAGTAAGACAATAAACTCTTAAAAAATAAAAAATTGTAGTGTTTATGGGGTTCTCTTTTTTTTAAAAAAATCATTCGCATAGCTTACGCAGTGTCGCACATCACGTAAATTATCCATCCGCATTGCAGTTCTCCTGCTAACGGCTGTATTTCTAACCGTTGCAATCCCATCGCATTTTAATAACCGTTGGATCATCATGATTATTCTTAAACGGCTACTTGCAATCGTGCAAGTATAAATAGAAAACATCACCGCATATGTCCATTTTCACTTTCTCACACTATTTTCTCTCTCTAAAAAAGCATACTTACAATTTTCAGCGCACTCAATCATCTTTCTGCGTTTTTCATTCTTACACTTAACCAAACCACCTCCCTACTTTTATCATGTCTACGTCACGATCACCAACAACTTCCGGACCTTCAGTACATGACTTTAATTCGCTAATTACCAAAGAATTGCTTGAGCAGATCAAACGCAACTATCCATTGCTTGATCAATTCGCACCTGTTGCACCTGCAACAGGTGTTACTGCAGACAATCCTCCAGAAGGATATATTACGATCTACGAAACCTCCCTATATTTAGGCAATCTGAGGCTTCCTTTCACTAACTTTTTCTTATCCGCATGTCAGTTTTATGCGGTTGGTCCTGGCCAATTGCATCTGAATGCGGTAGCTAAACTTATAGTGTTCGAGATGTACTGCAATGCCATAAACAGGCCACCTTCTGTAGATGTATTTCGCAAATTCTCCTCCATCCTAACACATGATGCTAGCTGGTTTAGCTTCAAATGCCGCAGTGGTGTCATGGATACACCAAAGGAAAATGTTGGCAAATGGCAACAATCTTACTTTTTCATAAAAAGAACCGCCCTCCGCGATTATAAAAAGATTAACACCTGGGTTAGCTCCTGCTCTGAAAAAAGCAAGGATCGCATTACACTTGACGAGTATGAAACCGAGACTTTCCAACAGCTCGTCAATGCGTGTTTGCAGATTCGCCCATATGGGATCGTGCCTCTTTATGTAGGCAGAATTTCCACATATTGGCCCTGGGCAAACCAGCTTGGCATCTTCAAGGATGCAGATGACAATGGTATACACTTGTTTTTTATTTCAATTTGCATTTTGTTACCGCGTATTTTAATATATACGACTGTGCAATAATTATTATAACTTTCGCAGAGATCACCCTCGATCAAATTATGCGCCAGAAGAACATTCAAGGCTGCACCTCATACCGTCGTTCATTGGAGAACAACGAAGTTATTGATGTTGAGGAATCGTTGATTAATGAGAACCAGATTACGGAAATCCACGATAAGGGTAAACGTAAAAGTTCTACCATTAACCCTACCACGTCAGGAAAGAAACGCGGAAAACAAGTCATTCAAGAAGATTCTGAAGAAGAAGAAGGTATGCAAAATATTTGCTGCAATTACTTTATACAAAATTCTTCATTATTAATGCGACTTTAATGCATTCACACTGCGTTTTATGCGTAACATTCATTATTGTAATTTTTTCGCAGAAACCATCGACCTTACTAAAGGTTCACAAGAAGACGTGCAGTTCAATATCTCGCAGGATATTCCACACAATATTTTCAGCAAAGAGTTCACTCCAGCAAGCCCTATTATGTCAATAAAATTTGACAATTTTCATGAGCACATAAACATCGACCGCGCAACAGCCGCAAATCAATTAAAGCAGCTTGCATCTGCGGTTCCTGCAGATGTTCGTGCAGAATTTCAAAAATTTGACGATGAGACCGTGGAAAGTACACGGGTGTAAAATTTATGTACTGCGTTATGCCTTCTTGTGGATGATGTCCCCCGCAGGGACAAGTTGGTGACGGAGCTTATGGCTCAAGAAAAAGCTTTAAAGCAAGCTGATAAGAAGATTGCACGTCTAGAGATGGAAAACGCAACACTAAAGAAAGATCTTGGATCTTCTCAAACCGCACTTCAATCCGCGGAAGCTCAAGTGACCACACTGACTACCGTACTTGAGTCCCAGCCGCAAGCTGAAGCTACAGATGAGCAATTTAAACAACTCGTCGCGTATCTTCCCACCCTTAGCCATAAGATAATGGTTTCCAACCCTGTATCGCAGAAATTCCAAGAGTACCTTAATGTGGCTAAACTCCTTGAACGTTGCGAATTTCTGTCGATAATTGAAATTGCTTATGGGATTGGTCCACCGTATCCAGAGGTCATCGACAAGGAAATATGCGAAATAGAGGTTGCGAAGCAGATTTATGATGAAACCAGTAAAGGTATCAAATGTATTGACATTCCGGCGCTCTCTGCGCTTTGCCAAGAGGAAAATGTTACCATGAAAGATATTATGGAACTTAATTTGTAATGATGTAGATAATCCGCAATAATGATTGCGTGTATTTTTGTGTGTAACACTTGACCGCAGTCATATGCGGTTTTTAATAGAAAATGTTCATATTAGTTGCAACTTTTAATTTTTATAGCGCTTTAAGTACTGTTTAATATTCATAACCACTAGCATTGTCCTTTGCATGTTCACTGTTTATTATTGTGCACATAATAAACAATTACTTTATGCGAAACAACCTGTATGCGCGTGCTAATCTACACATTATGAATCTTCTAAGTCTGCCGAAACGATCCTTAGGCATATAAATTTGTGTTTTTTGCGAAGCATCCAAGTACGGCTAAATCTAATACTTTGGGCAAAATTTCCAATATTTACCTTTTCGCATACACATTCCATATGTTTATTACCGAACACTAAGTGGGCTTTTCCATCACTTATTCAATTTTGAACTTTGCATCCTCATGTTGCTACTGATTTATAATTTTCGCATTTATGTGCATTATTTAATTTCACATAACAGAGTTAATGCGGCTTCACAATGGCTAACATTATTTTGATGCAATCAACTGTATTCTTAGTTTCAACAGAATATTGCATAAAGTGGGATTTTCCATCACTTTTATGCCATACCTTAATAACTTTCTTGTTTTATGCATCATAATTAACTTTACGCACAACAGCATCATAAGAAAAATCAACACACTTTATTTATTTAGATTTGATTATTTTCAAACAACAATCAATAGGTGAAAACACTTGGCATTGTTACTTTTAAACAAGAATATGCAAATCACAATTCAGATGATCTATCATTCGCATTAAATCTTCTATGCGGAACTTCAAATATTCACATTTTAATATCACTCAATCACCATGACATTTGCGTTTGTTACCACCATATGGCCTTCTGTTCCCGAATTATCATTCAACATTACAGATGCACATAATGACTGCTGAACCGCAGATGTAACTGTCGCAATGCCATTGGTTGTTGCAAATTTTACCATCCCTTGAATTGGGGAGGAAATAATGCCCAGTCTGCAAACAGCTGTGCGCCCCAAAAGAATGTTATAGCACGAAACAATATTCATCACATACAAACTCAATTGAGCTTTACGCGAAAGTTGTGCTTTTTGCTCATCAACAACTTCAATTTCCAATTCCAACTGCCCTATAGGCCGCGCAGACTCACCAGAAAAGCCTGACAAAGACATTGCGGTTGGCCTCAACTTGAATTGAACATCTTTTTGACAATTTGCGAAAACACTGGTTATACATAACATCAACACTACTACCAGTGTCTATGTGGACTTTCATCACTTGAATACCCAACTCCGCAATCTTGCATGATATAACAATTGGTTCCTCCAAAAATGCGCAATCATTTTCTGCCGCAAAAGTTATAGGCACAAGCTGCCAATTTTCATAGCTTTCCAACGGCTTTTGCTGTTGTGTATCACCATTAACAGTCAGCATGTTTATAACTTGAATTTGCTGCAAAGTATCCTTTTTCCCAACCACCTTCGAACCCAAGTTTTTAACCGCGGGTGCTTTGCGTTCTTGTTGCATCATTGTGTTAACATTTGGCGTTTTTGGGGTAGCTGCCAATGTGGGCACAACCATCGCGTCAGTGGAACTTGCTTCCTTGGTAATCAAAAGATGATTGAATTTTCCCTGTCCAACCGCGTCTGCGATTAACTCAACAAGGTCGCGACAACGATTTGTATCATGCCCATAGTCGTCATGAAAAATACAAAATTTTGATTTGTCACGCCTATTATTATCACTCAACTGCGGTGGATCTGAAAATGCTTTAGCAACAAGCTCCTGCAAAAGGATCTCTTTTGGTGATTTTGTCAAAGTTTGAATTACCGCAAATGAATCATTATTCCATTTACGCATATAATTTCTGTCGCGATTATTATAACCTTGATTGCCACCATCTCCCCCATTACGCTGTCGGTCATTGCGCAAATTTCCACCATTATTGTTCCTTCTTTGCTGACCAGATCCGCGGTTATAATCGCGGTAACCATCCCCGTTACCATCACGGTATGTGTCATTATCATCACGCCAACTCCTATCCTTGCCCCAGCCGCAGTTTTGCATTATGTTACTGTCTTCACCACAGCGGATGTAATCATATGTTTCTTGCATGACTTTAGCAAAACTGTGCGGAACATCTCTGCGAAGACGCCGCACAAGAGTTGGGTGTTTCTGCGGATTTATTGCATGTACAAAACCAGAGATTTTTTGATCCTCATGGAGATTTGGAATTTTTTGACAGTCATAAATGTATCTTGTCAGCAAACTTCCTAATGTCTCTTTAAAGCCTTGTTTGATGTCGTGGCACTCTATGTGGGTCTTTTTCTGCGGTAACAAGTTTTGAAATTGCAAGAGAAATTTTTCTCTTAAATCAACAAAACCCGCAATGCTTCTTGTGTTTAGATTATGAAACCACTCACGCGCTAATTCCTGCAACACCATTGGGAAAACGCGGCACGCAATTGCTTCATCCCAGTTTTACGTGCTAACCACTCCTTCAATTCTTTGCAAAAAATCAAGTGGATCTGTTAATCCTGAATATACACCCAAAGTTGCTGGCACAATGGGTGGTGTAGTGATTGGGTAATCAGATATGTGCTCCACAAACTTATCTATCGCGAATGTTATTTCAGTTGCCTTTTTCGGCCGCACTTCCTTATTTTCCGCGCAATACTTCTCAATCATTTGCTGTATAACATCTGGATGCTCAAATTTATGTTGCATATCCCTTGGTGCCAATTTTTTGAACATATCCGCCAAAAATGTTTCCGCATTCTCCATTTTCGCAGCCTGAGATGTCTCTCCTTCTTCATAATAATGCGGAACAGGCGTGGAAGGCCTTTTACGTTTCAATTTCGCAATTTCTACCACTTCAGGATCACTTTCAGAATTTTCAGAATTATCTGAATTTGGCATTATAACTTTTGCGATTTTTGCTTTCTTTAAAAGCAACACTGGCGAACCAAAAGCTCTTTGATCTTGCTCTTCATCACGCACTCTTTCATCATGTTGGATGATTAACCTTTGCGTATTCGGTGATGATTCATTAAGTGGCCATTCAAAATTTTTTGGAATATGGAGGTCAAAACCTCTTTCTTTTAATAATTGCTTTGCCTCTAAGGGCGTGAGCAATTTTTTCGCAGCCTTTTTTGACGCTCCTTTTTCTGCGGTTTCAGCGCCATTATGCGCATTACCTTCATTGATCAAGGTTTTATCTAATTTTGTCTGTGCACTTGCAGAAGTTACTTTTGACCTCATTTCATCTGTTTTCTGCTCTTCACGGTTCTGCGGCACATTACGCCTTGTCGCATTCACCTTTTCAGTTGCAACATTCATTTGTGTTTCTTCCATTGCTTTAGCATTTACAGATGCTTTCACAAGCAACTCTTTAGTTTGCTGGCTAACGTCAGGACTTGATTGAAAATCAAAATTCGAAGCATTTTTTGGATCTAATGCACCTATAGTGCTTGCATTCTTCTTTTTATTGCACGTAGACATGTTTATCCAAGAATATCTTGAAATTTTCACTTCTTGTGAATTAAAAACACTTTCCTGCAATACAAAACAGAGAACAACACGATTAGAATTAGGAAATGAGTTTAATAGCTCGATTAAAACGAACGCGAATTTCTCATTTCAATTCTATTCGTGTCCCACGGATGGCGCCAATTGATCAATCCTAGATTATCCTATTACGGTTAATCAAGGATTGAGTGCATTGAGGGGGTATAATGGATGTCGATTATGGTTTTGGGACCTTATTGTCATATTTCGTTAAGTGCTAAACGATCAACAACCATGTCCCGGTCTTCGTAAATTACCTTAACCAAATAATGATTTAGTCTCGGGCAAAGTCACGAGAGAAATCAATATGGCTTGGGCAACCCTTCCAGAATCAACAACCTAAAATGAGAGGCCAAGCTCCCTATTTATAGGTCCAGGAGTTACGCGGAAGTAAGTTGTGCGGGCACTTAGACATTCCTCACAAATACTGCGAGAAGCCTTTTTCACTCTTTAATGTTCTGCGCAATCCTACCGCATTATACCGCGGTTTATCTGTCTTGTGCGTTCACCTCTAAAAGGCCTTCCGCACTAAAAATATACATATACATAAGTATGTATATGATCAACATGCACTTCATTATGAAAACTACCATAGGAATTTTTATGATTTAAAGTAAAGTACTATTATGCTAAACATGAAATTGAGAAAATAAGAAATTATAACATGTTATGTGATACTCCGTATATTCATACACTGCACATAACACAAGTAAAATATGATGGCTAAATTGGGAATAAAATCAAAAATAACTTTTTCCCTTACACTCTTAAAATAACATTAGAGGTACTTATGATCCTCATGAAATGATTTCGACTACAGAATATTGAGCCAGAAGTTGAACTCGACACAGTTGCGAATGAAAAGCAGCAACATGAAATCAACGTTGGTGAGCTCATTTCCATATTTCATCATTTTTTGTTTTCATGGTGTGTTTGTTAACCTACTTAAACTCTTTGAATATGCAGCCATTTCAAATTCAATAGTTTTTGGTGGACACCATTGTGCCTTGGTATTCTCTCATTTTAAGCCTTGATACCAATATTGTTAATTAATCACAACAAGTATTTGTTCCGTACGATCTCATTTAACTTAGAAGCATTTGATCAATTTGCTCAAATATGAACGGAAATTCATATCTCCACCGAGCTAGAAAGAAGAAATGCATTTTCATATGAAAAGATATATGTAAGATTTGATTGTGTATATGTTCACTTTTGGTTGTTCATGCATGTCTTGACACAATCATTAATCACTGGAAGTATTTCTCCTCCGTGAGTTACGATTGTGTGCGTCGTTCCAAGAGAGTGAGTAAGATGAAGAATAGTGAGTTACCTTGTAGAGTATTAAAGATGAATAGTATAGAAAAGTTTGGTTTAGTGATCTGATTTGGTGTCGGATCCCAAAAAAATTAATCCAACTTGTAAGTAACTGTATTAGCACAAGTAGTCTTGATTTCACATAAAGGAAAGTGGGTTTTGATTTTTAGCAACAACTAGTTGGGCGACCTGGTTTTGCGCCGGTTCTTCACCCTTGATTAACATTAATTACATAGCTAATTATTGAAAAGTAATTATTTTTTATTTTTCGTTTTGTCGAGGAAGGACCAAAAATAGTTATGTGGTTGATTTGTAATAAGCGTGAAAGTAATTATTCATCATTTTTTGTTTTACTTTTCGTCTTGTCAACAGAAAAGACCCAAATGTTCAATCAATAAAGTGAGACGTACATCAATGATTGGTACAAACTATTTAATAAAATAGAAAAAACTATATATAATAACAATAAAACAGTTATTAAACAATGAATTACGTAGTTAATTTATAATAAAAAAAATTTAAACAATAATCAATTGAAAATTTATGTGATTGATTTAATAATAATAATAATAATAATAATAATAATAATAATAATAATAATAATAATAATAATAATAATAATAATAATAATGAATAGTTATGGAGTAGTAAAAATTATGTGGTCAATTTATAATGGATGAGAAGTTTAATGGTCAAATTATGAAGTGTGAAAAGTTTGTAGTGATTTTATAAAAGCTGTAAAGGTAACTATTATAAAGGGTGTGGGTGAATCGTAAAAAATAAAAATAATGATAATGAGTAGTTATAGGGTAGTGAAAATTATGTGGTCAATTTATGGTGAATGTGAAGTTTGATGGTTAAATTATAAAGTGTGAAAAGTTTGTGTTTAATTTGTAAAAAGTATAAAGTTAATTATTAGAGAGGGTGTAGGTGAATTGTAAAAAATAAAAAGTTTGGTGTACAATTTGTGAAGGGGTGAAACTTTACTATTCATTTTGGTTATGTCATTTAGGTATGTAGGGTAATTATACGTATACTAAACGAAGTCGCATGTGTATCGTTTGATGAAAGCTAAACGAAAATAATGTTCCCATTAATTATTATTGTTTTTCTTTTATGATGTGACTTTTATTTTCAACACTAAGTATTCATTTACGTACTTTCTATCAGTGAGATATGTTTACATACTTTTCACAAAGGTCAAATTAAATAAGAAGGTAAACTATTTTTCATGTTTTCCTACTCTACGTAATCTATTTTATTCGGATATTAAAAAAGGAGTCTTTTTTCAAAAGTTAATCAAAAAGAGAGGTGTCGTTAACTTTTGTTAACTTTCTAAGTTAAGTGTTAACTTCGCACAATATGTCAAGTCCTTTATCGACCAACATTTTCAACTAGCGATTTCGACATACGTTTTCGACCTGTGTTTTGGATGCGCGATTTTTTTAGGCGCGTTTTCGACGTGTATTTACGAGGTGCGATTTTCGGCGTGCGTTTACGAGGCGCATTTTCGAAAAACGTACCTCGAAAACACGCGCCGAAAAACCGCCTCAAAAACGCGCCTCATAATCACGAGTTTAAAATGAACCTCAAGAACGTTGTGTAAGTAACTAGAGGCGGGGTGAATAGTTACTTAATACATTTTTAAATAACGTTTTCGATGATTAATTAGATTTAATCAACTTTGATCAACTTAATCAACTCATACTCAATGTGTGTAATGTTTATGTTTGAAGCAATGTTGAAAGTAAATAAAAGAACATAAACACAAGGATTTATAGTGATTCGGGTGGATGTTAACTAATCCACCTTAATCCATTCCTCGATTCTCCTTATCAAGAATTAACTTCACTAAGCATTTTCTCCAAACCCGGTGGAGATCCGATTTAAAAATCTTGTACCCATTGTAGACACCACATCTAATCGTTCTATCCCTTCGAAAGATTACTTCTAACTTAGATCAACTTGTCTTCACCTTGGACAAGTATTAATTCCCAATGGAATTAATCAACCTCCTAATTCCCTTTAAGGAAGATGATCCCTAAGCTAGCTTTTGCTTCTATTACAAAATACAAGATTCACTCTTAGTGATGATATTCCTAAGATAATTCAAAGGATAATATCACACTAAGTAAACTCACAAAGATAGTAATTTGAAAATAAGTTTACATCAATTCTATAATCTATGAGATTATAGAATCTCTTTTGCTAATCACAAACATATATGAATGAAGGTCTTGTGATTCTCTAATATATTTAGAGTTGAAGCATGCAAGAGAGTTTCCATTCAAATCTCTCCAAGTCTTGTTATTTATAGTGAGAGACAAAAAACTAGTCGTTGTCACGGCCCAGGTCACGGTCGACCGTGGGTTGACCCAGTGTTGTAAATCTCCTTATTTCTCCCGAAGATCTCTCCGAGGTCTCATTTTTGAAAAGCCGCCGAGACGAGATGTCCATCTCCCGAGATTTCTAAAGGGTTCAAACTTGGTCAAAGCCATGATTTCTCAAAATATCTCGATCATTTCTCGAATTCTCTCATAAAATCTCGTAATGTTGCAGATTTTTTTGCTAATTTATTGGATTTTCTTGTAAAATCTTATAAAAATGTATATAAATATACATATATTGATTTATTTATATATTTTTATATTATAAAAACTAAAAAGTCAATGTAACTCAACGTCCGAGATCTCCCCGAGATTTTTACGAGATGCCGAGATCTCCCAAAAAAATGTCCAAACGAGATCTCTCCGAGATCCGAGATCTCCAACCTTGGGTTGACCACACGTTGTCTGGTCACTTTCATCTAGCTATTGTATAGCCATTTGAATCCATTCAAACCTGATTCTTTTGGCATCTTACATCATTTAATATCTTCAAAAGATACCCAACATCCAATACACAGGGCCGGACCTAGGGTAGGGCCACAGGGGCGACCGCACCCGGGCATCACATTTTAAGGGGCATCAAATTTGGAGTTCTGAGTTTTTTAAAGTGCACTTGAGGGGTTTTTTTTTTGTTTTTTTTTGTTTTTTTGTAAGTTCAGAGGAGAAATTTTATGGAGGAAAGGAGAGGAAGAAGGAAAAGTCAAAAGTTAAAAAGAGAAAAAAATATTTTGTTCCTTGATATTGTAAACTCTTTTTTTTTTGTCAAATGTGTTAATTTTATTAGGATCCAGTATATTGTACAACAGATATAGCGTATTGTACAATCACGTATGAATTTCGAAATTGTAGTCTAGCAATAGAGGTGTCATAATAATGTGAATTCATAAAATAAGTTTACTTAATATAATACTTCATAGTACTACTTGATTTTTATATTTTCTTTAAATTAATTATTTCTACAAGGAACAAAAGTTCATTTTTGAAAGTCCTATTTTATTGGTGACACTATAAAATTTTTAACTAGACTCGAAATCATAACTTTTATCGTAGTTTGATCTCTTGAAATTGTCACACTAAATTTATTTAAAAAATTAACGTGAAAATGAGTTATATAAGTTGATTAGCTTTCGAATACTTGTTTATAAATAGAGTAGGGGGCATTATTTGATCGATTAGCCCCGGGCAACAGAATACTCAAGACCGGCCCTGCCAATACAAGTACTATATGCATTAAGTGCTTGATTCCTCTTGGATGTATTACCTTAATAGTGACTTGTCATGCCCAAAGAGACAAGTCTACATTTCTTGAATACATTTCTTGATAATCATTTGGTGTAATATCATATTTCTCATCATTTGTTTGTTTCTAACATACATGCTTAAGTGCTATTGGCTAGTCAACATGTCATTAACCACATTATCCTAATTAATCACTAAGCATATTATAATTCATCTTTAAGCTTGCACATAGTTTAATTAGTTGTGTTTATCTGATATGAAAGTTCAATTGAGCACATCATAAGCAAGACATCATATTAATCAAGATTAAACCATACTTAGACATGTTGCTAGGCTTAAACAAGTTTCTTGTGATATTTCAATGTGTGTGTTAATAAACTTTTAAGCATACAAGACCATTTGATTATGAACGTTCAATTGTTATCAACCAAGTTACACTAATGCATTGGAGTAGGATAAGCATATTTGTGGTTTCCTAACTTATAACATATAGCAAGACAAAGATCATATTATCATTCATACATATTAAATGAGTATAAGCAAGTTGGCAATTAGCACATAGTCAAGTAATACTCATGTAATGATAGCAAGAATTCACTAGTGATTAATCTAGGATCAAACACATAGTGATGACATAGCAATACACTAAGGCTATGTAAGTTTACTTGCAATATGGGCACTTTGCAAGATTAATGTATAAGTATACATTAATGTCCAATACATGTGCAAGAGGGAAGAGCAACTATTGGTTGGGACTTGATGACCATCCTAAGTATGCCTAGATACATTTTAAGAGCACAAGTTATTTTGTAACACTTATGTGTTATCCTCAATCAAGGATAAAATGTCATTAATATGTCATTAGGTGTGATTATCCAAGATTAGTGTTCTAGGGACCAAACTCTTTTTGATATGAAAGGGACAATTATTCTAAGTATGTTGAAAAATGTGTCGTGAATTACAGATGCCTCGAAGTGGTCAAACATTATTTGGTCAAGATTTTTGGACAGAATAACTGCGGTCGAACCACGATCTGTCGTAGATTTGACCGTGTACCTGGTTTCTCAGAAATCGTGGTACAGGACATCCCACGGTCAGACCTATGGTCGACTGTGGACCCAAACCGTGCAATACTTGAGTTTTGTATTCGTTTTGTTTTCCTAATGTTTCCACTCTAAGCTTCATTTAGTTTGGCCATTTGCTAGAGTAAGTGTGGATTAGTAAACTTGTATATTTATGTCAAGATGTCTATCATCACTGTTGGTTGTGTGTGTGTGTTATCATCAAAACACTTATTACCGTTGGTTAATATTAATATTACCATTAAGCATAAACCAACATTCTCCCCCAACACGTTGGTTGAAAACACTGGTAAAATACCCGCCTTGAAAACGCGCGTCAAAAACACGCCTCAAAAAACGCGCGTCGAAAACGCATGTCGATCACAATAGCGCATCGAAAACGTGCGTCTAAATCGCGAGTTAAAAATGTTGGTCGATAAAGTACTTGAAATGTTATGCGAAGTTGACACTTAACTGAGAAAGTTAACAAAAGTTAATGACACTCCTGTTTTTGATTAACGTTTGAAAAAAAGACTCTTTTTTTATATCCAAATGAAATAGATTACCTACAATAGAAAAATAGGATAAATATGTTACTTTTTTATTTTTATGTATAAATGGCAACGATATATATATATATATATATATATATATATATATATATATATATATATATATATATATATATATATATATATATATATATATATATATATATATATGTGTGTGTGTGTGTGTGTGTGTGTGTGTGTGTGTGTGTGTGTGTGTGTGTGTGTGTGTGAGTTGTAACAATTTTTTATATATGTATTGTAATTATAAAATTATTTTGTGTATATATCGAAACCATGAATTACTGCAAATGAATTAACACAACCATGCATTGCTGCAAAGGAATTTCCGTAATGATGTGTGAATTATCTATATTATTGAAACATTTTTTAAGTTATCGAGAGAAATCATTTACTACATCAACGTGCTAGGTCATTTCTTCACTTGTTAACCATCAAAAAGAACTAATAAAAATTACCTATAGATTTGTTGGTCCATTGATAATGGCTCGTACCTCTTGTTAGATGTTGGAAGTTCGATTTCATGGGGTGGCAACATTGCACGCAAGGATATTCACTTGATCTTGAAATTCACTCAAGGTCTCCTTTCGCACATGACGTTTTGGGGGCAGCAGGGATGGAGTTTTACCGGCCACGCCCTCGAATTGTTCCAGGTTTCCTTGAAATGTTCCGTTCTTATTGATTAAAAACATTCCATATTAATTGTTCGTTGCGAGGTTTTGACCTCTATATGAGACGTTTTTCAAAGACTGCATTCATTTTAAAACAAACCATAACCTTTATTTCATCAATAAAGGTTTAAAAAGCTTTACGTAGATTATCAAATAATGATAATCTAAAATATCCTTTTTACACACGACTATTACATAATGGTTTACAATACAAATATGTTACAACGAAATAAGTTTCTTGAATGCAGTTTTTACACAATATCATACAAGCATGGACTCCAAATCATGTCCTTATTTAAGTATGCGACAGCGGAAGCTCTTAATAATCACCTGACAATAAACATGCTTAAAATGTCAACAAAAAATGTTGGTGAGTTATAGGTTTAACCTATATATATCAAATCGTAACAATAGACCACAAGATTTCATATTTCAATATACATCTCATACATAGAGATAAAAATCATTCATATGGTGAACACCTGGTAACCGACATTAACAAGATGCATATATAAGAATATCCCCATCATTCCGGGACACCCTTCGTATATGATATAAATTTCGAAGTACTAAAGCATCCGGTACTTTGGATGGGGTTTGTTAGGCCCGATAGATCTATCTTTAAGATTCACGTCAATTAGGGTGTCTGTTCCCTAATTTTTAAATTACCAGACTTAATAAAAAGGGGCATATTCGATTTCGATAATTCAACAATAGAATGTAGTTTCACGTACTTGTGTCTATTTTGTAAATCATTTATAAAACCTGCATGTATTCTCATCCCAAAAATATTAGATTTTAAAAGTGGGACTATAACTCACTTTCACAGATTTTTACTTCGTCGGGAAGTAAGACTTGGCCACTGGTCAATTCACGAACCTATAACAAATATGTACATATATATCAAAGTATGTTCAAAATATATTTACAACACTTTTAATACATTTTGATGTTTTAAGTTCATTAAGTCAGCTGTCCTCGTTAGTAACCTACAACTAGTTGTCCAAAGTTAGATGTACAGAAAAAAATTGATATATATTATCTTGAATCAATCCACGACCCAGTGTATACACGTCTCAGGCTAGATCACAACTCAAAGTATATATATTTTTGGAATCAACCTCAACCCTGTATAGCTAACACTCACATTACTGCATATAGAGTGTCTATGGTTGTTCCAAATAATATATACACATGGGTCAATATGATATGTCAAAACATTTGCATACGTGTCTATGGTATCCCAAGATTACATAATATATTAGAATACATGTATAATACAATATAAGTTAGCTAGGATATGATTAATATAGATTTGTTATCAATTTTCACGTAGCTACAACAAGAAAAATTATCTAATCTTGTTTTACCCATAACTTCTTTGTTTTAAATCCGTTTTGAGTGAATCAAATTGCTATGGTTTCAAATTGAACTCTATTTTATGAATCTAAATAGAAAAAGTATAGGTTTATAGTCAGAAATATAAGTTACAAGTCGTTTTTATAAGAGGTAGTCATTTCAGTCGAAAGAACGACGTCTTGATGACCATTTTGAAAAACATACTTCCACTTTGAGTTTAACCATGATTTTTGGATATAGTTTCATGTTCATAAGAAAAATCATTTTCTCAGAAGAACAACTTTTAAATCAAAGTTTATCATAGTTTTTAATTAACTAACCCAAAACAGCCCGCGGTGTTACTACGACGGCGTAAATACGATTTTACGGAGTTTTTCGTGTTTCCAGGTTTTAAATCATTAAGTTAGCATATCATATAGATATATAACATGTGTTTAATTGATTTTAAAAGTCAAGTTAAAAGGATTAACTTTTATTTGCGAACAAGTTTAGAATTAACTATACTATGTTCTAGTGATTACAAGTTTAAACCTTCAAATAAGATAGCTTTATATGTATGAATCGAATAATGTTATGAACATCATTACTACCTCATGTTTTCTGGATAAAGCTACTTGAAATGAGAAAAATGGATCTAGCTTCAAAGGATCCTTGGATGGCTTGAAAGTTCTTGAAGCATAATCATGACACGAAAACAGTTCAAGTAAGATTTTCACTCGAAATAAGATTGTTATAGTTATAGAAATTGAATCAAAGTTTGAATATGAGTATTAACTTGTATTAGAAAAATATCTTACTTTAAATAAGAAAGATTTCTTGAGGTTGGATGATCACTCTACAAGATTGGAAGTAAGCTAGCAAACTTGGAAGTATTTTTGATTTTATGAAACTAGAACTTGTAGAATTTATGAAGAACACTTAGAACTTGAAGATAGAACTTGAGATAGATCAATTAGATGAAGAAAATTGAAGAATGAAAGTGTTTGTAGGTGTTTTTAGTAGTTGGTGTATGGATTAGATATAAATGATATGTAATTTTGTTTTCATGTAAATAAGTCATGAATGATTACTCATATTTTTGTAATTTTATGAGATATTTCATGCTAGTTACCAAATGATGGTTCCCACATGTGTTAGGTGACTCACATGGGCTGCTAAGAGCTGATCATTGGAGTGTATATACCAATAGTACATACATCTAAAAGCTGTGTATTGTACGAGTACGAATACGGGTGCATACGAGTAGAATTGTTGATGAAACTGAACGAGGATGTAATTGTAAGCATTTTTGTTAAGTAGAAGTATTTTGATAAGTGTCTTGAAGTCTTTCAAAAGTATATGAATACATATTAAAACACTACATGTATATACATTTTAACTGAGTCGTTAAGTCATCGCTAGTCGTTACATGTAAGTGTTGTTTTGAAACCTTTGGGTTAACGATCTTGTTAAATGTTGTTAACCCAATGTTTATAATATCAAATGAGATTTTAAATTATTATATTATCATGATATTATGATGTACGGATATCTCTTAATATGATATATATACATTAAATGTCGTTACAACGATAATCGTTACATATATGTCTCGTTTCAAAATCATTAAGTTAGTAGTCTTGTTTTTACATTGTAGTTCATTATTAATATACTTAATGATATGTTTACTTATCATAATATCATGTTAACTATATATATAACCATATATATGTCATCATATAGTTTTTACAAGTTTTAACGTTCGTGAATCACCGGTCAACTTGGGTGGTCAATTGTCTATATGAAACCTATTTCAATTAATCAAGTCTTAGCAAGTTTGATTGCTTAACATGTTGGAAACACTTAATCATGTAAAATAACAATTTCATTTAATATATATATAAACATGGAAAAGTTCGGGTCACTACAGTACCTACCAGTTAAATAAATTTCGTCCCGAATTTTAAGCAGTTGGAGGTGTAGACGTATCTTCTCGAAATAAATGCGGGTATTTCTTCTTCATCTGATCTTCTTGTTCCCAGGTGAACTTGAGTCCGCTACGAGCATTCCATCGAACCTTAACAATTGGTATCTTGTTTTGCTTAAGTCTTTTAACCTCACGATCCATTATTTCGACGGGTTCTTCGATGAATTGAAGTTTTTCGTTGATTTGGATTTCATCTAACGGAATAGTGAGATCTTCTTTAGCAAAACATTTCTTCAAATTCGAGACGTGGAAAGTGTTATGTACAGCCGCGAGTTGTTGAGGTAACTCAAGTCGGTAAGCTACTGGTCTGACACGATCAATAATCTTGAATGGTCCGATATACCTTGGATTTAATTTCCCTCGTTTACCAAATCGAACAACGCCTTTCCAAGGTGCAACTTTAAGCATGACCATCTCTCCAATTTCAAATTCTATATCTTTTCTTTTAATGTCAGCGTAGCTCTTTTGTCGACTTTGGGCGGTTTTCAACCGTTATTGAATTTGGATGATCTTCTCGGTAGTTTCTTGTATTATCCCCGGACCCTTAATCTGTCTATCCCCCACTTCACTCCAATAAATCGGAGACCTGCACTTTCTACCATAAAGTGCTTCAAACGGCGCCATCTCAATGCTTGAATGGTAGCTGTTGTTGTAGGAAATTTCTGCTAACGGTAGATGTCGATCCCAACTGTTTCCGAAATCAATAACACATGCTCGTAGCATGTCTTCAAGCGTTTGTATCGTCCTTTTGCTCTGCCCATCAGTTTGTGGATGATAGGTAGTACTCATGTCTAGACGAGTTCCTAATGCGTGCTGTAATGTCTGCCAGAATCTTGAAATAAATCTGCCATCCCTATCAGAGACAATAGAGATTGGTATTCCATGTCTAGAGACGACTTCCTTCAAATACAGTCGTGCTAACTTCTCCATCTTGTCATCTTCTCTTATTGGCCGGACGTGTGCTGATTTGGTGAGACGATCAACTATTACCCAAATAGTATCAAAACCACTTGCAGTCCTTGGCAATTTAGTGATGAAATCCATGGTAATGTTTTCCCATTTCCATTCCGGAATTTCGGGTTGTTGAAATAGACCTGATGGTTTCTGATGCTCAGCTTTGACCTTAGAACACGTCAAACATTCTCTTACATATTTATCAACATCGGCTTTCATACCCGGCCACCAAAAATGTTTCTTGAGATCCTTGTACATCTTCCCCGTTTTTGTTATCCCATTTTTTTTTTTTTACTTTTTTGATTTTTTTCCGCTCTATTTGCATTTGCTAGTTTTTAACTTTCATTATAATGTTATTTTATTTGTGTATCTATTATTATCAATTCACTAGAGTATTTATCTGCGGTATACTTCATCGTCCTAAATAAATGTTTCATTTGACTATTAATTTTTTTTCTCATTCTTCACTTAGAATAAATTTGTTTGTTATATAAATATTTAATAAAATTTATATAAATAAATTACATTTTTAATGTGATTTCATGAATACGATCATCATCAAATATTATATAACCCAAAACAAAATAGCTAAAGTCAAAGTTGAAAAAATACCTTAAAAAAAAAAAAAAAAAAGACAGTTATTTTCGAACAGAAAAGAGTATTGTGTGTGTGTGTGTGTGTGTGTGTGTGTATATATATATATATATATATATATATATATATATATATATATATATATATATATATATATATATATATATATATATATATATATATATTCGTTTAACATTATCATTTTTCATCAACGCCTATTTGTTTTGATTTATATCATTTTTTAAAAAAAAAGATGTATTTCTAACTTTCCCGTATATGTAAATTAATATAAATAAACCAAATCTTAACCAAAAATAGGTTAATGTATGTAGCAGAACCATTATTGTTGCAAAAGATTTCACCACAATGCGCGTACAATTTCTACTATTGAAATAATATTTGAGGTATAGAGCGAAAATATTTTCAACGTGTGGCCATATTTAT
This sequence comes from Rutidosis leptorrhynchoides, assembly GCF_046630445.1. Lineage (NCBI taxonomy): Eukaryota > Viridiplantae > Streptophyta > Magnoliopsida > Asterales > Asteraceae > Rutidosis > Rutidosis leptorrhynchoides. The sequence goes on along the minus strand of NC_092343.1, from coordinate 232,697,410 downwards.
GCTCGTTAATACTAAGTAATTAAAAGTGAAAAACAAAGATAAAAAGATATGATCTTGTTTAAGGGTGCAAGTTAGTTAGAAATCCATATCAATCACTAATAAGTATTATCTAATGTTCATATGATTGGCTAAAAAAAAATGTTCACAACTACAAATTGCATGTTCAATTTTGAATTATATGAAATGTTCGCATGTTACACAAACACATCTGCACATGTGAACGAGAAATTATATATTTCATTATATAGTTAAACTATAGGTTTTTTCAAACTATTTTTTGTTCAACCTTACAACCTAGTCAAATTTGAAAATCCTTGTAATTTAATGGTTCTCGTAATTCTTGCGATTTTGTTGGTTCTAGTTTGAACTTTTGGCTATATATATATATCTATATATATATATATATATATATATATATATATATATATATATATATATATATATATATAATCTATTTTGATACAAGATAACAAACGCTTACACAATTATAGGAATGATAAAATTACAGTAAATATTTTCTATGTATATCCTAAAGTTAGTTGGGATATTATGTTGCCCTTCAAGTTCTATTACTCCCCCGCAGTAGCAGCACTCAGTGGATGGATGCAAAGACTGTCACGATAATCATCAAGTAATAGCCGAGGTAGTCAGCACTTGACTGTGAGACAGTCGGTTGGCATTTTGAGGACCAAGGGATGAGATTATCGCCCAAATAGATACAATACCGCGAAGTAGATCGTCGGGTGTCCGGACAACCTGCCCAATCGGCATCCGTGTAGGAGACTAGTGAAGTGGATTTTGTATGTAAGATGTGCAGACCGAGGGACAATAAGCCTTTATATACCGGATAATTCATTTCAAAGCAAGCATTTGAGATTCACGAGGTGCATGCATGTGTAAGAAAATTTTTTTGCACCGCGTACAAAATGTCAGGTCTCGAAAATGTTAAATACTTCAACGCACCGAGACTGCAGAAGAATGTGGGATTCGAATATAATGTAGTAACCGAGTTGCTAATATCCATGTCTGCTCATTGAACAATGTCTCAGACATAGGCTTCTTGACTTAAAAATAAACCTGTTTCGTTGCGTTTGACAGAAATACCCAAGAATGATCTCTAGGGTCCTAACATCGAGAATTCTTTGGCTAATGAAGACATACATCCAATGTCAACCTGATAGAAGAAGTAGAAAGAATAATATCATCGAGATATAATAATAAATAAAAGATGTCGGTACACTTTCTATATTTAAAAACTGAATGGTCGATTTTGTTTTGCACAAAACCAAGAGTGTAACATTATGATTTCCAAAAGCTTGTTGGAGCGGCAGTCTAGATTGGCTCTACAATCCGACCTCAGTTCAAATTCAAATCAGGAGCAATCTGGACCGGTGGTCCAGATTGGTCCAACGGTCCAACACTAGGTTAAGTTTCAGAAGGTCAGAATTGGACCGACGGTCCACTTTTGTCCGGTGTTTCATATCGGGATTTTTGTTATTTTGTATAATTGATGAGGGCAATTTGGTCTTTTCACATATGAACGTGTTTAAGGCCTGAGATCAGATCTATATCTCATTCTTATCCTCATTCTTTCCAACCAAAGCCTAAGTTGAGAGAGAGGAAGTAGTTCTAGAGAGAGAAAGCTTCAAATGGTGATGAATGTAGTGACCCGTCCTAATCCATTTGGACAAATACATTACATTTGGTTACATCGCGAGGTACTTGATCTCTATATTATACATTTTACAAACATTGCATTCGTTTTTAAAAGACAAACTTTCATTACATCGAAAATTGATGGCATGCATACCATTTCATAATATATCCAACTATAAATTGTCTTAGTAATAATCTTGACGAACTCGACGACTCAAATGCAACGTCTTTTGAAATATGTCATGAATGACTCCAAGTAATATCTCTAATATGAGCAAATGCACAGCCGAAGATTTCTTTCATACCTGAGAATAAACATGCTTTCAAGTGTCAACCAAAAGGTTGGTGAGTTCATAAGTTTATCATAAAACAATAAAATTTATCATTTTGATAGACCACAAGATTTAATTCCTGCATGGTACAAATGGGCCCGAATCATATACCCACCTGTAATGTACATGCGATATCTTTTAAATACAGTACACCTTTCTCATGTACGAAATCATCTTTCATAAATCTTAGTAACCGTACACATATCTTGTGCACAAAAATAACATACACATATCCTGTGTATAAAATCATTCTCTCGATACATAACATTCACTTTTCATTGCTTTCGTAGCTTGGCTTGGTAACCGACCTTAACATATAATGCGCATAATAATATCCCCAAAACAGAACATCTCGTCTGTATAATAATCATATAAACTTCGAAGTACTAAACATCACGCCCACTAGCCCTTCCGTCTAGTGAACATTCTGGGTGGGGGTGTTAAACCCGGTAGCTACCTTTAGGATTCGCGTGAATTAGGGTCATACCCGATTCTAATTCTTAGGTTACCAAGCAATAATAATCAGGGGAAAATATTCATATCAATTGTGGCAATTATCATGTCCACATAATTCAATGGTGGCAATTATCACGTCCACATAATTCATTCGAGGAATGTTTTGCTTGTGTCTATCAAAACATTTATAAAAGCATTTCATGTATTCGCAGTTCAAAATGTATTTCAAAAGTATTTAATAAAGCAGTTGTAAAAACAGCGCATGTATTCTCAGTCCCAAAAATGTAAAGAGTAAAAGGGAATCAAATGAACTCACCATATTGTATTTTATAGTAAAAATATATATGACGTCATTTAACAAGTGTAGGGTTGGCCTCAGATTCACGAACCTATATTCAATTATGTATATTAACACATGTAATTGTAATCGAACAAGTTTATATATTATTCTTAGTAACATAATTATTATTTTTAATAATTGATAGGTTTTATTAATAATTTAGTTAGATATATATTTACTTTATTTACTTTAGTTAAATAATTAGTATTTATTATAAAAATATTAATATAGTTATGTTATATGTAATAAATATGGTTTTATATAACTAATAGTCATTCGATAAAATAATATTGATAATAATAAATAAAAGTTGTTTCATCCTATAATAATAATAATAATAATAATAATAATAATAATAATAATAATAATAATAATAATAATAATAATAATAATAATAATAATAATAATAATAATAGTTATAATAATAAAAATGGTAATCTTTATAAAAATGATACTTTTAATAATAATGAATACTAGTAATAATAACTATAAAGATAATGGTTTTACTAATTAATAACTAATATGAAAATAATACTACTAATAATAATACTAATACGTATGATAATAATAATAAAAATAATATTGGTAATAATAATAATTCTAATTATAATCCTAATAAAAATGTTAATTTTTAAGGAAAAATGATAATAAAAATATTACTTTCAATAAGAATGATAACCTTTATAATTTTAACTAAAATGATAATTTTTGGAATAACATTAATAATTATAATAATAAATAATAATAATAATGATAATAATAATAATATTACTACTTTAAGAGAAAAGGCTTCCAAAAAGAACATAAACTATTTTAGCCCAGATTCGAACCCACGACCTCTTGTTCACACAACAAACACCAATACCATTTATCCAGTATAATTTTTTTGAGATTAGCTCATATAATTTTATTTTATCCCTAATCTTGGCCCGACTACACAAACACGACCCAACAGAAAACTGAAGCTGGGTCACGGCCCATTAACATAAACAGAAAACACGGCCCGTTTTCCATAGCATCTTCTATGAAAAATAAAAAAAAAAGATTCTAAATGTATTCGCCAAGTTTCGAACCCACGACCTCTTGGTTAAATGCAAACACCCTAACCATTACACCGCTGCTTCTTTTCTGAATTGGTTATCAACTTAAATTTATTTAACTATTATTTCTGATTCATCTTCTTCATCATAACCATCATCATCGTCATCTTAAACATCATCCTCATTATATACCCCGTATACATAAACATCAACTTTTTCGATCATCACCATACATCACAGCGTCATCGTCCATCATTATCGAGCATCGTCACCATCATTAACATCATCATGGTATTTTACAGATCCATTGTTCTCTTCTTTTCATCATAATCTCCATTTCGTTTATAACCCGAACAGTGAACAAAACAAAAAAATAATAATGAGCAGCAGCAGTTTGATCAGGTTTTGTAGAAGGGTTTGATGAGTTGGGGTTTGAAATGAGATAGAAATTAAACGCGTAGTAACAGGGAACAAAGAGAAAAATAAAGAAGGTGTTTATACTATGTTCGAGAGAAAGAAAAAAAAATATAGAATAGAAACATAAATTTGTGACCTGCACCAGCAAAACTAATTATAATTTCTGTTGGTGATTTCGATTAACAAAAAGAAAATAACATTAGCTGTAGTGGTTCAAATGGGTGACGGTTTTTCACAGCTGAATAGTAATATAAGGGTGTTAGATTGGTGGCTCGTGATGGTATAATAGATATGGTTGAATGGTGTTCGGTGTAATCATAAAACAGAAAAGGAGTAGCAATAACAATTTTGCAGATGGAGCATGAATAACCACATAATAGTGGAAGGTTGAGTGGCATGTTCAAGTAGCAAAAAAGGTGGTAGTCTAAGCGGTTTTAGGGTAATAGAGGAGGGTTGTTGAAGAAGAAGAAGAAGAAGAAGAAGAAGAGAGAGTAGAGAGAGAAGAGACTTAGTGTGGTTGTTTACATGATGGAGGTGGCGGTCGAACTAGAACAATAGCAGTGAAATGGTGATCATTGATGAAGGTTTGTCAAGTTCGTTCTCGATGGTTTTTAAACCGTAATAGAGAATGGTAACCGGCTTTTCCTTGTTAGTGTGATCAAGTGATTATGATGGGTTTGATGGTAGTTCACGAGTTTGATGAAGGTGATCGTGGTGTGAGATGGTGGTTTAATGGTGGTGGTCATAGTTGTTGTGGAGTGGTTAACGACCGATGATGGTGAGGATAGTTGTTCTCGGGTGTTGATGGAGATCGGGTTATATATATATGTATATAAAAGAATTATTATATATATGTATATAAAAGAAGATGATGTTTGTGTAAGTTGTATGTAAGAGTATATATATTAAGATATGTCAATGCACACACAGTAGATCTTAATTTATGAATTTGAAAAGGTACGTTTGTGGTTATTGTTGGCTAGGAGAATCAATTAGATATAATAGAGATGGTGGAGTGGGTGAGATTGATTAGGATAGGAAATAGAAAAATTATTCATAAAACTTATGTAAAGTAATAATAATAATAATATAATAATCATTCTCAATCTCAAATGTGCAAGTATTCGGATGACACAGTAGCGCAGCCAGTGAGTTGGAGTTTTCTACCGATAGTCGGATAGTATTTCGTACCCTGTTGATAACTAATGGTGAATAAAAGTGTTCAGAAAAATCTCATATTTTTAAATTAACTATATTTATTTATTTTGGTCATTATGATATAAAATTTGAGCATTAACTATTAAATAAAAATTACATTAATTATTCACTCCCAATTCCAAGTAAAATATGAAAAGTTTTAAAATTCAACCAATAGTTCCTAAATATATTTTTAATAAGCCTATAATTTATTTAACTCCTTTTCGAATCACCGTTTATTTTAAAATCGCATAAGTTTAATTTTAACTTACTTATTATCTATTGAATAACAATTGAGCGTTATTGTTACTTACAAAATAAATTCAAAACTATATATATATATATATATATATATATATATATATATATATATATATATATATATATATATATATATATATATATATATATATATATATTCATTATACATGATTTACAAATATAGTTATATTTTAAATAATAGTTATTAAATATTATTTTATTTTACATTATTAATTCTAACTATTACGTCATATAATATTTTAATTCATATTTTAAATTTATATATTTTAAATATATACGTATATATTTACAAATAGTGGTTCGTGAATCGTTCGGGACTAGTCAAAGGTCAAATGATATAATGAATATAGTTTACAACTTTGTTACTCAACATTACTAACTTTGCTTATCTTGTCGAAATCAAATACGAATTAAGTTTAAATTTGGTCAGAAATTTCCGAGTCGTCACAATGAAGGTGATGATTCTTGCCCAAATTGAAGTGGGTCTTGGTCCATCTTGGTGATTCTAGCTACTAGAACTCATTTTGGTGCTAAGGTAAACCTTAATCCGAGTTTTATTGTTTGATTTCCATTTTGGGTTTAGGGTTGAGTTAGTGTTGGGTTATAAACCCCATTTCTCATGAAATTAGGGGGTTTTGGTGTGATTTGGGTATGTAAACCCTAATATTGTGGGTTTAGGGTTTTATGAAGAATTTGGTTATATTTGTCATGGTTTTGAGTGTTAATCACTAGATTGGAAGTATGTGGGTGATTAAGATGTTCTTATGAACATGATTGTTGGTCAAAATGGGTGTTGACCTTGATTTGTGGTCAAACTAAGATCTGAGTCAAGTTTTGATGAATCAAGTATGTAAATGCTTGGTTTTTGTGTTAATTGGTGTTTTAGTGACATAATCACTAGCGATTAGTGATTATGGGTTAACGTGACATAAATCAAATGTGATCAAATGCAATAGGGGTCAATATTGCTTATGTTGTAACAATTGGTGTAAGTGATGTTTTAGCATGATCACTAACTAGCTAGTGATCTAGTGTCGTGACCTAGGTTGGTCTATTGGAGATGAGTATAATTTGGATTAAATTATACTCGGTAATGTGGGTTGGAAATACCACCCGAAGTGGTAATTGGATTGTGTCCATTAGTAGTTAAATGGGTGGGTGTAACGAGCAATGTGTGATCCTTTGGCTAAGGGATGTGTGTGTCAGATCCTTTTTTAGAGAATTTATATTTATGTGTATATTGTGCATATGCGTGATATATGTGGTTTCTTGCTCGGTCGTGATGGCGGTAATTATGTACACGTGTGATTTGTGTGCACTTCAATGTGAGTGGAATAATTATACGTGTATGTATATGATGTATTTACTTGTGTGTAAATGCAACGTGGGTTTAAAGTTCCTGTGTTCGATACCACATCATGTTTTGGGCGCAGAATGTGGGTTAAAGTTCAGTGCTACATCATGTGCATGAGTACACTAATTGTTATTGTGAGCACTGATGGTCATGTAAGTACCATTCCCCCATTGTGCTATGATGTGAACCAAGTGCCGGTAGCACCATAGCATGTGTAATTGTGTTAGGGTGTGAACCAAGAGCTGGTAGCACCATGGCATTGGTCGAGACTCAAGTCTTTTCGACATTTTAAAAAAAAAACATTTTCATTTATATTCCCTAAGATAATTCATGAAGAACTTTGTTATGGCAAGGGAATAGTCTAAAAGAATTGAGCTCAGAGGATTATTTGGATAGATAGGAGTGCTTTTTTGGTGTTTTTGATTTGAAGCACGGTCGGGTCATCATTTTTAGTTTTTTCGGAAACTTCTTTCAGGCATTTTTTCTTGAACAACTTTGAATACTTTCTCGGAGCTTCTTTTTATAGATTCTGCTCCTTTCTCCGGAAACTTAGATTAGGAATTTTTCCTTTATTCATATGTTTTTTTTTTTTGACAAACATTTTTCTTTTTTATCTTCGAGGTTTTTCTTTTGATGGCAGTCTTCTTTAGATACTTTGCTGAAATGTTTGTTGATTTTCTATGATTTTTCTCTTCCGTGATCAATCTTTTGACTTTTTTATTTTGAGAGGGAACAAGATGAACATAGTAGATGGTGAATATTTTTGTGATTTTTGAGTGAGTATTTTGGGTGAAAGAATGGAAACGGAAATGGCGGTTTTGGGAAGCTTTTATTTCACAAAAAATCTAGGTTTTCTAAATTATACGCTTTTACTCATGTCTGTTTAGATATGTAGATCACGAACAAGTTATGATTCAGAATTGTGAACATCGGCACACTCAATGGAAGTATAGTGAAGCACTAAAAATGAGTGCTTATGGTCTTATTTAAATGCCTCACAACTATTATTATGGGTTAAATGTGCTAAGTCATGCAATGCTCTTTTAGAGAATTGGTTCATTTTCGTAAAAACTTTTGACTTTTTTTAAATCTTTATCTATTACTAGCAAAAACATTGATTTTCGAAAGTAATAACCTTAAGTGTTCTTCCGGTTAAAAGGTTTTTAAATTTTAGAAAAATTTAGTGTTTTACGGCACTTGAGGATTGACAAGAATCTATTTGTAAAATACTGTTATCCCACACTTAAAAGTAACACTGTCCTCAATGTTAACGATACAAAGTATCCCACACTTCGGTGTTTACCATATTGCTAAATTTCAAGTTTATGTTGGTGGGACGTTGATCCCACGCATAGAGTTTAAAGTGGTGCAGTTATTTTATAGAATCTAGTAATTAACGAAGAACGTAGTACTCCCCTATGGTTGCAAGTTGCGTATGTAGATTTTCCACTTTGGATATCTTCAAATCAGGTTCTGGTGTCATCTCTCTTGTGTAGATCATCCTTGCTTCCATGAAATGCCTCCGAATCATTCGTTTGTCACGATCATTATTCGTACAGTTTATTCATTTCAAATATAAACATAATATTAAATATTTAACATGCATAAACGTGGATAAAATTAAAATGTAACGAACCCTATCTGGGCATACAAACCATAATAATAATAAGTGTTCTAGCGGAATATAAAACGACAATAATGAAGGTGGACATAGAATCACTCCTATGGTGAGCTTAGGTTCTCCATGGTCGACTGGTGATATGATCAGATAGGTCCAAGATGTGTCCTCGTTCTGACGCCTTGGGGTATGCCTCGAACAGACTCATCCTCATCCATAGCATAAAGCTGCTCTAATGTAGGTTCCTCTGTGGTAAAATGGTTGGCAAACTCTACTATGCTAGTGCGAACTGATGAGTTGGGGTGATATGAAAACTCACCAGACCCACTCATAAGATCTGAAACGCAGTATGGCCTATTCTCCCAGCTGTAACCACCTGAAGAAGCACCCCATCCTGAAGTAACCACCAAATGTTCCATGCCTGATGTCATCACACCCGTCTGTGCAACCTGATCCCAATCATGATCAATCCCTAACTGAATATGTCTCTGTGAGTGCTGACGGATGTCCCATAAGTACCAACAACTAGGGCATCTGCCATAGTGGTATGAATACCATGACCTGAAGGACCTGGTGAATAGTGCTCAGGAATAGGAGCTGTAGGAATGACAGTATGCTGTGTATAAGTGGCATGGCTAGTGCCACCTGTGTACTGTCGGTGCTCGGCATGCGGTATGATGAGAGGATTCGAAAAAGGTAGAGGAGAAAGCCCATGTACCCTCAGCAAGTTTGACTCAAAATGTTGATGGTTCGCAAAACTGCGAGCCTGCACCATCCACCAGTGCTCTCCTGTAATATATCCCTGATAATAGTGATAAGGATGGTACTGAGAATGTGGTAGAGACACGTGCTCGTGTACGGGCTCATGTACCGGCTCCTCTGTCTCATGTTGAACTAGCGGAATGTCCTCTCTCCTACGCGTCTCACGAGCTGTCCTAGCATCGGGACGTAAAACATCTGGAGGTATGATAATACCTTCAATTAACCTATCAACCGATCCTTCCACGTGAGGTATTTCCTTCACTGTCAACCTGCCCTATTCGATACTGATCATATCCCAATCTTTTTGTAGAAACTTATACCGAAGGTGCTGCGATCCTTTATCAATATGGTACTCAACCTGCTTTGAAATCAAATCCATCCACTTTAACAACCTAGTAACTACCTATCACACCCCCAGTTAGGGTCTGGGTGAATGTGACATTAATATCAAAAATACCAACATATTATATAATGAGAACGACACTATATGATAAAAACAAACTTTATTGAGTACGCAGCGGAAAGAAATGGAATGTCGTTACAAGAATTGAAATTACAAGAATGTAATAAATGCATAAATAATAAATGTGACTCTTTCTTCAAGTCCTAGAGTCCAAGTAGCATCACATAGATAAGAGCAAACTGATCAATCATAACCTGAGACAAAACATGCTAAAGTGTCAACCAAAAAGGTTGAGTGAAGTTCATAGGTTTAACAAAATAGTTGACTGTTGTTTAGACCACAAGATTTTTATTTATAAAAGTAGATCACACAGGGATCTAAAAGTAGTGCCAAGTTTGTGATATTTAAACTAAACAGTTTCGAATTGTGCCCCGTGACAAGTTGTACTGTCCTTGTCGGTTTGAATCATTATTAAGTAATACAATGACTTGGTCAAATGTATCGGGGACGTTACTCCCGATAGGCCTACCCCCAATAATTAAGAATGCGTTATGTAAAAAGCAATTAAAAATATCAAAGTGGGGACTTGCAGGACATAGCCAGGTATAGCACAGTTTAATAGTTGGTACTTGTGTCTAAATTTTAAATATTAAAAGTAGCATGTGTCTCACCCCAGTAAGTTTAAATAAATTGCGCAATAGTAAGTGGGGCTATGAAGTTCACCTTAGTAAGTAGGAGAAGAGTTTGTTATTCCTCGGAATAGAAGAGTTGGATGAATGTGAGCAGAAAGTCAACCTAATGACATTTAAGAGTAGTTAAATGTTTGCCCAAGTTTAAGTTTAAGTATGCAAGTGTTTAAGTGTAATTTGTTTTACTAAGTTCCCATTCTTAGTAAGTTCCCATTCTTAGTAAGTTAGTGTTGAACACTAGTGAGTTATTCTTAATAAGTCCACCATTTATTAAGTGTGTAAGTGAATAAGTGTTGTTCACTTAGTGAGTGTATGATTACTATAGTCGGGTTTGATATTGTGCACCATACCCAAACATCTATGCCACCGTCGAGTCACTTGAATGATCTATTGTTACCGGTCGGCCCAAGATCTCTTGACCAGAATCTAAGTCTTGGTATTCGAGATCCACAAGCGTCCCATAATGGTACCAAGGATCACCCTAGGCCATAAGTAGCGTTGACGTTCGAGTAATTTCACATTATCGTGTATGTTATAATCTTATAATATAAGTATTATTCTTTATTAATGATTTTTAATTTTTTTAATTCTTTAGTATAATAGGGAAAGGAAATAATTAGTTATCATAAGTATTATTTTGATGTTTTATAATAATAGTAACAATATAATATTAATGTATTTATATGTATTTAATTAGTTTAGCCGAATTATATACATATACGATTTAATTTGTTGATTAATTCCATTAGTCACTTAAAAATTATGTTCATAATTTTTATAACTCTAGTTAGGCATATGAATCAGTAGAAATATTTACAAAAATAATTTTTCCAAGTTTTTATATTTATTTCCATTTTTCTTTGCATATGTTCTCGGTTTAGATTAAATCAAAATTAATTAGGTAATAAATATCAAATCGATCTAAATAAATAATTTTAAATTTTTTACAGGTTTTATATTCTGTAAAAATGTTATAAAAATTATTAAATCAAATATTATAACGAAATATTATTTATCTAATGTTTTCTAATTATTTAACCATTCTAATCGGCCTATAATTTAATAAATAGGAAAAACAATTTAAAATTAATTTTTATATTTTTTACAGTATCTAGTGATGCTACTAATCATATAAAATTTTTATAAAAATAGATTTAATACACGTTTGTATTTATTTTGTATTTTCTTTATTATTTCTCTCGGTTTAGAATAATGCAAAAGTAAATTCTATTTAAATACTAATCGACCCTTTTATTTAATTTTTATAATTTTTTCTTGTTTATAAAAGTATAATAATCTCAAAAAAATTTATAATTATTTTTACTACTGTTTAATATTTTATTACGAATTTTATATGGTTTTCGTGTTTAATTAGTACTTAATTCGTAATTAATTACAAATAATATTCCATAACTTATCATAATTATTTTTATAAGTACTACTACTATTCTAAATAATTTCCAAACAAATACTACTGATGTGAATATTTATTAACAATTTAAATTAACAATTGGCTAAACAAAATACAAGAAATAAATAAAAATAAATAAGAAAATGAAAAGAAAGTTACCTCAAGATTTCTTCATGTTTTTAGAGAGGGGATTTTGGTGTGATTTGTGAATGAGAAACTAGGAGTCTAGGGTTGTTTATATAATGCAAGTATTAGAGTGTTAGTCAACATAAGGATGTTCTAATTTATAATTTTATTTTATTTTATAATTCTTTTAGTCAACAGTAAGTGGTACTAGTTTATATATATATATATATATATATATATATATATATATATATATATATATATATATATATATATATATATATATATATATATATATATATATTATTTTTAGTCAGCATAAGGATGTAATTGTTTAAGATTCTTTAGTCTCATTATTATTATTATTATTATTATTATTATTATTATTATTATTATTATTATTATTATTAGTATTATTAGTATTATTATTATTATTATTATTATTATTATTATTATTATTATTATTGTTATTATTATTATTATTATTATTATTATTATTATTATTATTATTATTATCTTTTTTTTTACATTTACTACATGATAAGTATTATTTTCTTTTTACTAATTCATGAATTGTATTTATTTTTTATTTAGTTCCCAATTGTTTTATTATTTATATAAATATCACTTTTTATTTATTACTTATAGATTAATAGTTATAATATTACAGAAATGCATAAATTTTAATTAACAGTGAGTGTCGACTAAAAGTTTATTATTTGATCAACGTTAAATCGATTGTGTATATAACAACCCTTAAATAATTAATACATATAGTCAGGCAGTAAACCCTAGGGTCATTTCAGTAATTTCAGAAGTCGAAAAGTGAGAGTTGTTATAGTACCTCCTCGTTAATAAAAACTTCGTCCCGAAGTTTTAGGTAGACTTCTCGGATGCATCAGCGGTTGAGAAGGGATGGGGATATTTCTGTTTCATTTGGTCTTCACGTTCTCAGGTATATTCGGGGCCTCTACGCGAATGCTATCGGACTTTTGTTTGACCTCTTCATTCATGATTTCTATAGGTTCTTCAATGAAGTGCATTTGCTCATCAATGCGGATATCATCCAAAGGAATAACACGTGTGTCATCAACAAGATACTTTTTAAGATTCGAGACATGAAACACATCATGTACTTGGCTAAGTTCAGTTGGTAGTTCTAATCGGTACGCCATGGGACTGACTCTTTGAGTGATTGTGAAAGGTCCAACATATCGTGGACTGATTTTACTTCGTTTACCGAAGTGGATGACACCTTTCCAAGGGGATACTTTCAACATGACTTTATATCCAACTTGGAATTCTATATCCTTTCGATGTTTATCGGCATAGCTCTTTTGTCGGCTGCGGGCAGTTTCTAATAGTTTCATAATCTGAACGATCTTTTCGGTAGTTTCATGAATAATTTCAGGACCAGTTAAATGTCTGTCCTCTAATTCATCCCAGCACAATGGGGATCTACATTTCCGTCCATATAAGGCTTCAAAAGGTGCAGCCTTAATACTTGAATGATAGCTGTTGTTATAGGAAAATTCAGCTAAAGGCAAGTGCCTATCCCAACATTTGCCGAAATCGATTGCACAAGTACATAGCATATCTTCCATTGTTTGGATGGTTCGTTCACTTTGACCATCAGTTTGCGGATGATAGGCTGTACTCATGTCGAGTTGAGTTCCAAGAGCAGATTGCAAAGTTTTTCAGAATCTAGAAACGAATCGACTGTCGCGATTAGAAATAATTGAGATAGGAACTCCATGACGTGAGACAATTTCTTTAATATAGAGTTGTGATAATTTCTCCATCTTGTCAGTTTCCTTGATCGGTAAGAAATGTGCAGATTTAGTAAGACGATCAACTATGACCCAAATAGTATCGTTACCGTTTGAAGTCTTAGGCAACTTAGTAACGAAATCCATAGTGATACATTCCCACTTCCACTGCGGGATATCGGGTTGTGTCAATAGAACAGAAGGCTTTTGATGTCCAGCCTTGACTTTCAAATAAGTGAGACACTTACTAATATAAGTAGCAATGTTGGCTTTCATGTTAGGCCACCAGTAAAATTCCTTCACATCGTGGTACATCTTACTGGAACTGGGATGAATAGAGTACCTAGTCTTATGAGCTTCGTCCAAGAGTAGATCACGGAGATTACCGAAGCGAGGCACCCAAATTCTATTACCAAAGTACCGTGTACCATTAGCTTTCACTTGGAGTTGGTTCTCGAAACCGATAGGTCCTTCACCTTCGATAAGTGTTGGTTTAATAGCTTCAAGTTGAGCTTCACAGATTCATGATATAAGATTCGATTTGATTTTCAGGTTTAAAGCGCGAACATGTCTAACATTGTCTTTTCGACTAAGGGCATCGGCAACTACATTTGCTTTGCGAGGATGATATCTAAGTTCACAATCGTAGTCATTTAATAACTCAATCCAACGCCTTTGCCTCATGTTTAGTTGCTTCTGGTCAAAGATATGCTGAAGACTTTTATTTTCGGTATACACCGTGATTCTAACCCCATAGAGGTAATGTCTCCACATCTTTAGTGCAAATACCACGGCTCCTAATTCCAGGTCATGTGTGGTATAGTTCTTCTCATGTTTCTTCAACTGTCTAGATGCATAGGCAATAACCTTTTCACGTTACATTAAAACACAACCAAAGCCTTTCTTTGAGGCATCGCAGTAAACAACAAAATTGTCAGGGCCTTCAGGTAAAGATAGAATCGGAGCTGTGGTGAATTTCTCCTTCAGAACCTTAAATGCAGATTTGTGTTCTTCGGACCAATCAAACTTCTTCCCTTTGTGAGTTAACTTTGTAAGGGGTTTAGCAAGAAGGGAAAAATCTTTTATGAATCTTCGATAATAACCGGCAAGTCCCAAAAATTGACGAATATGCTTCGCAGTCTTTGGTATCTCCAAGTTCTGAATAGCGGTAATCTTAGCTGGATCGACATGTATTCCGTTACTATCAACAACATGTCCGAGGAATTGTACGGTTTTGAGCCAAAACTCGCACTTTGAAAACTTAGCGTAGAGTTGTTCCTTTCGTAAGAGTTCAAGAATCATGTGCAAATGTTGCTCATGTTCTTTCTCACTCTTGGAGTAGATTAAGATGTCGTCAATGAAAACAATGACAAATTTGTCGAGATATGGTTTGCAGACACGATTCATAAGATCCATGAACACGGCAGGAGCATTAGTTAAGCCAAAAGGCATGACACAAAATTCATAGTGCCCATAACGAGTACGAAAAGCAGTCTTAGGAATATCGGATTCCTTGACCCTAAGTTGGTGATAACCGGACCTCATATCAATATCTGAATAAATACTCGACCCTTGAAGTTGGTCAAATAGATAATCAATATGCGGTAATGGATAACGGTTCTTGATAGTAAGCTTGTTGAGTTCGCGGTAATCAATACACATCCTTAGCGTACCATCTTTCTTTTTAACGAATAGAATAGGAGATCCCCATGGGGACGAGCTTGGATGAATGAAACCTTTATCTAATAGTTCTTGAAGTTGGTTGGAAAGTTCCTTCATTTCGGAAGGTGCTAAACAGTATGGTGCCTTAGAAACAGGAGCAACACCAGGAGATAAATCAATCTGAAATTCGACTTGTTGAGGAGGTGGAAGACCAGGAAGATCTTCAGGAAATACATCGGGATAATCTCTAACCAAAGGCACGTCATCAATAAGCTTTTCCTTTGGTTCAACTATCTTAACATGGGCTAATATCGTGGGATAACCTTTCATAAGGTATTTACGGGCTTTGATGCAAGAAATGATGTTGAGCTTGGAACCACTCTTGTTGCCTTGAATGACGAGAGTCTCTCCATTTCCCAATGGAATGTTAATGGTCTTATCGAAACAAAAGATTACAGCATGTAATGGACGTAACCAGTCCATTCCGACTACGACATTGAAACTTGCTAACTCGACCGGAAAAAGGTCAATCTTAAATTCTTAGTCGGCTAGCTTTAGATTACAGTTTTTATAGATGTAATCAACTTTCATAATTTTTCCGTTTGCTACCTCTACTAGTCGTTTAGTTTCTAGGGGTTGTGGTTTCTCAGTGAATAAGGTACAAAACTCACTAGACACGTAACTCTTATCGGCACCCGTATCAAATAAAATGTTTGCTTAGCAATTATTGACAAGAAACGTACCCGTAATGACTTCATCTTCCTCACGGGCTTCCTCAGCCGTTATGACAAACGCACGGCTCTTCGCATTGGTCGTATTGGCTCCAGTAGCAGGGGTATCTTTCATCTTCGGGCAGTGGGGACTAATATGCCCCTTCTCTCTGCAGGAGTAACAAGTAGGAGGAGCTATAGCAGGAACAACAGCTTTATCTTTTGGAGGAGTCTTACAAGTCTTAGCTACATGTCCCACTTTCTTACATAAAGAACAAGTAGCTGTGCACCGCCCTGGGTGGTGCCTTTCACAACGAGCACAATAGGGCTTAGTTCCTATATAACCGGTCCTAGTAATATCAGCAGGCTTCTTAGCAATATTATGGTTTGAACCCTGAGACAGCTCAAATTTTATTTTACCATCATTACTCTTAGTATCAACTTGCTTACTAGCCAAAGCTCTTCTTCTTTTGGCCATCATCAGATTTTGAGCCATGAGAATCACGGCATCAAGGGTAACTTTCTCAGCAGCGATAACATTTCCCTGAACATCCACAGGGAGACCTTCAATGTAACTTTCGATCTTTCTCGACTCAGTAGGAAACATTTTGGGACACAAGATAGAAAGCTCAAGAAAACGATTAGTGTAGCTTTCAATGTCGGTACCCTTAACTTTGAGTTCCCAGAACTCGGCTTCAAGCTTTTGGACTTGACTTCTAGGACAAAACTTAGTAACCATCATACATTTGAGTTCATCCGATGGGGTTGCATTAGCATTATCGATTCCCATAGACTTAGCATGAGCGGTCCACCAAGTCATAGCATTGCCAGCTAATGAACTAGTAGCATATTTAACTCGGTCATTGTCCCCGTAGTTGCAAACACGGAAGATGGACTCTAGTTTTTTGAACCATCATACTAGTTCAACGGCCTCTTCACTTTCCTTGAAAGTGGGAGGGTTGCAGTTCATAAAGTCCTTGTAAGAACAAGGTTTTGGTTGATTGTTAACATGATTAGGTTGGACGTTGCCTTGGGCGGCATCAAGTAATTGTTGAAATTGCTCATTAGTCAACACAATGTTGTTAACGGTAGGAGTGCGAACCATGATGCTTCACTACATAAAAGTGAACATAAGTTTGATAAGTTGACAAGTTATAAGTTTGAGCAATTACAAATATGATAAAGATAAAGTATTGATATCAACACGATATGAATGAAACACTTTATATTATTAGAAACAAGGCATTAAATAAGCCTTTTTATTACACGGGTTGGATATAGAAATAGTTTTAGGCAAAGCCTTTACATAATTAGCAAAATAAAAGAATGGAAAAACAAAACAAAACAAAACGAATGTCGAGTTCACTTCTTCTTCTCAGCCTCCTTCATAAACTTATCTACTTTCTCATTCTTCGCCTTTTGCTTCTCGTAAAGGAAGTCGAGATTATCATAGAGATTAGTAACTCTACTATTGACTACATTGCATTCGTAGTCTCTTAGAGCAAGTTGGTGTTTGACATGGTTTTCCTCCACCTTCAATCTAAAGTCGACATCTTCTCTCAAATAAGCGAGAGATTGCTTCCCCCATCAGGCACTTCTTTCACTTTCATATTTCACCAACTTTATCTCTTTCTTTAACTCAGCATTCTCCTCCAATAGTTTCTTGATCGCGAGATCTTTTTCATCCATTCGAGCCTCGACCCTTGCAACATGGCGAAGCAAGCCATCAAAGTTCTTCTCGGTAGTTTTTCGCAGATTCATAATTTCACACATGGCGTTATAGTTATCGTAGGAAGGAGATCGGGCTCTTTTCTTAGACGGGCCATCTTCTTTAAAATCAGCAGGGCGTTTCCCTATACTTTCCGATCTTGGAGTCGGGTGGTATTCCAGAGACTTAGATGAATCTTGGAGAATGTTTGGACTGTAGTTCAATGGTGGTGAGTTAGGACCATAAAGAGGGCTTCAGACTGGTCTTACAGTTGAAGAGTATCCAGTATCTTCTTCGGTGGCAGGTTTGAAGTGAGCCATTACTTCAGATGGTTTGAAGAGAGTTGTCTTGTTGGTTTGATTAACGCTTGACATCCTAACATTAGGAGAGAGACTTCGATTAGAATTTTAAGCCAAGATTATTAAAACAAGGTTGTTAAGATTATAAGGCAATCCTAAGTGCTTTAAGTCTAAGGCAGGAAAGGTTATAGTTTCCTAGATTGCTAAGGCACCCTAGCTAACAAGTAAGGCACACATAAAAATGCAATCCTGGTTCTCTATAACAGCCTGGTTATGCTCTGATACCAATCTGTGAACAACAGATTGGGGATTTATTCCCAAACAGTGCCATGTCGGCTAACCGCCTTGGTAACCACTGAGCGTACCTCAGACTCTGATTTTACAGCCCGCGTACCGTTGTTATTTGGCCAACCGTAAAAGGATTGCAAGGAGTAAGAGCCAATGCTTCATCACAGGTAACACTGTGAGAACCCCTCTACGATTAACCAGCTCATAAACGGAATTAAACCAGCTCTAATACCAATCTATCACACCCCCAGTTAGGGCCTGGGTGAATGTGACATTAATATCAAAAATACCAACATATTATATAATAAGAACGAAACTATATGATAAAAACAAACTTAATTGAGTACGCAGCGGAAAGAAATGAAATGTCGTTACAAGAATTGAAATTACAAGAATGTAATAAATGCATAAATAATAAATGTGACTCTTTCTTCAAGTCCTAGAGTCCATGTAGCATCACATAGATAAGAGCAAACTGATCAATCATAACATGAGACAAAACACGCTAAAGTGTCAACCAAAAAGGTTGAGTAAAGTTCATAGGTTTAACAAAATAGTTGACTGTTGTTTAGACCACAAGATTTTTATTTATAAAAGTAGATGATGTGCGAGCGGAGGTGTACGAAATAATATTATATTTTTTTTATAGAATATATATACCTAAACCTTGCTACAACACTATAGGCAGTGTACCTAATCGTAAAGTAGTGTAGTTTTTAGTAAGTCCGGTTCATTCCACAGGGAGACGACTTATTGCGTACACTATATTTTTAAACAGTTATATTTGTATATATATATATATATATATATATATATATATATATATATATATATATATTAGTAATATAGTAGTATTATTATTATTATAAAAAGGGGTTTTATCGTTTAATGACCGGTTTGTCAATTTTAAATAAAGCGTAAAGATAAATGACGATAATATAAATGACAGAATTTAAATTGCGATAAAGTAAATTGTAGTAATTAAAATGACAGTAAATAAAGGTATAATGAAATATGAAATAAATATATTATGCTTATTTAAACTTCCGTAATCATGATGTTTGACGTTTTGATTTTAATTAATTGTTACCCGGGTTAATTGTCCTTTGTCCTGGATTATTTGATACCTATTTGGTTTTTGTCCATAATAGTCCATCAGTCATAATTATAAAATGCTGGTCAAATTAACCTTATTCCTGAAGTCAAATATTCCAACTAATTAGGGATTCGAACTGTAACAAGGTTTTAATACTTTGTTTAATGATTACACCAGGTTATCGACTGCGTGTACTCCATGTAGTGACCTGAACTTTTCCATGTTTATATATATTAAATGAAATTGATATTTACATGATTAAGTGTTTCCAACATGTTAAGCAATCAAACTTGTTAAGACTTGATTAATTGAAATAGGTTTCATATAGACAATTGACCACCCAAGTTGACCGGTGATTCACGAACGTTAAAACTTGTAAAAACTATATGATGACATATATATAATTATATATATAGTTAACATGATATTATGATAAGTAAGTATCTCATTAGATATTTTAACAATGAGTTATTTACATAAAATTGTGTTTATTGAATTAAGAAACTCGAAACGATATATATAACGATTATCGTTATAACAACGTCTTACTAATTACATATGAATCATATTAAGATATTGTTACACTATGTTTAATCATGATAAATTATAAGTAAACATGTCATTATGTATATTAAAAATGAACTACATATGTAAAAACAAGACTACTAACTTAAGGATTTCGAAACGAGACATATATGTAACGATTATCGTTGTAACGACATTTAAATGTATATATATCATATTAAGATATATTAATATATCATAATATCATGATAATATAATAATTTAACATCTCATTAGATATAATAAACATTGGGTTAACAACATTTAACAAGATCGTTAACTTAAAGGTTTCAAATCAACATTTACATGTAACGACTAACGATGACTTAACGACTCAGTTAAAATGTATATACATGTAGTGTTTTAATATGTATTCATACACTTTTGAAAGACTTCAATACACTTATCAAAATACTTCTACTTAACAAAAATGCTTACAATTACATCCTCGTTCAGTTTCATCAACAATTCTACTCGTATGCACCCGTATTCGTACTCGTACAATACACAACTTTTAGATGTATGTACTATTGGTATATACACTCCAATGATCAGCTCTTAGCAGTCTATGTGACCTAACACATGTGGGAACCATCATTTGGAAACTAGCATGAAATATCTCATAAAATTACAAAAATATGAGTAATTATTCATGACTTATTTCCATGAAAACAAAATTACACATCCTTTATATCTAATCCATATACCAACGACCAAAAACACCTAAAAACACTTTCATTCTTCAATTTTCTTCATCTAAGTGATCTCTCTCAAGTTCTATCTTCAAGTTCTAAGTGTTCTTCATAAATTCTATAAGTTCTAGTTTCATAAAATCAAGAATACTTCCAAGTTTGCTAGCTTACTTCCAATCTTGTAAAGTGATCATCCAACTTCAAGAAATCTTTCTAATTTACAGTAAGATATCTTTCTAATACAAGGTAATACTCATATTCAAACTTTGATTCAATTTCTATAACTATAACAATCTTATTTCAAGTGGAAATCTTACTTGAACTTGTTTTCGTTTCATGATTCTGCTTCAAGAGCTTTCAAGCCATCCAAGGATCCTTTGAAGCTAGATCTATTTTTCTCATTTTCAGTAGGTTTATCCAAAAAACCTGAGGTATTAATGATGTTCATAACATCATTCGATTCATATATATAAAACTACCTTATTCGAAGGTTTAAACTTGAAATCACTAGAACATAGTTTAGTTAATTCTAAACTTGTTCGCAAACAAAAGTTAATCCTTCTAACTTGACTTTTAAAATCAACTAAACACATATTCTATATTTATATGATATGCTAACTTAATGATTTAAAATCGGAAAACATGAAAAACACCGTAAAACCGAATATACGCCGTGGTAGTAACACCGCGGGCTGTTTTGGGTTAGTTAATTAAAAACTATGATAAATTTTGATTTAATAGTTGTTCTTCTGGGAAAATGATTTTTCTTATAAACATGAAACTCTATCCAAAAATCATGGTTAAACTCAAAGTGGAAGTATGTTTTCCAAAATGGTCATCTAGACGTCGTTCTTTCGACTGAAATGACTACCTTTACAAAAACGACTTGTAATCTGTAATTCTGACTATAAACTTATACATTTTCTGTATAGATTCATAAACTTAAGTTCAATATGAAACCATATCAATTGGATTCACTCAAAACGGATTTAAAACGAAGAAGTTATGGGTAAAACAAGATTGGTTATTTTTGCTTGTTGTAGCTACGTGAAAATTGGTAACAAATCTATATTAATCATATCCTAGCTAACTTATATTGTATTATACATGTATTCTAATATATTATGTAATCTTGGGATACCATAGACACGTATGCAAATGTTTTGACATATCATATCGACCCATCTATATATATTATTTGGAACAATCATAGACACTCTATATGCAGTAATGTTGGAGTTAGCTATACAGGGTTGAGGTTGATTCTAAAAATATATATAGTTTGAGTTGTGATCTAGCCTGAGACGTGTATACACTGGGTCGTGGATTAATTCAAGATAATATATATATCGATTTATTTATGTACATCTAATTATGGACAACTAGTTGTAGGTTACTAACAAAGACAGCTGACTTAATAAACTTAAAATAGTAAAACGTATTAAAAATGTTGTAAATATATTTTGAACATACTTTGATATATATGTACATATTTGTTATAGGTTCGTGAATCGACCAGTGGCCAAGTCTTACTTCCCGACGAAGTAAAAATCTGT
Source organism: Rutidosis leptorrhynchoides (assembly GCF_046630445.1). NCBI lineage: Eukaryota > Viridiplantae > Streptophyta > Magnoliopsida > Asterales > Asteraceae > Rutidosis > Rutidosis leptorrhynchoides. The sequence goes on along the minus strand of NC_092343.1, from coordinate 232,674,983 downwards.
GAAAGTGAGTTATAGTCCCACTTTTAAAATCTAATATTTTGGGATGAGAATACATGCAGTTTTATAAATGTTTTACGAAATAGATACAAGTAAATGAAACTACATTATATGGGTGAATGATCGAAGCCGAATATACCCCTTTTGCTTGGTAGCCTAAGAATTAGTAAACCGATCTACTAATTGACGCGAATCCTAAAGATAGATCTATTGGGCCTAACGAACCCCATCCAAAGTACCGGATGCTTTAGTACTTCGAATTCGTTTTTATTATGTCCGAAGGATTTCTCGGAATGATAGAGGATATTCTTATATGCATCTTGTTAATGTCGGTTACCAGGTGTTCACCATATGAATGATTTTTATCTCTATGTATGGGATGTATATTGAAATATGAAATCTTGTGGTCTATTATTATGATTTAATAATATATAGGTTAAACCTATAACTCACCAACATTTTTGTTGACGTTTTAAGCATGTTTATTCTCAGGTGATTATTAAGAGCTTCCGCTGTTGCATACTAAAATAAGGACAAGATTTGGAGTCCATGCTTGTATGATATTATGTAAAAACTGCATTCAAGAAACTTATTTTTGATGTAATATATTCTTATTGTAGACCATTATGTAATGGTCGTGTGTAAACGGTATATTTTAGATTATCATTATTTGATAATCTACGTAATGCTTTTTAAACCTTTATAGATAAAATAAAGGTTATGGTTGTTTTAAAAATGAATGCAGTCTTTGAAAAACGTCTCATATAGAGGTCAAAACCTCGCGACGAAATCAATTAATATGGAACGTTTGTAATCAATATGAACGGGACATTTCAATCCAAGGTTTTAATACTTTGTTAACAATTACACCAATTATCCTTGTATGTAATCCACCCCTGTTTTAATGAGATATGAATATTAATTTACCCACTTGATCAGAATGAATAATCAATTACCCTACCCAAATAATTAATTAAATGATCGTAAAAGATGTCGTATAAACGTCACTAAATAGGACATACATAATCATTTTAATAATTATTAGATTAACTAATTTGAAGATACGTTCGACAGGTTCCAATGAGTTGTCGCTCAATTAGACAATACCCCCTATCTATTAATAGTCAATAGTCCAATGTCCACAAGTATCGGTCTTTTGTCCAAACCTTAATTATGGTACAAAATCTAATAACCCCGTCTTAATATTTAGTCTAACATCATGATTACTTTGGCTCAAATAAGCATAATAATAACTTAGTTACGAGACATTAATTTAAAAAGGAATAACATAGCTTACAGTGGTGATTAATCGCGTAGCGTTACACGGACAGAATTTCTACTTAAAACCTGTAAAACATTCTTAAAATAATCTTATTATTATTAACTTAAAATTAAAATTATATTATAATATATATATATATATATATATATATATATATATATATATATATATATATATATATATATATATATATATATATATATATATATATATATATATATATATTTACGTTACATAGAAAGGAAAAGAAAAAGGTGTGTGATATTCGGCCGAAAACTGTGAAATTTATAGATGTGGCCAGACTTTTGGGCTCATGCAATCGCATGAAAAATGGTCTTCCTGGCCATGCGATCGCATGGCCAGCTGGATCAGGCCACCTACTTTTCTTTTCTAGTTTTGCCGACGTTTTATTATATAATATAATATATATATATATAATTGTAAGAATTATTTATATATTATATTATATTTATGTGAATAGTTGACTTGTAATTTTAGCTCCGTTGCGTCGCGCATTGAGAGTTGACTCTGATCCAGGTTCCGGATTTTCGAACGTCCTTTCGTACGCGGAGATATCTTGTACTTTGCGTTCTGTGGCTCGTACTCTTGTAACTTTTGAGACGTTTCTTATCAATAATTTGAACCACTTGGATTGTACTTTGTACTTTTGAGCTTTTTGGTCATTTGCGTCTTCAAATCGTCGTTTTCTTCTTTTGTCTTCGCACTTATTTATTTAAACGATTATTACATAAAAATAGAACAATAGTAACTAAAAGCTTTACATATTGGAAGGATATTGTGCCTAAATATATGTTCATTTAGAGCACTATCAGTAGATCTCACAGGGATCTAAAAGTAGTGCCAAGTTTGTGATATTTAGACTAAACAGTTTCAAAGTTTGCCCCGTGACAAGATGTACCGTCCTTATCGGTTTGAATCATTATTAAGTAATAAAATGACTTGGTCAAATGTATCGGGGACGTTACTCCCGATAGGCCTACCCCCAATAATTAAGAATGCGTTATGTAAAAGCAATTAAAAATATCACAGTGGAGACTTGCAGGACATAGCCAGGTATAGCACAGTTTAATAGTTGGTACTTGTGTCTAAATTGTAAATATTAAAAGTAGCATGTGTCTCACCCCAGTAATTTTAAATAAATTGCGCAATAGTAAGTGGGGCTATGAAGTTCACCTTAGTAAGTAGGATAAGAGTTTGTTATTCCTCGGAATAGAAGAGTTGGATGAATGTGAGAAGAAAGTCAACCTAATGACATTTAAGAGTAGTTAAATGTTTGCCCAAGTTTAAGTTTAAGTATGCAAGTGTTTAAGTGTAGTTTGTTTTACTAAGTTCCCATTCTTAGTAAGTTTCAATTTTTAGTAAGTTTGTGTTAAACACTAGTGAGTTGTTCTTAATAAGTCCACCACTTATTAAGTGTGTAAGTGACTAAGTGTTGTTCACTTAGTGAGTGTATGATTACTATAGTTGGGTTTGATATTGTGCACCATACCCAAACAGCTATGCCACCGCCGAGTCACTTGAATGATCTATTGTTACCGGTCGGCCCAGGATCTCTTGACCAGAATCTAAGTCTTGGCATTCGAGATCTACAAGGGTCCCATAATGGTACCAAGGATCACCCTAGGCCATAAGTAGCGTTGACGTTCGAGTAATTTCACATTATCGTGTATGTTATAATCTTATAATATAAGTATTATTCTTTATTATTGATTTTTAATTTTTTTTAATTCTTTAGTATAATAGGAAAGTAATTAATTAGTTATTATAAGTATTATTTTGATGTTTTATAATAATAGTAACAATATAATATTAATGTATTTATATGTATTTAATTAGTTTAGCCGAATTACATACATATACGATTTAATTTGTTGATTAATTCCATTAGTCACCTAAAAATTATGTTCATAATTTTTATAACTCTAGTTAGGCATATGAATCAGTAGAAACATTTACAAAAATAATTTTTCCATGTTTTTATATTTATTTCCATTTTTCTTTGCATATGTTCTCGGTTTAGATTAAATCAAAATTAATTAGGTAATAAATATCAAATCGACCTAAATAAATAATTTTATATTTTTTATAGGTTCTATATTCTGTAAAAATGTTATAAAAGTTATTAAATCAAATTTTATACCGAACTATTATTTATGTAATGTTTTCTAATTATTTAACCATTATAATCGGCCTATAATTAAATAAATAGGAAAAACAATTTAAAATTAATTTTTATATTTTTTACAGTATCTATTGCTACGAATCATATAAAAATTTTATAAAAGTAGATTTAATACACGTTTGTATTTATTTTGTATTTTCTTTATTATTTTTCTCGGTTTAGAATAATGCAAAAGTAAATTCTATTTAAATAATAATCGACCCATTTATTTAATTTTTATAATTTTTGCTTGTTTATAAAAGTACAGTAATCTCAAAAAAAATTTATAATTATTTTTATTACTGTTTAATATTTTATTACAAATTTTATATGGTTTTCGTGTTTAATTAGTACTTAATTCGTAATTAATTACAAATAATATTCCATAACTTATCATAATTATTTTTATAAGTACTACTACTATTCTAAATAATTTACAAACAAATACTACTGATGTCAATATATATTAACAATTTAAAATAACAATTGGCTAAACAAAATACAAGAAATAAATAAAATGAATAAAAATAAATAAGAAAATGAAAATAAAGTTACCTCAGGATTTCTTCAAGTTTTTAGAGAGGGGATTTTGGTGTGATTTGTGAATGAGAAACTAGGAGTCTAGGGGTGTTTATATAGTGAAAGTATTAGAGTGTTAGTCAACATAAGGATGTTTTAATTTATGAGTTTATTTTATTTTATAATTCTTTTAGTCAACAATAGGTGGTACTAGTTTATATTTTTTTTATATATATTTTATTTTTAGTCAACATAAGGTTGTAATTGTTTAAGATTCTTTAGTCTCATTATTATTATTATTATTATTATTATTATTATTATTATTATTATTATTATTATTATTATTATTATTATTATTATTATTATCTTTTTTTTTTTACATTTTAGTATTATTTTCTTTTTACTAATTCATGACTTATATTTTTTTTTTAGTTCCCAATTGTTTTATTATTTATATAAATATCACTTTTTATTTATTACTTATAGATTAATAGTTATAATAAATATCACTTTTTATTTATTACTTATAGATTAATAGTTATAATATCACTGAAATGCATAAATTTTAATTAGCAGTGAGTGTCGACTAAAAGTTTATTATTTGGTCAACGTTAAATCGATTGTGTATATAACAACCCTTAAATAATTAATACATATAGTCAGGCAGTAAACCCTAGGGTCATTTCAGTAATTTCAGAAGTCGAAAAGTGAGGGTTGTTATACTACCGCTCCCAGAACTGGCCAAAACGTCTCTAGCGAATCTCTCTCGTTGGTAAAAGCCTTGGCTAGCAAGTAAGCCACCTGAAATTTAGTGTGCCAGTACATATGATGAAGAACTCTGATGTCGCTGGCCTATAAGTTACTACCATGTTAGGCTTTTGGTAGTAGAGAATGTGAGAGAAGATGGTGAATAATCCGATCGATCGGGTTATTGAGTTTTGAAGCGTTGGTTCGGGAAGTCCAAGGAGTAACACTTGATAACTGGCCCAATTAGCCTGAGTATCAACTGAAGTACCACGATTGATGAAACCATGAGTGAAAACATGACGAGTCAGCTTTTGTGGTGAATATAGCTGAAGATGAGTAGCAAACTGGGCAAGTGTCAACTGATAAGTAGCGTTAGCATGCCTGAACTGTATGCATGGCCTACTTGAGTAAAAAACTGCCACAATATCCTCATCAAAATTCCAAGTAACCATAAATTCAGCATATGGCTCAATCAACACCTTCTCGTCAATACTAAAAAGACGAGACCAAGCACAGTGGGAGCTACCGTTAACCTGAAACTCTGCCCAGCCACAATTCCCCATAACATCCCAACCGATGATTTTCAAGTGACCCCGTTTCCTATTTATCCTATTTGTGGGCTGTCTTGATTTTGAAGACATACGGGTAGCTCATCCTCATGATAAAGAAAGAATTAGCGAGGCATCCGGAAAATAAGAATTTAGAGATATAGGTTATGTTCCAAAAAGTAATAAACACGTATATCATTTATATAGAAAAGTGATTTAGCCAAATTTTTCGAAAAAAAATCAAAATGAGGGCTTTACAATTGGACTTTTCCATACACCTATTATCGCACAATATTAGCCAAAATTATGTTAAACAATATCAAATCGTGATATAATTAAAACTACCCTATATTTAATACATAACCGTGAATGCAAAATATTGGCTAAAAATAATAATTATAGTGATCTTAGTCGTAATAAGGAATTTTGGTCAAAGATTCGATTTTAATCTTTTAATCGTCAAACTTGATCATTATTAATTACCTTATCAATAATCTTTTCTATATTAGCGTTTTACGCGTTTTGATATTATAAATTTTTAAGAAAATATTTAAAAAGGATAAAAAGTACGTTTTTAAGAAATCAATGACTCGGGTTCCAATTTTCTATCAAAGTCAAAGATATGCCTAAATATAATAATTTTTCGATTTATCCTAAGTTTTAAAAACGTTTTAACATTAGGTTTCACCGAAAAGCGTATTATGTACGTTTTCGAACAATTTTACAATTTTCTTGCAAACTTGCTCTAAACCTAGTTTAATTGTGATCTTCTTGTTGCAAAAGACTAGCAAGTTAAACCTAGATGTAACAATCATATCATATAATCCAAAAATTTCACCAAATTCAACTCAGTTAAACCTAGTCTGTAGCGACCCGACAAAATCGTCATTGACGGCGCCGCTAACTTAGGTCCCGTTACGTGGTCGTAGTCCCTATTTGATACTCGTTTAACCAAAATTATGTCGCGTTCTTTTGAAACGTATCATGCTTACAAAGTTTATTTTACAAAACCGTTCGACAACAATTTTAAGTTTACAGAAGTTACAAAGTGTAAATGAAATAACTTGCGACATAATATAAGTTGAAAATCACGGTTGCTATAAATAGCGTAAGTATGTAAACATTTGTTTGAATCCAAAGGGGCTATCACTAGCGTATGCATGTATGCTTGACTCTAATCAAAGTAATCAAAGTGTGCGGAAGCATGTATCAATTAGCCAAGTATGAACCTGAGAAAACATGTAGAAAACTGTCAACGAAAAATGTTGGTGAGATCATAAATGTATTTGTAAAAGTATGTTTTTAAATCACAAGGTTTAGTATCAAAGCGTATACATCTATAAAGATGTGTTTGTATCAAAGCGTATACATCTCGAAAGATGTTGTTTGTAAACCATAAGATTTAGTATAAAGTGAATATCAAGCGTATACATCCCAAAAGATGTTGTCTGTATCACGAGCACCCAATTACCAAAACTTAACTGAATCTTACCTCTGCATAATAGTGTTAGTGAAAGGACCCGTTCATATACATTATAAACGATTCACAATAGTTGATTACATTACGAGGTATTTGACCTCTATATGATACATTTTACAAACATTGCATTCATTTTTAAAAGACAAACTTTCTTTACATCGAAAATTGATAGGCATGCATACCATTTCATAATATCCACTATCCAACTATAAATTGATTTAATAATAATCTTTGATGAACTCAATGACTCGAATGCAACGTTCTTCGAAATATGCTATGAAAGACTCCAAGTAATATCTTTAAAATGAGCAAATGCACAGCGGAATATTTCTTTAACACCTGAGAATAAACATGCTTTAAAGTGTCAACCAAAAGGTTGGTGAGTTCATTAGTTTATCATAATCATTTATTTCCATCATTTTAATAGACCACAAGAATTTCATTTCCAGTTCTCATAAATATATGTCCCATGCATAGAGACAAAAATAATCATTCATATGGTGAACACCTGGTAACCGACATTAACTAGATACATATAAGAATATCCCCTATCATTCCGGGATCCTCCTTCGGACATGATATAAATTTCGAAGTACTAAAGCATCCGGTACTTTGGATGGGGTTTGTTAGGCCCAATAGATATATCTTTAGGATTCGCGTCAATTAGGGTCTCTGTTCCCTAATTCTTAGATTACCAGACTTTAATAAAAAGGGGCATATTCGATTTCGATAATTCAACCATAGAATGTAGTTGCAATTACTTGTGTCTATTTCGTCAAACATTTATAAAAGCGCATGTATTCTCAGTCCCAAAAATATAAAGGGTAAAAAGGCAAATGAAACTCACCATACTGTATTTCGTAGTAAAAATACATATAACGTCATTGAACAAGTGCAAGGTTGGCCTCGGATTCACGAACCTAAATTAATTATATATATTTATGTGTTGGTCAATATTTGTCTAACAAATTAGGTCAAGTCATAGTGTACCACAATCCTAATGCTCGAGACTAATATGCAAAAGTCAACAAAAGTAAATTTGACTCAAAATAATTTCCAAAAATCTATACATGATTAATATATAGTTTAAATATCGTCATTTTATATTTTTAAAAGATTTATTAGAGTAAATAATATAATTTATTTATTAATAAATAAAATTTTATATTAAATTTATATAATAAAATATACTTTTATATATATTAAGTAATAAAATTTATAGGGTTCATTTAATATCATAAAGATAATATAATAGGTATTATTAAAGTAAGTTATTACACGTAGTAAAATATGTTTGTATCACATATTTATTTGATAAAATAATATCTATAATGATAGTAAGTAAAAGTTGTATTATTTTGTAATAATAATTATTATTATAAAAATATCAATATTTATAATTACTAAGATGACATTATGATAAAAAGATAATTCTAATTATGATAACTTTAATATTTACGATAATTTTTAATATTATCTTTAAAATAATAATTCTATTTATAATAATAATAATAATAATGATATTTTATAGTAACAATGACATTTCTATTAAAATGATAATTTTTGTTAAAATGATAGTTTTAATACTAACGATACTTTTAATAATAATAGTAATGATAAAAATAATAAGAACGATAATTTTATCTAAATCAACATCTTATAATATTTTAATTTCATCATGATATTCTTACTCATTATTTCCTAATCGTTTCGTTTAATAGCTTTTAATCGTCTTTTATATCGTGTTCATAATAATGATAATAATAGTAATCAAAATAATTAGGTGTTACAAGTATTTGTTTTAATTACACTAATATTAATAATGAGAGTTACTATAACATTATTAACGATAATACTAATAATTATCTTAATGATAATATAGTAATAATAATAATAATAACAATAACAATAACCATTTTTAAATAATGATATATATATTAATAATGATAATAATAATAATAATAATAATAATAATACTAATAATAATAATAATAATAATAATAATAATTGGATAATAATAATAATACTAATTATAACTTTAACGATAATAACGATAGTAATAAAAATATAACAATTTTTAATGATAAATCCCTTTTATTGATAAAGATAATAATAATCATAATAATAAGATAAAACTAGAACGACGATAAAAACGACGATAATAATAATAATCATTTTTAATAAAAATATCGAAAATTCAATTGATTATAACTTCTAATCCGTTCATCGAAACCATTCGATATCTAAAGGAAAAGTTCTTAATTTTTCGCTAGCTTTCCAAGGACATGCATATCTTATACCTTATCTCAACCGCAAGTGTAACTAATTCAAGATTCAACCTAACCTGTCTAAGGACAATATCAAAAGTACCAGCATGCATAATCCTAAATACTCGAGCACTAGTCAGGGATACACTATTAGTATGTAAAAGTTAAATTATGAGTACTCACGTATCTATATTGAGATTCAATATTGCAGGAAAGGTACGTAGACGCAACGGAAATGATAAACACTATATTGACCTCACGAGCATACCCATGAACCATACTCAAGCTATAACCCATAATTTCCTTAATCCTATCCTACTCGAAAAACAATTTTGAAACCACTCGGACAGCACTCCGTCGTAATATTTTATGTATACTAATAATATCTTGAAATAATACGGAGTAAATATATATATGTAAATCGATTGAGAGAGTTTAGAGAAAAATATTTTCAAGTTTCTATGAAATAATGAAACCTATTTAATTTTATTTATAATAGATTTTTGAATTATTAAAGTGAATTATTAAAGTATGAATTATTAAAGTGAATTATTAAAGTATGAATTATTAAAGTGAATTATTAAAGTATGAATTATTAAAGTGAATTATTAAAGTATGAATTATTAAAGTGAATTATTAAAGTTAAAGTAAAGTAAAAATAAAGTAAAGGTAAAGTTTAAGTATAGTAAAAGTATAAAACTATGTACGTATAATACGCGTATAAATATATATAATATTAATTTAAATCATTATATATATTTAATAAAATAAAATATAAATATCGTTATCTTTATCATACTAGTTAAGTAATGAGTTGTCAAAAGTGGTTCTAGATATTTATAAAAGTTATATACGTTTTAATAATAAAGTTCTTTTTAAACTGAAAACGTTTTTGTACGTTTGAAACTAAATAGATCAATCGAGTCTTTATGAGATTCAATCTTCCACTATCCTTTGTCTAGTTCTCAATGATTGACAATTTGTTCTTATTTATAAATCACTTTACCATTTTCCGAATATTGTTAAAATGGAAAGATTTCTCAAATCAACGTGGGCCTTTCAACAGAGACTTGTAATTATAATTCAATATATCCGATAATTCAATCATTTGATCTTATCTTCTATTTCCATTGATAAACATTTTGAAACAGATACAATCATATAAAGTATTTAATCTAATATTTTGTTTACGTTTCAAGTTATAATATATATACATATATAATCATATTCGTTTAATGGTTCGTGAATCGTTGGAACTTGGTCGAGGTTGAATGAATGTATGAACATAGTTTAAAATTCTTGAAATTTAACTTAACAAATATTGCTTATCGTGTTGGAAACATATAAAGATTAAAGTTTAAATTTGGTTGGAAATTTATGGGTTGTCACAGTACCTACCCGTTAAAGAAATTTCGTCCCGAAATTTGAGTGGAAAGGTCGTGAATGATAATAAGTATGTTTTCATGATGCATACGGGCTGAAAATTAGAGTTTTATCATCAGTGAATAATTTGGATAAACAATCCATTTATATGAAGAGTACGAATGAAGCTAACATAGAAGAGTGAAATGAGTGAGTGTAGATTCATCTTATCATTTGACGTAGATGTGATTGATTCCCAGATTTCAAGGGATTTGAAGAAAATCTTCTTAATAAGATTTGACTCTCCGGTAATCAAGGGAATTAGGATCCGCTTTAAATGCGATCGTCCATTTTAATTGTTCTGTCGGAGATTTTCTTATAAATTCACCTCCTTCATTTCCTTACAACTCACACCTTCTGTTGATGCATTTTATGCAAGTCCCTAGACATCTACCCACGTCCATTGCAGGTACAACAATTTACAGGCCACCATGATTGCTCGTTATTATCCTATCCGTGTTTGTATGTGGTTACAGGAACTGCAGGAACGAGATTTAGATGTTTGACTATGTTAGACTTAGTCAGACGTACGAGTGAAGCCTCACTAGTACGACTAACAGGCTCATACGCACGGTTGATGCTGAGCTAAGTCACAATTACAACCTAAATGAGAAGACACGAGTGAGTGATCACCCGTACGGCTGATGAAGGCAACTCGTACGTGTGATGAATGAATCGTATGGGTGAGTCAACAGCAGGGGTATATAAAGTCTTATGTTCTTCATTTTAGGTTAAGCCTCTCATTTGTTACACACACTCAGATCTAGTGAGCTCCTCCGATTCTCTCTCAGTCCAAATCACCCAGGTGGTGAATAATAGCTCTAGGTGTTGATCTAATCACACTTGATTTAGTTGTGGTTTGACTAAATTAATCAAAAAAAAAAAACTTAACCTATTCACTAGAGGGTTTGATTCACTTATTCTGCCATTGTGTAAGTTAAATCTGTTGATTTCTAAGTTCCTAGTCATGTTTCATCACCTTATATTATTTCCCCCTCAACTCATATTTTAAAGTATTCATCAATATGCTCCATCCAGTTCTGATTCTCGATATACTTCTAACTTTCATATCGGTCATTCTTCTTTTTCATCTACTGCCGGAAGAATCTATTTACTTCTACTATACTCTTGGGTTTATAGTGTTTCTAGTTCTCCCGTGTCTTTATATTGCTATATGCATCGATATATATGGTTTATAATTTCTGGTTTGTCGTTGGGCTTTATATGTTCCCTTATATTTCAAAGTCTCTGCTTCTGTCTTCTATAATCATTATCATTCACAGTTAATGCTCTCTTTTATTTGCTGCAATTTATACCCCAATTTCTATTTCGGAGTTTTGTCCTTTTGTTTCTTCTTCTTGCGATTAAGCACCGCTTGTAATGGTCCAGAATTCACAGATATGAATTTCGGAATGAACATTGTTAATGTTCTAGGAAGGAAATTGTGATGGCACGATCTTGACTTGTCAAATTACTAGAATACCTTGGAAAAGGCCGAATCATCAAGAAATATTTTCTTGATATTTTAAAGGTTAAGTAGAATACAAGAGTCGTATAACATGGCACACGATGATGTTATGATCTGTGAATCATCACGTTTCATTTAAAAACTCAGCATGACTTACTGTAATATAATCACATTGATCAGGTGTCATTATATTATACTAATTCATGCTTCAGTTCCCAACACTACTTCAAAATATTCCTATTTTAAACTTGAATGTTTCATAATTTAGAAACTAAAATAGTTTCTTTTATGATGTAATACAGATAGCGCGAAGAGGTAAATGATTTCAAATAAGAAAAATTAAGAAAATATCTTCAGAAATATGGAGGATATTTATAATGAAAGATATGATGATATTTTAGAATTTCTAATATCAGAGGATGATGAAGAATATTGTCCGCAGGGGTTTAGAGTCAGGAGCAAGGTATTCGTCAATGACTTCAGCAGGTACTGAATCATTTGGATCCTTTGAAGTCAAGTTCAGTCTTTGTAATTTATCCACAGCCTCCTTCCTACTTTGCTCAATCTGTTTTCCAGTTCCAAAACTTCTCTTTTTCTGCGCTTTGCCAGCACACTTCATCATTATCATCCAGGTTTTACCGTTTAAAGTCGTTTATAGTTTTTGCTGCTTCATCAGCATTTTTTTTCCGGAGAACCAATTCGTAGTTCGGTGTATTTTTCAGAAACTTCACATTCAAATTAAGTCCAGAAGATAGACGTTATATATACACATATAACTGTTGGCGTAGACATGCTGTGAGGTTTCAAAATACTGATTGCTAATTCCCAATGATTCATATGGCAATTCTCATTACAAGATGCGAATGAGTAAATGATGGGGTTTCAATGAATAATTATAATGACTTTTTGGAGAGGCTAAAGTTAAAGGGTAATGAAGTTGTTGGTACATCTGCTAATAATGTGGTGAAATGTAAAAGGTTTCCTGGTAACGATGGTGTATGTCTCAAGGTTATAATAAGGTTAGTCTGACTGAAAAGTTGAAGTTGACTTGCTGGAGCTGTGACAAAACTGGCTACTTTGAATAGGAGTCGCAAAGTTATTTTTGCTAATAAATGCCAAAGAATCTGACGCGGATACGTTGTTTAAACTTTTACTTTGGTTTCAAGAGTTTTTCGGGTACATAACTGTGGGTAACATGTGGTTGGATCATCATCTCGATTGCTCATCATTCGAAGTATCTTCAGAAATTTTCGAAGGGTTTGAACACAGATTGTAATCGTTAACATACATTTGATGTTCTAACACAGTTTTGAAGTTAAAATATAGCTTGTGAAAGATGTAAGGATCTAAGAGTGATGATTTTGGTCATATCTCAAGTTGAATTTTGAGATTTCAAAATTAGAATATGTAATTAAATTTTGAATGAGTATGGTTGTTTTGATTTATATAAAAGAATGTATATTGTTGTGAAAGTAGGGAGTATAATGGATGATTTGCTGAATCAGATTCGAAGAATGTAACATATTAATTGTGAATTTATATATCTCTCGGGTATTACCTACCTGTTAAAAAAAATTTCACAATTAATATTTTGTACAAAAGAATTTTATTACAGTCTTTATGAAAATATATATATATGTATATTTTCTTCAGATGTAACATAGATTTAATGAGTTAATGGTAAATTAAACTCATTTGATTTACGGTTGAAACTAGAATTGAATAATCCCTAAAGGCTTTAAAAAGTACATAACTTTTACGCAGTATTTCTTTAATGACATTGAAATTATGAATCAATACTTCGTTATTTGTTGATGCATGATGTTCGGTTCGTGGAATTCTTGTGAATTCCGCAAAGTACGAATGATGTTATCTGAAAAGTTTCGGGTACATCGATGATGAAAGTGTAAAATCAAATATATACTTGATTTATTATGAATTGGAATTTGTTGAATTGCGACAGAGATTGTAGTTAACGCTGGTTAAGTTGCACCAAAGGACGTACATTATTGCATATTTGTAATATGAATTAACCGAGTAGTTAAGATTCACACACAATAGCTTAGCACGGAAAGATTTATTTCAATATATATATATATATATATATATATATATATATATATATATATATATATATATATATATATATATATATAATATACATATAATTTCTTCAGAGGGAATGAGTTAATTCTTCATAACTCATTGATACAATATACACTTTATTGATTCGTAATGATGTCCACAGTGATTCTTGAACTGACGGAGTTTGTGATGTTATCTGTGTTGTTGATTCGGATGTTGACTGTACTCACGATGCTGGTAACGCTGACGGTACTGTTGATACTGTTGGTAAAGCAAGTTTAGCTTGTTAATCACACACCATTTTTGTCAGGGTTTCTACTCTTCCTTCTATCATTTTGGTTCGCTTAACTGATTTATGGTTAGGGCTAGATTAGATAATCTCTAAGACTTTAGAGATTACATAATCATCGCGGAATGTTTCTCCAATGAAGTTATGAATTAATACTTTGTCAGTTATTGTTGTTGGTACTCCTTGGTATCTATGGTGCGTATGACGTTGATGATCGTAGGACAGATTGTGAAGTTGAGGTTTACGACGCGGTTGTGGTTGGAGGTGGTAATGGTACTGTTGGCGTTGATGATGGTGGTACTGGTTATGCTGCTGATGCTGCTGCTGGTGTTTGTAATCTCTGCACCATATTCTCCAAAGCCACTACTCGAGCGCGAAGCTCGTTGACTTCTTCTATTACACCGGGGTGATTGTCGGTTCGGAGGAGCGGATAAATAAAATCTAAAATTTGATGTAATATATAATCGTGACGAGATACTCTGGAAATGAGCGAGAAAATGGTGTTTCGGACAGGTTCGTCGGTAAGTGCTTCAGGTTCTTCGTCAAGAGGACAATGTGGTGGATGGAAGAGATCACCTTCTTCTTGTCTCCAATGATTGAGGAGGCTACGAACCCATCCCCAATTCATCCAGAATAGGTGATGACGGATTGGTTGATCTATTCCGGTCACACTGCTTTCGGAGCTTGAATGGGATTCCATTTCGGAATCTGAGTGACTTGAACTGATGACGAATTCCATTTTGTACGATTGGATAAAGGATTTTTTTTTTCCGATATGAAATGATTTTGGCTAACGGATGGTATTCTAATTACATAGAATATATATATATATATATATATATATATATATATATATATATATATATAGATCAAAAGATTTCGTAGATTACGGAGGACTTTGCGGGATATGTCAGGCAAAGTTTAAAGTAACAGATACGATAAGATATGATTTAGCAGATATGCTAAGATATGAATTTTTGTCTATACACTATTCATGCAATCAATGCAGCAAGACGTGTCTTAGACTAAAAATGATAAGCAGGTAATTTCCTGAGGATGATAAGTAGTTAATTTTTGACACAAAATGATAAGCAAAACTTTTGACATGCAGACACGGTCGAAGTCCAGACTCACTAATACATCCTATCGACTTATCAGTTATACACACTAATGCAGACCTGGTTCGCTAAGACCACCGCTCTGATACCAACTGAAAAGACCCGTTCATATACATTATAAACGATTCACAATAGTTGATTACATTACGAGGTATTTGACCTCTATATGATACATTTTACAAACATTGCATTCGTTTTTAAAAGACAAACTTTCTTTACATCGAAAATTGACAGGCATGCATACCATTTCATAATATCCACTATCCAACTATAAATTGATTTAATAATAATCTTTGATGAACTCAATGACTCGAATGCAACGTTTTTCAAAATATGCTATGAAAGACTCCAAGTAATATCTTTAAAATGAGCAAATGCACAGCGGAAGATTTCTTTAACACCTGAGAATAAACATGCTTTAAAGTGTCAACCAAAAGGTTGGTGAGTTCATTAGTTTATCATAATCATTTATTTCCATCATTTTAATAGACCACAAGAATTTCATTTCCAGTTCTCATAAATATACGTCCCATGCATAGAGACAAAAATAATCATTCATATGGTGAACACCTGGTAACCGAAATTAACTAGATACATATAAGAATATCCCCTATCATTCCGGGATCCTCCTTCGGACATGATATAAATTTCGAAGTACTAAAGCATCCGGTACTTTGGATGGGGTTTGTTAGGCCCAATAGATCTATCTTTAGGATTCGCGTCAATTAGGGTGTCTGTTCCCTAATTCTTAGATTACCAGACTTTAATAAAAAGGGGCATATTCGATTTCGATAATTCAACCATAGAATGTAGTTTCAATTACTTGTGTCTATTTCGTCAAACATTTATAAAAGCGCATGTATTCTCAGTCCCAAAAATATAAAGGGTAAAAAGGCAAATGAAACTTACCATACTGTATTTCGTAGTAAAAATACATATAACGTCATTGAACAAGTGCAAGGTTGGCCTCGGATTCACGAACCTAAATTAATTATATATATTTATGTGTTGGTCAATATTTGTCTAACAAATTAGGTCAAGTCATAGTGTACCACAATCCTAATGCTCGAGACTAATATGCAAAAGTCAACAAAAGTAAATTTGACTCAAAATAATTTCCAAAAATCTATACATGATTAATATATAGTTTAAATATCGTCATTTTATATTTTTAAAAGATTTATTAGAGTAAATAATATAATTTATTTATTAATAAATAAAATTTTATATTAAATTTATATAATAAAATATACTTTTATATATATTAAGTAATAAAATTTATAGGGTTCATTTAATATCATAAATATAATATAATAGGTATTATTAAAGTAAGTTATTACACGTAGTAAAATATGTTTGTATCACATATTTATTTGATAAAATAATATCTATAATGATAGTAAGTAAAAGTTGTATTATTTTGTAATAATAATTATTATTATAAAAATATCAATATTTATAATTACTAAGATGACATTATGATAAAAAGATAATTCTAATTATGATAACTTTAATATTTACGATAATTTTTAATATTATCTTTAAAATAATAATTCTATTTAAAATAATAATAATAATGATATTTTATAGTAACAATGACATTTCTATTAAAATGATAATTTTTGTTAAAATGATAGTTTTAATACTAACGATACTTTTAATAATAATAGTAATGATAAAACTAATAAGAACGATAATTTTATCTAAATCAACATCTTATAATATTTTAATTTCATCATGATACTCTTACTCATTATTTCCTAATCGTTTCGTTTAATAGCTTTTAATCATCTTTTATATTGTGTTCATAATAATGATAATAATAGTAATCAAAATAATTAGGTGTTAAAAATATTTGTTTTAATTACACTAATATTAATAATGAGAGTTACTATAACATTATTAACGATAATACTAATAATTATCTTAATGATAATATAGTAATAATAATAATAATAACAATAACAATAACCATTTTTAAATAATGATATATATATTAATAATGATAATAATAATAATAATAATACTAATAATAATAATAATAATTGGATAATAATAATAATAATACTAATTATAACTTTAACGATAATAACGATAGTAATAAAAAAAATAACAATTTTTAATGATAAATCCCTTTTATTGATAAAGATAATAATAATCATAATAATAAGATAAAACTAGAACGACGATAAAAACGACGATAATAATAATAATCATTTTTAATAAAAATATCAAAAATTCAATTGATTATAACTTCTAATCCGTTCATCGAAACCATTCGATATCTAAAGGAAAAGTTCTTAATTTTTCGCTAGCTTTCCAAGGACATGCATATCTTATACCTTATCTCAACAGCAAGTGTAACTAATTCAAGATTCAACCTAACCTGTCTAAGGACAATATCAAAAGTACAAGCATGCATAATTCTAAATACTCGAGCACTAGTCAGGGATACACTATTAGTATGTAAAAGTTAAATTATGAGTACTCATGTATCAATATTGAGATTTAATATTGCAGGAAAGGTACGTAGACACAACGGAAATGATAAACACTATATTGACCTCACGAGTATACCCATGAACCATACTCAAGCTATAACCCATAATTTCCTTAATCCTATCCTACTCGAAAAATAATTTTGAAACCACTCGGACAGCACTCCGTCGTAATATTTTATGTATACTAATAATATCTTAAAATAATACGGAGTAAATATATATATGTAAATCGATTGAGAGAGTTTAGAGAAAAATATTTTCAAGTTTCTATGAAATAATGAAATCTATTGAATTTTATTTATAATAGATTTTTGAATTATTAAAGTGAATTATTAAAGTATGAATTATTAAAGTGAATTATTAAAGTATGAATTATTAAAGTGAATTATTAAAGTTAAAGTAAAGTAAAAATAAAGTAAAGGTAAAGTTTAAGTATAGTAAAAGTATAAAACTATGTACGTATAATACGCGTATAAATATATATAATATTAATTTAAATCGTTATATATATTTAATAAAATAAAATACAAATATCGTTATCTTTATCATACTAGTTAAGTAATGAGTTGTCAAAAGTGGTTCTAGATATTTATAAAAGTTATATACGTTTTAATAATAAAGTTCTTTTTAAACTGAAAACGTTTTTGTACGTTTGAAACTAAATAGATCAATCGAGTCTTTATGAGATTCAATCTTCCACTATCCTTTGTCTAGTTCTCAATGATTGACAATTTGTTCTTATTTATAAATCACTTTACCATTTTCCGAATATTGTTAAAATGGAAAGATTTCTCAAATCAACGTGGGCCTTTCAACAGAGACTTGTAACTTGGTCGAGGTTGAATGAATGTATGAACATAGTTTAAAATTCTTGAAATTTAACTTAACAAATATTGCTTATCGTGTTGGAAACATATAAAGATTAAAGTTTAAATTTGGTTGGAAATTTATGGGTTGTCACAGTTAGAACCTACACTATACACCGAAAATACGTTTCATCCGTCATACGAGGGTTCGTCAAACCCGTATGGCCACAAAACATAAGTTCTCGCTCACACCCTACAAGTGTAACTAATGGTAATTGGACTTGAGGATTTTCGTTCTAACTCGTATGTATCTTTGCTCTTGTATTCGTATTTGTGTTCAAAGTATAAAAGTATAAACCGTATAAAATGTATATAAAGTATATGTTTCTCAGCCCACGATTTAAAAGTATAAAAGTATTTGAAAGGGTGGGACTATGATCTCACCTTGAGTGCACGAGTATAAATGTACTTCATAAAGTAAACGCGTGCATGAAAGTTGTTTAGCCTTGACCTAAACAAGTAAGTTGTATCAATTAACCGGTTACGACACAAGGTCGGGCGAAATGTGTTCGATTAGTCATATGGCTCGTTACGACTCGAATAGTATAGCATGTGAATCACTTTGTCAAGTTTCATGCAAGAATCAAGTATAAATGAAGATTAGAACGATTTCATAAACGTTTGTTTAAGTTTGACTAAAAGTCAAACTTGGTCAAAGTCAACGAAAAAGTCAACATGTTCGGGTCGGGTCCCGAACTATTTTTCTGTGCTAATTATTCATATATAAGCATGTTAGAACAAGTTACATGTGAATCGGAGGTCCATAGCATAGCAAACATTTTGCGTGAAAATGAAAAGTAAAACAGAATCTGGAATGCGGCAAATGCCGCGCCGCGGCAATTGGAGTCGCGCCGCGCCATAAGGCGTGGCCTGATGCCTGGTCAGTCTCAATTGTTTAAGTCTTTTCCAAAACTCAATTTAGCACAAAATACAAACCGTAAACACTTAGAATGCGTATCTTATATCGTTGGAAAGCTCTTTTGACAAGGAATACAACTAACTACTTTTCATCAAGCAAAAGCATCAATTTCAATAACCAAAAACTCGTCAATCGATCAATAAAGGTTTATTTTCAAAGTTTCAAGTTCATCAAATGCATTTTAAGTTTCGGGAATTCAATTCACACATGTGATATGCCGTTTTGGAGTTAATGAAACATATATTACAACTATACATTTACAATTTACTTTTCATGGCATTCAAGCATCAAAAAGTTCGTTTTAAGTCTATCAAACCCTAACCAAAATCCACAAAAATTAATATTCATGTTCTTGAAGTTTTCTTAATCAACCTATGCATCAAAACGAAGCTAGTGATACTAGTAACACAATTAAAACATGAACTTTAATAATTTAACAACATTAACTCATCCAAAATGCAAGATTTAGCAAACCCATTTCAAATGTTCAAACTAGTTACTCAAAATAACAAATCGAGCAAACAAAACATATATTCATGTTACACACGAGCCATAGACACTAACTAACACCATTTCAAGTCAAAAACACGAATTTAAAGAAATCTAGAGTTTTAGAAATGTTACCCAAACGAGATGAAATTGGTACCAAAATGTAGAGGATGAAGAGAGGATCACGAAAATGTAATTTGTTTTGTTGCAAGTCTCCTAGATCCGAAATGGATGATGAATGAATAATTTGAGTGAAAATGAGAGAAAATGGAAGTAGTGAAAATGGTTGGAGATGGTGAAATGAATGGGTGGAGGAGAATGGGGATTGACTAGTTGACCTAGTCAACTAGTTTGGCCCCTTGGCAACTTCGGTCCCTCAAGTTTCAAAGCGGGTGCGGGAATTAACCAAACGGATATTTTAAAAACGCTCGAGTAAACGAGTGATGTTATAATTAAATAACGAAAATATTAAAATGCTAGTCAACGAAAGATACGAATTTAAATAACGAAGGATATTATTTAAAAAAAAAGGCAGTGTTAAAAATAAATTTAACGGAAAAACGCGGGATGTTACATAGTCAACAATTCGATTTCTATAACCTTACCTAAAGGCCTAAATTACACCTAAACACTAACATTAATCAACCACATTATCATCCTAAGCACATACAATAACATAATCAAGCTTATAATCACAAAATCATAAAAAGTAAATTTTAAAACCCTAGGTGAAAATTCGAATTTACACAAGATTTGTACCTCTTTAGACGAAATTCATTGGAGAAATGAGTTTAGGAGGTGTAAGAGAATGAGTTTAGGCTTTGGAATCGTTTGATTTGGTTGCAAAATGAGTTTGGTGTGGTGGTTTGGTGGGTTTCGGCCGTAAAAGAGGAAAAAAAGAGGGGGTTTCAAGTGAGAAAGAAAGAAGAAGGAGGAGGAGAAAGGTGGGTCCCAATTTTCAACTGGCCGCGGGCACCTGGAAATTGGGTAGTCCATGTACACGGTCTGCCCATTTTTGGGTAGCCCATGGGAATGACCAGGCCCCTTCTTGGGCTGAATTTTTTTTCTTCCTTTTTTGTTGGGCTTTTGGGCATGTTTTGCTTTTTAGATTTCAATTATACTTATAGTATTGATTTTATAATTAATTATTATTTTTAAAATGATATAATTATAATAAAATGCAATTAATTATTTTATTAGTAGAGTAAATAATTACAGCTGTTCCGATGATCCTACAACTAATTTCCAAAAATGACGGGGAAAGAGAGACAAGTCAAGGGCACCTTTAACTAACCAGAGTAGATCGGTGGACTTTATCTAGAATCTTTAGAATTCACTTAGAAGTTTACGCTCACGCCTCTCTAATCTCCAACATTATCCATTAATTGTACAAATGCCCTTCGAACCTTCTTGACGTTTGATATTCCATCCCTTTGTCCATTGTTGTGATAATTAAGTTCGTATAGAAATTTCAAGACTACGGTTAGAAAATCAAAGTCTTCCTCAGCATCAGGATCTTCGGTAGTGATTTTTAGGGTTTCAGATATTTCACGGATAATCTTTTGTTGAGAGGTTGTAAATGGAAATTTCGACGTAGTGAAAATTCTTACAAGTTCGGAATAGATCTTCTTTCTTTCGGCAAAGAAATTTTCCTCTATTCTTTCCTCGGTTAAATCATGAAAGGCTTCTATAAGCTTGTGGATAAGGAATGATGCATGATCGAAGTAAAAGAAATAACGCTCTCCATATTTGGAGATGGGTTTTGGTTCCTTGCTTTCAATCCAGAATTCTAACTCCGAGATCATGGCTGCGATGTATCGGTTAATTTTGATTTGATAACATTCTTTATCATTGACTCGAGGAAAAAGACTTACAAATGATACTAGATCAGACTTCATCTCAATCTCCTCGTCTTGATATTTGAGGTAAATTTGTTCCCCACATTCTTTTGAAAGATTGTGTATAGTGCGGACACGACTACGTAGATCACCCATGAAGTTCATATGAGCAATTTCGTTAGGTCGCTAAACATCTATTCAGGACACCAGCAGGTGGTGAGGGTTTTAAATTTATATTTAGCTGGGGTTTCTAGCTATAGTTCACCTACTTGCCTCTTTCATAATGAGTAGGTGATAAGTATAACCTGAGTTTGTATTTTTATATGTTTTCAATAACGTAGGATCTAAGTATGTCTAAAGTCAACCCTAGAGCAAGTAGGATGAATATATGTTATGTATCTAATACTGAATATAGTAACAACATCATTGAGATCTTGCTTCTGATGCAAACCATGCTTATGAATAGACCAACACTCAAAGAGTACTATTATACTATTCTAATCACAACCTATGTTGGGCGGCTCTTCTATGACAGATATGTTACTATCCATACGTAGGTACTAAACCCTATTGTGACGTTAAACATAGATAGTTACTTACCCTGTAATCTAAGACTGATCAAGTCCTAGTACTAGGTTATAGACACGTGGGTAATTGGAAAGGGTGGTCCTTAAATTAGACTCCTAAATCCGGCAGGGTTTTAGTATAACAACAACTCAAATGCTCAGATAGATAATCAACAAATAAAAAAATTATAACGGATAAACAGATGCATACAGTGAAAGTAACTTAAAATAATAAAAACTTATTATTAAATTAAGGAAAGCGTTCACCGTATACAAACTTGGTCTTGACCGTTACAAGTGCTGACATTTTCTAGACTGCTCCTAGTACAATCTTCGAAGTTCGCCTCCGGGTACTAGATTTCCCGCTCAGAGGTGAGAAGGCCTCAAAAGTATCTAGCTTTAAAGCTAGAGTGAGAAACTAATTTTGTAGTGAGAGAAGTGGTTGAGAAGTGTGCTTAAATGGATGAAAAATAAGCCTTTTTATAGGATGAAACTGTGCCTGGAAGCCCGTGGAGACTGCCTGTCGGAATTTAGGCAGCCCGTGGTGGGTGCCTGTAAAATAGGTCTGGTTGCCCGTGGAGATTGCCAGTTTGTTGTTCTTGGCCTTGGATATTGCCCGTGTAACTAGTCTTGATGGCAGCCTATGCTCGATCTTGGTAGCCTGTGGTGGGCTATCTGGCAGCCCGTGTGGCTTGTTTTGGCAGTCCGTATTGACTTATTTCCGAGGTCGTAACTTGATTTCATCGTTTTCGCTCTAGATTCTTCTTCTTAAGTCCGTTTTCACTTATTCTTCTTGGATCATCCTTGTAATCACTTAATCAATCAAATAAGGCAAAAAAATGCTTAATTCTTCGATAAAGTTAATTACTTTAGTGTATTTAGGACTAAATATCGGGGGTAAAAACTTGTCTTTTAGCCGATATCAGTCTCACATAGAGACGCACGGATGTTGCTTGGTTGTAGGGTGTGTTCCCTGGTGTTGTGAGCATTTGATCATAGTTGGATGCTGAGCACCTCCTTAACGGACGGTCGAGGCAAGAGGTTCATCCGGCGTCAGTGGACAATTTTGGGACACGTATGGTGAATTGTGGATTTTGATGGGATACAAATTCGTTGTCGACGGGATTCTAGTACACGAATAGTTTACATGCTAGTACTAGGAAGCCGTCTTGTGTAAATGCAATTGTAGGATTTAGAAGAGAAGTATAGGTAGTGATGGACTGTCTAGCAGGTTGTGAATGGTGTCATTCTGGATTAACTCAGGGGCAGATGAGCGTGTACAGATCGATTAAAGGAAATATTAACGTTCCTCTAATGATTATTCGGTGATATCGAAATTTTACCATTGAAGGAATAACCTGGTTGTGGTAACGGGGGAAGTTGGTTCTCGAATTAGAGAACATTTATAATTGACCGGTATTGGTATGACTTTTTGCCCTCAGTGGAATTCCACTACGATGATAGCCTTGTGCTAAGTATTGGGGTGCTACCGTAAGTAGTGCTCATTTGAGGAGCGGGTCGGTTGCCCTGTTGGCATCACCGGTTGTAGTTTGTAGATGACAAATGCCTATGCATAACCGGAGGTACGACCGATTGAGTTGTTCGAGTGTCAGCCGTTGAAGTACATAGTATTATCGCGGCATGAATCCCTCTCGATTTGGATTAATGCATGACTTGGTTCACGTCGTAGTGGACTAGTAGATCGCGTTGGATGATTTAGTTATCGACATAGCATGATGCGGATGGAAGCCTAAGAGAAACTTGTAGGGTTACATGGTGCTTTCCGTGTTCCCTCAGGAAACGATTCGGTCGTTGAAAGTACGGTGTACTGTCGATGCTAGTAAATGTACTCGGTGAGTTCAAGCTCGTGGGTAGAATGACGGTCACTAATGTATGGTGAGTTCGTTGGGTGCTTTCGACATTGGAAAAATAGATGTACCTTGTACTATCATTGAACTTGGTTCCGAGTTGCAGATGGCGAATGTGCTGGTATTAAATTATTTGCTTAATAGTGCGTGGTGCGGATCACGGGGACGTGATCCACTCTAAGTGAGGAAGAGTTGTAACGACTTATTTTTTGAAGCAGGCTTTTGTATGCTGAATGAGCTTAAAAGATGAATATTTGATCAATGGTGGTGTAAAATTGACTAAGATTAGGCCTAAAAGTGAACCGAGATGGCATAACAAAGGAAATTCTGGAAATTGGCCATATGCGCCGCATAGAATGGCTATATGCACGGCATAGAATGGCCATATGCGGCACATATGTAGTGTATTTTTGAGGTAAATGAAGTCTGACGATAAAATGCGGCGCATCAGGCATAAATATGTGGCGCATATATGTTTTGAAGTAGTATGCGGCGCATATATGTAATATATGCAGTGCATATGACGTTGATTGGAACTAGTTGGGTGTTTTAAAAAAGGACACTTTGGTCTTTTCACACATGAACGAGTATAAGGCTTGAGATCAGATCTAGATTTCAATCTTATCTTCATTTTCACCAACCAAACAACTCTAGAGAAAGAGGAGAGTTCTAGAGAGAGAAAGCTTTAAATGGTGATGAAAGTGATGATTCTTGTCCAAATTGGAGTGGATCTTGGTGCATCTTGGTGATTCTAGTTACTAGAACTCGTTTTGGTGCTAAGGTAAACCCTATATCCAAATTTTAATGTTTAATTCTTGATTTGAGTTAGGGTTTGGGTTATTGTTGGGTTATAAACCCCATTTCTCATGAAATTAAGGGTTTTGGTGTGTGATTTGGGTAAGTAAACCCTAATATTGTGGTTTTAGGTTTGGATGACGAATTT
This sequence comes from Rutidosis leptorrhynchoides, assembly GCF_046630445.1. Taxonomy (NCBI): domain Eukaryota; kingdom Viridiplantae; phylum Streptophyta; class Magnoliopsida; order Asterales; family Asteraceae; genus Rutidosis; species Rutidosis leptorrhynchoides. The sequence goes on along the minus strand of NC_092343.1, from coordinate 232,649,589 downwards.
GGTTATATTTATCATGGTTTTGGGTGTAAATCACTAGATTGGTAGTGTAATGTAGTTTAAGATATTTTTAAGAACATGTGGTTGTTCAAAATGGGTGTTGACCTTGATTTAATCGTCAAACTAAGGTTTGAGTCAAGTTTTGGTGAATCAAGTATGTAAATACTTGGTTTATGTGTTAATTGGTGTTTTGTGACATAATCAATAGCCATTAGTGATTATATGTGAGTTTGACATAAGTCAAATGTGGTCAAAAGCAATATGGTTCAATATTAAGTATGTTGAAACAATTGGTGTGGGTAACGTTTCAGGTATGATCACTACCTAGCTAATGATCTAGTGTCAGGACCTAGGTTTGGTCTATTTGGAGACGAGTGTAATTTGGGCTAAATTGTACTCGGTAGTGTGGGTTTGAATTATCACCCGAAGTGGTAAATTGGATTGTGTCCATTAGTTGTTAAATGGGCAGGTTTTGACGAGCAAGGTGTGATCCCTCGACTAAGGGATTGTGTGTCAGATTCTCTTTTAGACATTTGATATTTATATGTATATTGTGTCTCTGTGTGATATCGGTAGCTACAAGCTCGGATATGAGGACGAAAACGTTATTACATATCACTTGCGTGCACTTTGAGGTGAGTGGAATAATTATACATGTATGTATATGATGTATTTGCTTGTGTGTAAATGCAATGTGGGTTTAAAGTTTGCGTGTTCGATACCACATCGTATCTTGGGGGCAGAATGTGGGTTTAAAGTTCGCATGTTCGATACCACATTTGTGTTATGGTGTGAACCAAGTGCATATAGCACCATAGCATGTGCGTAACGAGTGGGTTTAAAGTTCGTGCGTTCGATACCACTCAAAAGGGTTAGTGCTACATCGTGCGCACGAGTGCACTATTGGTCATTGTGAGCACCGATGGTCATGTGAGTACCATTCCCTCATTTGCGTGATGGTGTGAACCAAGTGTCGGTAGCACCATATCGTTTGTATTTGTGTTAGGGTGTGAACCAAGTGCCGGTAGCACCATAACTTGTGTATGGTTAATCAAATTGCGTGCATTATTTGTTTAGCATTTTTCATGTTGATTGTATGCTAATTGGTTATTGGCTTGTCTTTGTAATATTATGCAGGTGAATGAAAGTAAGTAGATTATATATGTATGCGTATAATTGTTGCATTCACTAAGCTTTATGCTTGCTTCCTAGTTGTTTACCTTTTTATAGGTACCATTTGGCTTGAAGCTATCTAGTTGCTAGACTAAACGCTTAGGAGTGCTTGAGCTTATGACGGGGTGGCTTTGACTATTCGGACTTGGATTGGGGATTTGGTAAATCTCCGAAATTATGCTCTTGGTATCGGGTTGGGTGATTGTGTCTTAACCCGATTGGTTGCGGTTTGGGTCGTAATTACCCCTTTTGTTATGCAACGGGCCTTTAAGGTTCTAGTGAACATTTTGAACTAAGTTTTGCGTTAAACCTGAGTTTGGTTGTGTAATGAATGTGTTAAAACAAGTTTGAATGAGTTGTGATTCAATGGGGTTATTTGGTTTGGGCAGAAAGTGTTGAAAGTGTAATGAACGTCTAACAACTTTGTTTATAAATAAAAATGTTTTCATTTTTGGTAAACCAGATTTGAGTTGTTTCAACTTTGCATCCATTCGATCTTCAAACACCTTCAACACTTAGCCACCGGCTAAAGGGATAGTCGGTGGCTGTTTTATGCAGATATGGGTTTTTTTTCTAGAACTTTGATGAACACTTTAGCTTGTAGCTAAATGGATAGATGGGGGTTATTTTTGTTATCTTCAACTCTTCTTCATTCTTCATCCGTACATCGTCTAACTTCCTGCCTCGTGTCATTTTTATCTTCTTTTCCTATATTTTCATCACTTTGCCTACAAAATCATACCAACTACTCCAAAAACATAAAACGCTAAAAATGTTAACCAGAAGAGGTCACAATTTAGCTTGAATGGAAATAATATCGTCTCAAGGTGATTTGCAAAACATATGTAATTTAGGCGATATCAACTACTTTTTTTTAGTGATAAAGAAGTAGTATAATTATCATTGGGGACTTTGTAATCTCGTGAAAAGAACATTATCGCACTTAGTGATCCAAATTCTTTAAAAGGACCAAGGAGGTTGATCATATTTCCATTGAAAAATTGGTGTTGTCCAAGATGAAGACAAATATGATCTAAGTATTCTCTGAGGTGATCAAAGATAGTGTTGGATCTCCACCGTAATTTGAAGAATAGTTTAATTTTTTTTATTGAACAGCTAGAATTTTATTAAAAAAGACTCAACCTCGCTAGCTAGTATATTATTTACTAGTGAAATGACCCGTGGAACCACGAGTTTGTTTAAACGAAACAGTTTAATGATATGTTTTAGGTATTGAGTGAACGTAAATGTTAAAGTCAGTTAGTTTAATGACCCGTAGAACCACGGATTCCGACTAAGAAACTTGTCATTGTTTTTACAAACATAATGATATACGTAACTTGGTCAGAATAAATGAACTACATTTATTCTCCCACAACCTTCTTCCAATTTTCGTCACAATTACTATTTTTCTTGTCATTAAAGCCTACATTACAACATTTTATTGAGACATGTATTTCGTATACATATCTAACGTAATTAATCCCGTAAAGAGAATTCATATTTAAATAAAAATATTATAATATAAAAATAATAAAGTTTGCTCTAAAATTGAGTATTTATATTTTTAATAATCATTATTATTAATAACATATCATTAAACTGTTTCGTAAAAAGCGTGAATGTTAATAGTTTTGAACGTGAATTTAAATAGACACATATTCCTACTCGTTTCCTTATATCTCAAGGCTAATACGGCATATTTGTTTGATGAAAAATATGTGCAAGTTCTAATGAGTTTAAGAAATCACCAAACATCAATATGATGAAGTTATTTGGCTGAGTCTAAGTTTAATATAATGGTTGTCCTTAAAGAACAAAATAGAATACCTAAGAGTTTAACAACAATTTAAGAGTAGGAAGCAATCATTGTGGAATAAATCATGTCTTGACAAAAAAAGGCCTGCATGTATACAGTTCTCTTCTACATAGCATAAACATTCAGTAAGTTATTACAAAAAAATGGAAAGTAACATAGTTTCAGGTAGCTTACTCATCAGGATTCTTCATTGAATATACAAAACGTTGGTCAATACCTCAACAAAAAAGTTCATGATTCAAAAAAAAAAATATGTTTAAAATATCAAAAATATATCTCACCACTGTGTGTAATAAATGATATCACATTCTCTACCTGCTCTGCTTTTCTTATCTTAACCCCTAAAACTCCAATCCTCCTTAACTCTGCACAAAAAGAAAACAAACACTGTAAATTTCATTGAAGCTTCTATAAATTTCATTGAAACTCAAGTAAACTTAAATATTTAACGGAATAATTTTAGACTCATTACATAATGGTCCACAAATCAACGGTTACTGATATTTTTAGATTTCTAACTGAATAAATTAGGGGGGTGTCATACCCCCAAATAGGGCCAGGGAAATATGACTTCACAATATCACAACACAAGTATGTAAAAACGAGAACGACTCTATATGAGACGTTTTATTTGATAACCAATGTACTAAAGTAGCGAAATGTACTAAGTCATTACAATTGTATACTTTAATGTTATAACGCAATAATATGAATGTATATATGCGGACTCCAAAAGCAACAAAGTCCAAATAGCAAGTAATCTTTAGCAATCATCACCTGAGACAAAACATGCTTAAAAGTGTCAACCAAAATAGTTGAGTGAACAACATAGGTTTAATATATATAGTTTTAGACCACAAGATTTAGTTATCAAAAGTAAATGCTGAAATTATGATATCGAAACGTAAACAAAGTTACCCCAGGACACCTTGAACTGTCAGTGTCGTTTAATCATTATTATGTAACCAAAGACCAACGGTCAAATGGTTAGAGACGTCACTCTCAATAGGCCTATTCACAATAACTAAGCTTGCCTTTATACGTAGCAATTAACGATATCATGGTAGGGATTTAGCATGAATCAAAGCATGTCAGCACAGTTAAACAGTGTTCAGGTACTTGTGTCTAAGCGTAAAACAATTTTAAAAGCAAGCATGTGTCTCACCCCAAAAGTTATAAAACAGTTAAGTAAAAGTAAAAAGAGGGGCTATGAAGTTCACCTTAATAGCAAGCAAGAAATTCCACGCAAATAGTAGCAACGGAGTATTGTAAACGAAGATCTCAACCTAGAGATATAATGTTTAATTAGTTAATGTCTAATAGATATAAAGTTTGTTTATTAATATAGCAAACTATATTAACAGTGACCGTTTTCGAGAAAAGTTATATTTATATAAGTGATATTATAAGTGTACTTAATTGTTACTATATAGATAAGTGTATAAGTTTTACTAATAATAGTATTATTATTTAATTTAATCAACTATTGTATATACTTATTACATATATAAATATACACCTATGTGATACATACATATATATGCTTTATTATTATTATCATACATGTATGTGTTTATAACTATATGGTATATATACATTAGGTGTAAGTGTTACATATATATAAGTGTAAGATGATATATATATATATATATATATATATATATATATATATATATATATATATATATATATATATACTTATTACTTTTCTTATTATATTTACTAACCTTATATAATACTTTCATAATACACATTCATATATCTAATACGTATACATGTACATACATACGTATGCATACATGCATACATATCATTATCACTATACTTTACTAGTCCATAATATCATAACTTTTATCATAAGTGTAACCTAATAACATTATACTACATGATTAATTATTACATTAATATTTATCAACTCTAATCATACTCTTTTTATAGTTGAACCTTTTTAACCATGTTCATCTTATTTATTAATCATCAATCATAATATTTACTCATATTCTAACTTATTAATCTAGTTTTATGATCTACATAATTATTTATAGTTTATTTTCCTAACACTTTATTCATAATAATTAATTAGTTTAATATCATAATAACTTAACCATAATACTTTTAAATTTTACAATCTTTATTCATCAACTTTTAACCCTTATTCATAATTTCTTATTATAACTATTATCTTCATATACAATATCCATGACTCATAATAATTATTCATCCTATTAACTCTAAACTTCACTTATGTTCATAATCTTTTAACCATCTTCATCTCATTAAAATCTCAATACTTGATCATATTCATAACCAATAACTATCAACATAGTAATTAAATCAAAATAAAGTATGATTAGTTATAGGTTTTAGGGATACCTTAAGTGAGTTTGTTAACCACGAAACTAGGTGAATGGTGATGATATTGAACCGAAACAGAAATAGAAATAGAAGCAGCCTTCCAGCAGAAAACCACGACCCAATTAGTGGGTTTCTTGGGCTGTTTTGGGTTCGACAGAAACAGCAACTCAGCAGCAACAATGATCGTCTACTTGGGCTGTTTTACTTGCGAAACAGGAGACTGAATTGCAGCAGGTTTTGCGACTAAAAGGGCTGGTTTTTAGGTGGTGTTTGAAGGCGGTTTATAGAAGTAAAAGATGGTGTTGGTGGCGGTTCACAGCAGCAGCAAAAACGCTGCTGTTCGGGCTGTTTTTGGTGGCGAAAGACAGCAGAAAACTGCTGTAATTGGTGGTGGTTTACAGCTGCACAGTAGCTGCAACAATGGATTACTTTTAAGGGCTGTTTTGATCACGTGTTCGCAGCAGAAAAACTAGAGAAAAACACAGCACAATGGTTTGATGATGGGGCTGTTTGGGTGTCGATTTTACAGCAGAAAACAAGGCTGTATCAGTGGTGAATTACAGCAGAATTATGGAAGGATAATGGGCTGTTTGGAGGTGTTGAATATGTCGACTAAAAAGGCTGTTTTGGGTGATGATTCGGGTCTACTGCAGCGGCAGTTTTGGTGGCTGTTTTAGTCGACTAAAGAGAGGGAATGGGTTGGGAAAATATGTCGATAATGCAACTAATGAATGGAAATTTTTGGGATTTATCTTGAGCCTTTTTATAGAGAGTTAATAAGAGTTGGAATTGTATTAGGATACATGAAATTTGGTGATAAAGGATGGATTTAGATTAGGAGACAAGTAATTAGAATTAGACTAGGATTTTGTTACTTTAATGATCAAGTATTATCTTTATATTTTTTTTTTTTAAATTAAGCTAGCCGATTTTTTTTTTTTTAGTACATATTTTTTTTTTATCAAAGTTACATTTATTTTAGATACATTTTATTTAATCATTTAATTATTAGCCATATTTTTTATTAATCATTTCCTAGTTCTTATTAGTTTAATTTATATAATGTCATAATTTATAGTTTATATTATTAATTTAATATTAGGGTTAGAGTTTATAAGATTAGGGTTTTTAATTAATAATTGAGGTTAGGGTTTCAAGTTATTAATGACATGCATTACTTATAGAGCATTTAATTATCTGGTTAACAACCCTAATGATAAAACACAGGAGCAGGAAATGAAACCCTAAGGGCAATCTGGTAAATTCAAAATGGAAAAGTGAGGGTTGTTGTAGTACCTCCCCGTTAATTTAAACTTCGTCCCGAAGTTTCAGTAAGACTTCTCGGACGCATCAACGTTTGAGAAAATATGAGGATATTTCCACTTCATCTGGTCTTCACGTTCCCAGGTATACTCGGGGCCTCTTCGTGAATTCCAACGGGTCTTAACAACAAGAATAGAGCTTTGTTTCAAACGTTTAACCTCACGATCCATAACTTCTATAGGTTTTTTTTTTGGTAGAGTGCAATTTATCATCATTACTAAGATCATCCAAGGGAATAACAGGCATGTCATCAACAAGACACTTTTTCATATTCGAAATGTGTAATGTATGAACCTTAATTAACAGGAAGTGTTGACTAAAGATTACCATTCAGTCAACGTTTTGTTAAAGTAAAGTTTACACTTAATTACAGTGGGGATCTACTTGAGTGAGAGCTGATATTGTATGAAATTTCAGCTAAAAGTGCCTGGGTGATTATAATATCTAGTCTTATGGACTTCATCCATGACTAGTTCTCGAAAATTTCTGAATAGCGGTGATTTTTATAGGATCGGCATGTATTCCTTCACTATCAACTACATGCCCAAGAAATTGTACGGTTCGCAACCAAAATTCACATTAAGAAAACTTGGCATACAGTTGTTCCTTCTTTAAGAGCTCTAGAATCAATCGCAGATGTTGCTCATGCTCTTTCTCGTTCTTGGAATAGATTAGAATATCGTCGATGAAAAGAATCATGAATTTATCAAGATAGGGTTTGCATACACGGTTCATAAGATCCATGAATACAGCAGGAGTATTCGTTAAACCAAAAGGCATGACAAGAAACTCATAATGCCAACAGAATGGTACGAGTGATTAATGAAAGATATCGTTCAAACATATTATAATACATACGAACTTATCTTTGCAGAAAGCACCTTATGATCATGATTTTAGCTATATGTTGTAACAGTGGTCGAAATCTGTTTAGAATCACATCTAGTTGTAACTAGTTTAGAGTAAACACATAAACATCATAAACGTTTAAGGTAACTCCTTTAGAGAGGATAGCGAGGATCATAAGTTATATTTCTGATAGGAAACCGCACGAAAATGTGTGATCTCTTAATGAGAAAGACATTCTCGCTCAGATGGCGAGTCGATCTATCATTCACTTATAAGTTTAAGTGCGGATGAGAATCAATGTGAATCATTGGCTATAAAAAAATTTATTTCCAACAGGTGAGAAAATATTTGAGAAATGCTTTCTAGATATCAAAAGTAAAATCTTCTCAACGGTCAACCTTATAAGGGAAAAATTACAGAGAACATAGAGTTTTGAATGATGAACTCAATGGTACGTTTCGAAGAGCAAGAGGAATTGTGATTACTACGTGGTGTAGAGTAATACGAAAATTTTTATATAAACAAGCAATGAAATTTTTTACAGAAGTTCGAGTCGTTTAAGGTGACAATTTAAAAAGGAAACGAAGTTCTTAGTAAAACTAGAGTTATGTACAACATGTACTATTTTAAGTAAAATATCTTTTGATTAAAAGAATTGATTTATAAAAGTCAGAGTATAATTTTTTATGTACTAGTCAAAAATAAGTAAAGGTAAATTTTATTTATAAACATATACGATTTATAAAATTTGCACGAATGGTAGTAAATAAATTTATAAAATTTTGAGAGGATCGCACAGTAAAATAGTGTGTATAAAATTTTGGTAAGCAGAATTCTTCAAGTTGGAAAAAGATTGAGTGAAGGATTTTTGAAAAATTTCGGGTGATATTTGAGCAAAAATGTTACGAGGTAATGATAACTATTGAATTTTAGTGTGGTTGATGGCTAATATAAGTTCTTGGAATTCAAAATGTTCATGTGTGAAACTATTGCTATCAAGTGAGATACGCTGTGATGATTACCGGGATAGTATAAATTTCCCCAACGAGTAAGGGCGATGCAAGGACATGGTGTCACTTGCCTATTATTATAACCATTAATATATAATCATTTAATGATACATCTAACATGCTTTTAACACCGATGCGAAATCGTAAGATTTTTAGAAAAAATGGTTAACGGTTCAAAGGTCATGACAAATTACGCGATGTTTGACCATAAGTAACGTAATGATAATCATATCAATGCTACCTTTGATCATATGGAGCGTGTGAGGGATCACGTGCTTTTCAATATGGTGATGGAAATATATGTATACTTCGGTCTTAACTGGCCAGGACTGTGGATACTATCCACTAGAGTATGATGGGGTTCTTTAAATTTCTATAGTAGTTTTCAGATGTGATTAGGGTGGGTTTAGCTCAAGCCACAGCTCGCGAGAAAATAGAAAAACTTCAGGTGGTGTATCTCACCCTAGATTTTGAATTTACAGTGATCGATTATTGCATGGTGCAAAGTAATAAATGCATGACCACAAAAAGTTTTCCTTGGTTATGGTAATCAAAAGATACTTGTTGGAAGGTCCTATCCTTCCTTCCAGCGAGGATATGATAGGGATTAAGCGTGATAATTGAGCGTCAAAGATAAAGAGATAGGTTGTTTAGGAAAGAAAGAATGCAAAGTTTTACAACTTTTATGGCATAGGAGAATTGGTTAATCTACTCATGGGTATGAGATAGATAGTTTGATCATAACAATCTCTTCGTATATCTATAAATTAGATGATAATTACCCTTCATGTAATAACATTGAGATTTTTGAATTAATGTATTGGGAATTTTTCTTTGATTCACTTTCTATCCCATATGTCATGATATTGGAATTTCTATATGAATTACCGTAATATAATCACGTCGGCCAAGCGTCATTATATTTCACTAATTCATACTTCCACTTCAATATCACCTCATAATGGTCGGGACATGTGATCAAACTTAGATAGTTGACGTTGGAATTTTGAGTCATGAGTGACATCCCTTCGCGTGAGTCAAGAATACTTTGAATCACAATGGCGAAGTCAGGTCATAAGATATGGATGGATATGATAACAATCACATACTAATCGATCCTTTAGAGTCGGGATCAGGCAAGATGATAGGGTTTTAGCTTGATATCCTTAGGAAATGATACAGAATATCAATAGGGGTAAAATTATGTAGTAAGATGAATTGGCAGTATAAAGATTAAAGGAAAGCGCTTAAAACTAAGGCAGGAAAGGTTATAGTCCTAAAGATTGCTAAGGCACCCTAGCTAACACATAAGGCACACATAAAATGCAATCCTGGTTCTCTATAACAAACCTGGCTCTGATACCACTCTGTCATACCCCCAAATAGGGCCGGGGAAATATGACTTCACAATATCACAACACAAGTATGTAAAAACGAGAACGACTCTATATGAGACGTTTTATTTGATAACCAATGTACTAAAGCAGCGAAATGTACTAAGTCATTACAATTGTATAATTTAATGTTATAACGCAATAATATGAATGTATATATGCGGACTCCAAAAGCAACAAAGTCCAAATAGCAAGTAATCTTTAGCAATCATCACCTGAGACAAAACATGCTTAAAAGTGTCAACCAAAATGGTTGAGTGAACAACATAGGTTTAATATATATAGTTTTAGACCACAAGATTTAGTTATCAAAAGTAAATTCTGAAATTATGATATCGGAACGTAAACAAAGTTACCCCAGGACACCTTGAACTGTCAGTGTCGTTTAATCATTATTATGTAACCAAAGACCAACGGTCAAATGGTTAGAGACGTCACTCTCAATAGGCCTATTCACAATAACTAAGCTTGCCTTTATACGTAGCAATTAACGATATCATGGTAGGGATTTAGCATGAATCAAAGCATGTCAGCACAGTTAAATAGTTTTCAGGTACTTGTGTCTAAGCGTAAAACAGTTTTAAAAGCAAGCATGTGTCTCACCCCAAAAGTTAAAAAACAGTTAAGTAAAAGTAAAAAGAGGGGCTATGAAGTTCACCTTAATAGCAAGCAAGAAATTCCACGCAAATAGTAGCAACGGAGTATTGTAAACGAAGATCTCAACCTAGAGATATAATGTTTAATTAGTTAATGTCTAATAGACATAAAGTTTGTTTATTAATATAGCAAACTATATTAACAGTGACCGTTTTCGAGAAAAGTTATATTTATATAAGTGATATTATAAGTGTACTTAATTGTTACTATATAGATAAGTGTATAAGTTTTACTAATAATAGTATTATTATTTAATTTAATCAACTATTGTATATACTTATTACATATATAAATATACACCTATGTGATACATACATATATATGCTTTATTATTATTATCATACATGTATGTGTTTATAACTATATGGTATATATACATTAGGTGTAAGTGTTACATATATATAAGTGTAAGATGATATATATATATATATATATATATATATATATATATATATATATATATATATATATATATATATATATACCTATTACTTTTCTTATTATATTTACTAACCTTATATAATACTTTCATAATACACATTCATATATCTAATACGTATACATGTACATACATACTTATGCATGCATGCATACATATCATTATCACTATACTTTACTAGTCCATAATATCATAACTTTTATCATAAGTGTAACCTAATAACATTATACTACATGATTAATTATTACATTAATATTTATCAACTCTAATCATACTCTTTTTATAGTTGAACCTTTTTAACCATGTTCATCTTATTTATTAATCATCAATCATAATATTTACTCATATTCTAACTTATTAATCTAGTTTTATGATCTACATAATTATTTATAGTTTATTTTCCTAACACTTTATTCATAATAATTAATTAGTTCAATATCATAATAACTTAACCATAATACTTTTAAATTTTACAATCTTTATTCATCAACTTTTAACCCTTATTCATAATTTCTTATTATAATTATTATCTTGATATACAATATCCATGATCATACTCATAATAATTATTCATCCTATTAACTCTAAACTTCACTTATGTTCATAATCTTTTAACCATCTTCATCTCATTAAAATCTCAATACTTGATCATATTCATAACCAATAACTATCAACATAGTAATTAAATCAAAATAAAGTATGATTAGTTATAGGTTTTAGGGATAACTTAAGTGAGTTTGTTAACCACGAAACTAGGTGAATGGTGATGATATTGAACCGAAACAGAAATAGAAATAGAAGCAGCCTTCCAGCAGAAAACCACGACCCAATTAGTGGGTTTCTTGGGCTGTTTTGGGTTCGACAGAAACAGCAACTCAGCAGCAACAATGATAGTCTACTTGGGCTGTTTTACTTGCGAAACAGGAGACTGAATTGCAGCAGGTTTTGCGACTAAAAGGGCTGGTTTTTAGGTGGTGTTTGAAGGCGGTTTATAGAAGTAAAAGATGGTGTTGGTGGCGGTTCACAGCAGCAGCAAAAACGCTGCTGTTCGGGCTGTTTTTGGTGGCGAAAGACAGCAGAAAACTGCTGTAATTGGTGGTGGTTTGCAGCTGCACAGTAGCAGCAACAATGGATCACTTTTAAGGGCTGTTTTGATCACGTGTTCGCAGCAGAAAAACTAGAGAAAAACATAGCACAATGGTTTGATGATGGGGCTGTTTGGGTGTCGATTTTACAGCAGAAAACAAGGCTGTATCAGTGGTGAATTACAGCAGAATTATGGAAGGATAATGGGCTGTTTGGAGGTGTTGAATATGTCGACTAAAAAGGCTGTTTTGGGTGATGATTCGGGTCTACTGCAGCGGCAGTTTTGGTGGCTGTTTTAGTCGACTAAAGAGAGGGAATGGGTTGGGAAAATATGTCGACTAATGCAACTAATGAATGGAAATTTTTGGGATTTATCTTGAGCCTTTTTATAGAGAGCTAATAAGAGTTGGAATTGTATTAGGATACATGAAATTTGGTGATAAAGGATGGATTTAGATTAGGAGACAAGTAATTAGAATTAGACTAGGATTTTGTTACTTTAATGATCAAGTATTATCTTTATATTTTTTTTTAATTAAGCTAGCCGATTTTTTTTTTTAGTACATATTTTTTTTTATTTATCAAAGTTACATTTATTTTAGATACATTTTATTTAATCATTTAATTATTAGCCATATTTTTTATTAATCATTTCCTAGTTCTTATTAGTTTAATTTATATAATGTCATAATTTATAGTTTATATTATTAATTTAATATTAGGGTTAGAGTTTATAAGATTAGGGTTTTTAATTAATAATTGAGGTTAGGGTTTCAAGTTATTAATGACATGCATTACTTATAGAGCATTTAATTATCTGGTTAACAACCCTAATGATAAAACACAGGAGCAGGAAATGAAACCCTAAGGGCAATCTGGTAAATTCAAAATGGAAAAGTGAGGGTTGTTATAGGGGGTGTTTGGGAATGCGATATGAAAGTTATTTTTTGATTATTGCGTTTTGAAGATGCAATTAATTAGTTTATAGTGTTTGGTAAAATAAATTTAAAAAGTGATTATCTACTTTTATGATACCATTGAAACGCGAATTTGGAAAACCATGGGACTAGTTACTGCACAGTAAACGTGATATTGGATTACTCTTCAAATTACGTAGGTGCCCCGCAGGCCTCAGCTTTGGTCACATACAAATTCCTTACATATAGGAAAAAGCTAATTCACGTGAGTCTAAACTCTATTATACTCCGTATCAATTTATTTATTATTCATATATTTATTATATTTATTGCTTCGCCAATTTCTAATTTGTTTTATATTTGTATTATTATATTTATATTTACCATATATATATATATATTATTTGTATATATTGCCTCGTCAGTTTATAAGTATAGATAAGTATAGATGATAGTGGTGTTAAATTATCATTTTTAAAACATTATTATTACATGATTTAAAAGTATGATATAATATATGCTAACTAAAATATTTAAAAGGTATATTCATATCATTTAGCATTTTATTTTTAATGGATGTCCTTTTTAGTAAACTTACATATCGAATTAGTTGATAATCTTATTTTTCCAAACACTCATAAATTGATTATCTAATTATTACGATTTCAAACTCTGTAATCTAATTCAAACACCATTTATCAAAATCACGTTTTGCTACAGCTGATTTTTTAATTATAATTATTTAAAACGTATAATCAATTTTCATAACGCAAATCCAAACACCCCTAACTTGATCAAAACTTTGATAGCCATTGACATATTAAATATAACGTACATCATAACTTTCACTTTATATCAACTCATAAAATTAGTACAATATATGTTGTGGGCATACCTATGAACAGAGGCGTCTTTGGGCATAGACAACATAGGCAACCGCCTAGGGCCCAAAAATTAGAAGGGCTCAAAATTTTTAATATATATATACAATTGTAGAATAGTTAAGTAAAATAAATAAAATATTGTCGAATAAATATTTGATAATAAAAAAATTTGTTACTGCTGTCTTGAAAACTTCTTTCGTGTTGATAAATTTTAATATGATCTTTTTATCTGTATTAAAAAAATTTAACGTGTATAAGGGTCCATTTTTATTTTTGCCTAGGGCCTCTAAATTGTAGAGACGACCCTGCCTATGAATGAAGTGAAATTATAAAGTAGCCTAGGGATAATCAAGTCATTAGGTTCATAATATTTAAATCATATTGGGGCATCCCTTAACCAAGTTCATATGCGAACCTTTAGAAAGCCTTCACAAAAATACGCAGGTTGAGGTAAACTTCAACATTTATTTTCTTTAACTAGTAACACAAAAGCATGTTACTGGCATAGAATGGCAAGTAGACAACTACAATTTTTTTGACTAATTTCACTCCAAGAAAATTAAGCAGCTCACATTTTATGTAGTAAGCCATAAGAAAAAAATGTAAGTACATCCAGGGGCGACTCTATGTGTATACCCGTGGGTCACGGGACACCGCTAGTTTGAAATTTTTTGATACAAAATACTCTTTAAATTGTATAGGACACCACTAAATTTAACCGCAGGACCCCATATATTTTTCAAATTTATAGTTTTTCTTTTAAATTGTTTAGAATACCACTAACTTTAACTACTCGGACACCATATATATTCGAGTTTGTAGTTTATTTTTAAGGTAAACTACCACTAAAATATTACTCAAATATAGTTAGTAGTGAAAAAAAATTTCGGAACCCCATTGCATTTTAATCCTAGAATCGCCACTGAGTACATCATACCTTAATTATGTACCTCATATTGTATCAACAGCATAAATAACCCCGAGTGCCAATTATGTGGATATCAAGTATCTGGTCATATCAATATTCTGCAGGAGCTTCTAGTTACTCTACCGCGTGCATTTTATGACAAATAGAGTTATTTTAGCCGATAAAAGGCAAGCACGAAATTAGATAATGTAAGTTTCTTGAAAGTATATATATATAAGAGTCAACATGAAAAGACACTAACCTGAAAGTGTATGCTATATTACAACATCAGAAAAAAAAAAAAAAAATTTAAGCCAAAATAACACATTGGTATAGTATGCTTGCATTATTTCTTTGTTTAATTAGTTCAAATGAAATATACACAAAGTTGTGCAAACATTACTCATTAAACATTTTAAGCTATTTTTGAGCTGAACATTTCATCAAACAACTAAAGTGCATGACTATAAAAGTAAGAGACCTTTCTTTTAACCTTACTCATTCTATAGATGTAAACTTATTTAAAGATGAGCCAAAAATCAATTAGCAAGATTTGTGAAGTACAAACAACTTTTGAAAGAAAATAAAAGCAAGAATATAATAATTATAACTGAAAGATAATAGAAATCGAAAGTCACTATTTGAACGGGAATTTTTTTTTCAAATTTTACTTAACTGGAAGAGAAGAAATACTTAGGGTTTGTTTAGGGTTTAGGGTTTTTATCTTTAAAATTATTATTTAAAGCTCGTTAACTTTTTTAGGAGTGTTAATTTAGTTAATATAATTAATTAATTATTGTAATTATATTAGTATTAATGACATCATCAAGGATGCTGAGAATTTTTCTTTTTCTTTTTGAATTTTTTATAAACTTGGAAAATATTTTTTAATGACATCATGATATTAGCCTTTTATAAGAAACTATAGATAGATAGATAGATATATATCTTTTTCGTATACTTTTCTTTTTGGAACAACATAAAAATTAACTCAAGAATGCATTTCTATTGACTTTTATTGTTTCATTTGACTATTAAATACTTACTCCGTCTCAAAAAAAAAAAATAAAAAAAAATAAACTGTCACCCTTATTATTTTTGTTTGTTTCAAAAATATTGTTCCTAAATTTAAATAACAATAAAAATTTATTGAAGTTAAGCGTCAACGGTGCGGTCCAACATTTATCTTGAAAAACCTTAATATATCTATTCTTCCAAATAAAATAAGTAGTCCAAACGACCGCTTGTCAAATATCAGAAGAGCCTCGAAGAAGATCATTAATAGAGAAAATCGAAATTTACCACGATTCCAACATTTGAAGACACAGTTCCACACAACTTGAGCATGATTGCAAAATAAGAGAATATGATCCACCGTTTCTAAATCATTATCACAAAGAGGATATTGAACACTGTGCAAATCAATACCTCTTTATCCAATTCAATTCTAACGGGAAGTCTCTTTTTTAAAGCACGCTAGACAAATAACTCCACCCTTTTTGGAATCATCGAGTTGCGACATGTTTCCTCTCCTTTGTTAGCAGCAGCAGCGGAAAGCTTTTCATCAATTAAAATGGACGGAGCCTTCACAGTAAACCTACCATTCGAAGCCAAGCTCCATCTCCACGAATCAGCAGCATTACGATCTAAGGTGACAAAATTAACAAGGCTAGTAAGTTGCTGAAACTCACCAATGGTTCGGCCACTTGGCGTTCTGGCCCATTCCCACCTGGTAGAAGAAACAGGGAGCCTGCCAGCAACAGCAATGGATTCTGGGTCAACAGTAGCCAAACGATCACTAACAGTAGCATTTGCATCCGTCTCCAGTCTAAAGAGCCTCGGGAAGGCAGAACACGAGCTATTATTCCTAATCCATATGTCTTTTCAGAAAGATGTTGACGCGCCATCACCTAAAAACCTTATGAACGATGACTTGAAATCCACCTGTAAATCTTCAATTTGAGATCCTGCACGAACAATGTTATTCCAAACACCTAGAGTCGAGATGTGGGAAGACCCAAACACTGACATTAGGTTAGTAAATGCTCCATGAATACTTCGAATAACTTTTTCCCACAATGAATTAGTTTCAGTTTTAAACCTCCACCACTATTAACCCAATAAAGATAAATTTTTACTTTTTAAGCTTCCAATATTTTAACCCCCGCCCCGCCCCATAAGGTGCATTGACATTTTCCCATTTAACCCATGATATTTTTTTTACCCAAAGAATCACCTGCCAAAAGAAAGAACATCTCACACTCTCAAGTAATTTTAGAACGCGCGACGGGGCACGAAAGAGAGAGAAGTAATACAAGGGGAGACTATTAAGAACCGATTTGATGAGCACTAATCTTCTACCATAGGACATCGAACGCATTTTCCAATCCGAGAGCCTATTGTTAAATTTATCTATCACCGGTTGCCAAGTATTTAGATTGTTCTTTTGGTACCAATAGGGAGACCGAGATAGGTAAATGGAAACTTCCTGGCTTGACAACCCATTTTGCTTGCCAAACCCTCAATTTACTCAAAACTCACTCCAACACCGTACACATAACTTTTTTGGAAATTCATATTTAGGCTCGATGTTAATTCGAAGAACTTAATAATATTAATAAGACTAAGGGCATTTGATCTATTCCACTCACCTAAGAAGATGGTATCATCCGCATATTGAAGATGCGAGATGATAACCCTATCCTTTCCAACTTCCACACCTTTAAAAAGCCCTCTGTCTACCGCGGCTTTAGTATCAATAATTAACCCTTCCGCTGATAGGATAAAGAGGAAAGGGGATAGCGGGTCACCATGCCGGACCCCCTACCCAACGCAAAATCCCTAGTAGAGGAACTGTTGACCAAAACCGAAACCGAGGCGGACTTAAGACAAGACAAGATCCACATTCTCCATTTTTCTCCGAAGGCCATACACCTTGTAACTTCCATCAAAGAAACCCAATTTAAACAATCGAAAGCTTTTTCAAAGTCTACCTTAAAGATGGTACCTTTCGATTTGGAAGCCTTTAGAAGATCGAGCGTTTCATTTGCCATTAACGCCCCATCAAGGATATATCTCCCTTTCATAAGTGCATATTGATCGACTCCACCTAATTCGGCACAACTCTCCTAATTCTATTAGAGAGAATTTTCGCAATAATCTTATAATAGCTACTAATTAGGCTTATCGGTTGAAAGTCACCAAGACCCATAGGATCTGCCTTTTTGGGAACAAGAGTGATAAAAGAAGCGTGCAACCACGTGATATTTCACATTTTTCCCAAAACCACAATATAGCCGCGACAAGATCCATCTTAATCACACCCCAAAACATCTTAAAAACACATGTTAAAACCATCCGGGCCAGGAGCCTTACTACTTCCACAATCATTAATGGCCTCAAGAATCTCTTTTTCATCAATGCGCGTTTCAAGTTTCTCGGCATTTTCATGTGAAAGAGAGGGGTATAACAGATCCCCATGCTCGGTCTTTCAGATTTCTTACATTCAAAAATACGCGAGAAATGCACAAACGCAGCTTCCTTGATATAGTGAGGCTCCTTGTTCCAAATCCCATTTATTGAAAGGCCTCTAGTGTTGTTTCTACTATACCTTTTGCGAATTAAAGAGTTTGTCACCTTCAAGTATCCAACGTATCAGAGCTTTTTGGTTTAGCATGTTCGTTTTTATCCTATCCTTTTCTTTCCATTTTTTCCTCTCCTCCTTCCACATACCCCTCTCATTTGAAGTTAACATTCCACTTTCAACATTGATTTTGAGTCTAATAACAAGGTTTTTGAAGGTCTCAATCTCACTCTCAAGCTTTCTAAAAGTCGGGTTACAATGAGCTTTCAAAGTAGATTTCAGTCTCTTAAGCTTGTTTCTAAACTGCCAGTCCAACCTCGGGCCAGTTGGACTGATTTCGTTCCATGAATCACTTATAATTTTAGCAATACCATCCACTTTCAACCACTCATCAAACACTCTTACGGATTTCGGCCCAAAATGATTTTCTTCATTTTTTAGTATAATTGGATAGTGGTCCGAGAGATTTCTCTCAAGAGCAACTGATGATAGATTATTCCATATAAGGTTGAAACTTTCGGTTACTAAAAAAGGGTCCAACTTGCTATATTTAATACCATCATTGCTCGCACGAGTAAACTTCCGTCCTCCCAAAGGTAGTTCAAACAAATCATTAGAGGCTATAAAGTCATTGAATCTTTTCGTTCGGCTAGCAATGAACTCACAATTAAGCCCTCATTAAAATCACCGCATACAACATATGCCTCATCATCACCACTTTGCAACAGGTTGGTGAGGGATTCCCACATTCGTTGCTTATCAATATCATTATGCGGTCCGTAGACATTGATAATAGTGAAATATTTTCCAGAGCTTATCCAAGTATCTCGCAAACCAATAAAGAAATCACACACGAAAGTGTCAGATATGACGACCCGGAAATTTCCGATCAAATTTAAACTTTGTTTTCAAATAACTTTGACATGATAAGCAAAGTCTATGTAATTGAATCTTAAAATTTTGAACTGTTGTTATACATTCATTTAACCTTTGACCATTTCTGGCGATTCACGAACTGTTGTTTGTAAATTAATATGTATATATACGAAATTTGAATATATATATATATATATATATATATATATATATATATATATATATATATATATATATATTTTAAATTGTTATTGTTATCATTATTAATATTATGAATATCATTATTGTTATTATTATAATATAATTAGTAATATTATTATTTGTATTATTATTATTACAAAAGTTAATGAAATTTTTATAATTATTGATATAAAGCAACTTATTATTATTTGTAGTATTATTATTATGTAATTATTATTAATAATATTTAGTAATATTATTATTATTTATTAATTAATAGAATTATTATTTTTGAAATTAATTTTAGATATTAAATCATGAAAAAAGGGATCCAATTTCGTTACACATAACAATCAATCACTAATATAATCTGTTTTATATAAGCAAACTAGTACAAATTGTTTCCACCTAATTCCAGTAACAAACAAACACAGATAAAGGGAGGATGTACTTTTCTTCTGACAGAATATTTTCTGTCGATGAAATCCAACTACGAAACAAAGATTAAATCGAATTATATGATCACATTAAACCCATTGACATTTAACCCACTCACTATACTTTTCCATTTTAATTCGAGAGTATGCAACAACACCACTCACCTACACGATCGTAACCCAACAAAACCATATTCATACATATCAACCACCCGTTACCATCATTTAATATTACTTGTCACTGATATGTGTCGATCAAACCACCATAGTACACCACCTTAACCGAATCTTGCAACTCACCATCTTTAAACCGTAAACACCTACTACTAATGAATTTGTTTCGGTTTAGATTGAATGAACACGAAGCCACCACTGTAGTGTAAACCACAGTCCGCCACCATCACCTATAATCACTACCACAAAACCACGACACCTTATTGTTTGATAACCATTTAACCATCATCACCTTCATTAATTCCTTTAGTCAATCACACCCACAATTACCTTTCTTTCTTCTGTTAGTAGTCGAACCAAAGCACCATTTTCTTCGAAACCCATTGTTGATACACTACATATTTTCTGTTTCTAGTCAAATTATATCACAGCTGCTGCTACACTAACCTCCTGTTTTCTTTCAAACCGTAAACTCCAAACTACAGCCTCTTATCGCTGCTACTACTTTCTTTCTTTTCTGCAGCAGTTTGACACACAAAGAACACCTAATTACCATCGATATGCTACTGGTTTACTGCTGTGTTTTTCTGTATAGTGGACGACAGAAACATGGACAGAAGGATGATGATAGTGATCGTGGGAATGGAGATAAGAGATCAAATTATTGCAGGCCTTTTAATTTATTTATACTACAACTTGCTACAACTTGATAGTATATTTAATATTACAAATTGTTAGTGGGAGCCGTTAAATATGTTGTCACTTTTCTTTTTAGGCGACAAACACAAAAGCAACCGAACCCTACCATGTAAACCTTTCCAGCTGTGTTGATAACTCACGTTACGTGTATTGAGGGAGAGATTTTATCATATGGCCGACATCATAGCAGTTACATTTATAAATTAATCAACATGGGCCGTACATTTGTTGTTGCTATTGGGATATCATGGAGTTTTCACTAGGTGGGCCGTGATTTACTTGAGCATCTAGACCGAAGCAGAAAGCTGGACAGCCACTTTATTTTTATTTATTTATTTATTTTTGATCACAATGTTAGAATGATGACGATGAATACGGGATAAGTAATGATACATGATAATGAGTATGATGATGATAATTAGTGTAAATGTGATAAAGAATGATGATGATGCCGTATATATGATGAAGGATGATGATGAAGTAACGATGTTAATACACTAAAGAAGATAATGATGTTGATGATGATGGTGATGCATGATAAGGATTTAGATGATGATGATGATAACTTATGATGATAATTTGGGATGATAATTAATGATGACGATAGAGGATAATAGTGTATGATTTATGATGAAGATGATAAGTCATTTTGTACAAGTTATAACGATTTAAGTTAAGAGTAATTTCAGAAAAATCAACCGTGGAGGAGTGGTTAAGTTTGTGGATGTTTAAGCGAGAGGTCTCGAGTTCGAGTCTTGGCAATGGCGTTCCATTCTTTTTGAAGCCTAATTTGTGTGAGGTAGTAATTTTGTGATATTATTATTATTATTATTATTATTATTATTATTATTATTATTATTATTATTATTATTATTATTATTATTATTATTATTATTATTATTATTATTATTTTTATTATTATTATTATTATCATTATAATTATTATTATCATATCATTATTAGGAATATAAGTATTATTATTATTATTATTATTATTATTATTATTATTATTATTATTATTATTATTATTATTATTATTATTATTATTATTATTATTATTATTATTATTATTATTATTATATTTATTATTACTAGAATCATTATTACTGTTATTATTATCATTATTATTATTATTAGTAGTATTATTTTTATAACAAATTATTGATTTTTGATATAAATCTAACTACAAATATATATATATATATATATATATATATATATATATATATATATATATATATATATATATATATATTGTAATATAACTCTATGTATGAATATTGATTATTTTACAAAATAACTATATATAAGTTATAACTAAAGATATAAATATAAATATATATATTTATGTAACTACAACACTAAATATATATAAATATTATGTTGAAGGAATTATGTGATTATATGTGTTAATATATATAATTGAATATAGGTTCGTGAATCCGAGGCCAACCCTGCATTGTTCAGTTGTTCAATATAGTCATATGTATTTTTACTACAAAATACATTAGGTGAGTTTCATTTGCCTTTTTACCCTTTATATTTTTGGGCTGAGAATACAAGCGCAACTTTTATAACTGTTTTACGAAATAGACACAAGTAATCGAAATTACGTTCTATGGCTGAATGATCGAAACTGAATATGCCCCCTTTTAGTCTGGTAATCTAAGAATTAGGGAACAGACACCCTAATTGACGCGAACTCTAAAGATAGATCTATCGGGCCCAACAAGCCCCATCCAAAGTACCGGATGATTTAGTACTTCGAAATTTATATCATGTCCGAAGGAGGATCCCGGAATGATGGGGATATTCTTATATGCATATTGTGAATGTCGGTTACCAGGTGTTCAATCCATATGAATGATATTTTTGTCTCTATGCATGGGACGTATATTGATGAGAACTGAAAATGAAAATCTTGTGGTCTATTAAAATGATGAAAATGATTATTTATGTTAAACTAATGAACTCACCAACCTTTTGGTTGACACTTTAAAGCATGTTTATTCTCAGGTATGAAAGCAATCTTCCGCTGTGCATTAGTTCATATTAGAGACATTACTTAGAGTCATTCATGGCATATTTCAAAAGACATTGCATTCGAGTTGATAATGCTAAAAACGAACATATATTTCATAGCATTATTCCCCAAGAAAGACAAGCTTTTAGTTGCAATTGTTCTATTTAAAAGTGATATTCGTTTAAATAATAAAAGGTGAAGACAAAAGACAGATTCAACAAATTGAAGACGCAAACGACCAAAAAGCTCAAAAGTACAAAATACAATCAAAGAGGTTCCAATTATTGATAAGAAACGTCTCGAAATTACAAGAGTACAAGATTCAAAACGCAAAGTACAAGATATTAAATTGTACGCAAGGACGTTCGAGAATCCGGAACCGGGACATGAGTCAACTCTCAACGCTCGACGCAATGGACTAAAAATTACGAGTCAACTATGCATATGAATATAATATAATATATAATTAATTCTTAAAATTAATATATATATTATAATATATTTATAAATCGTCGGTAAGAAAGAAGCCAAAGGAGGGTGAGCTGTATTTTCAAACTTCGCGACTCGCGGAGTTTGAAGGCAAAAGTTGCCGCGAGTCGCGGAGTACCCTTGAACTCAATTCCCTATAAAGCCAACCGAATTCTGATCATTTTCAATATCATATATCCATCAATCTCTCTATCTATATACGTAATATATATATATATATATAATTTATATTTTAATTTTAATTTTAAATCTTAATAATAAGGGTATGTTAGCAAATGTTGTAAGGGTGTAAGTCGAAATTCTATCTGTGTAACGCTACGCTATTTTTAATCATTGTAAGTTATGTTAAACCTTTTTATATTAATGTCTCGTAGCTAAGTTATTATTATGCTTATTTAATCCGAAGTAATCATGATGTTGGGCTAATTACTAAAATTGGGTAATTGGGCTTTGTACCATAATTGGGGTTTGGACAAAAGAACAACACATGTGGAAATTAGACTATGGGCTATTAATGGGCTTTATATTTATTTAACTAAATGATAGTTTGTTAATGTTAATATAAAGATTTACAATTGGGCGTCCCTATAAATTACCATATACACTCGATCGGACACGATGGGCGGGGTATTTATATGTACGAATAATCGTTCATTTAACCGGATACGGGAATGGATTAATAGCCACTAGAATAATTAAAACAGGGGTGAAATTATGTACAACGACACTTGGTATAATTGATAACAAAATATTAAAACCTTGGGTTACACTCAGTCGACATCCTGGTGTAATTATTAAACAAAGTATTAAAATCTTGTTACAGTTTAAGTCCCCAATTAGTTGGAATATTTAACTTCGGGTATAAGGATAATTTGACGAGGACACTCGCACTTTATATTTATGACTGATGGACTGTTATGGACAAAAACCAGACGGACATATTAAATAATTCAGGACAAAGGACAATTAACCCATGGGCATAAAACTAAAATCAACACGTCAAACATCATGGTTACGGAAGTTTAAATAAGCATAATTCTTTTATTTCATATTTAATTTCCTTTATTTTATATTTAATTGCACTACTAATTATCGCATTTTTATTCATTGTTATTGTATTTAATTGCACTTTTAATTATCGTACTTTTTAATTATCGCAAGTTTATTTTATCGCACTTTTATTATTCGTAATTTCATTATCGTTATTTACTTTACGCTTTAAATTAAGTCTTTTATTTAATATTTTACATTTGGTTTTAACTGCGACTGAAGAATTAAAATCGACAAACCGGTCATTAAACGGTAAAAATACCCCCCTTTATAATAATAATATTACTTATATATATATTTGTATTTTTATAAAAGTAAACTAATATAGCGTTAAGCTTTGTTTAAAGATTTTCCCTGTGGAACGAACCGGACTTACTAAAAACTACACTACTGTACGATTAGGTACACTGCCTATAAGTGTTGTAGCAAGGTTTAAGTATATCCATTCTCTAAATAAATAAATATCTTGTGTAAAATTGTATCGTAATTAATAGTATTTCCTTGTAAAATTTAATAGTATTTTATACCCCTTAGCTTTAACATCAAGTATTTTTGGCGCCGCTGCCGGGGATTCGCTTAAAAGCCGGAAGCGCAAGGCTAATATAAACAAAAAAAAAAAAGATTTTTAGTTTACTTTTATTAAAATTCGTTTTTATAAAAATACGTTTTAAATATTCGAAAAATATAAAAAGAAAAACAAAAATATAAGTATTTTTAAGATTTTGTTAAATATTTAAGTTTTATAAAGTTTCTTTATTTTTATTTTATAAAAATATAAGTTTTATTTAAGTATTTTGTTTTTATTTAAAACATAAAAACAAAAACCAAAAAAAAAAAAAACGCGTCGAATTTTAAACTGTACCTGAGTTGAAATTTGGAACCCCGCGACTCGCGGAGTTTGCTGCTTGGAATACCGCAACTCGCGGAGTTCTCTCTGACGCGCCTGACAGAACCCTAATCAGCATTTATTAGGAGTAATTATTATTATTAATTTTTAATTAAAACCCTAATTAGGTTTATAGTTTTTAATTAGTTTTTAGTTTTTATTATTATTTTGTATATTTAGTTTATTTAGTTAATTAAATTATAAAATTAATAGTTTTATAAAATAAATAATATAAAAATAATATTTTTATAAAATTTGTACTTTTTACAACTTTTTGTATATTTTTATATTTTGTCCCTTTTTAATCGTTTTAGCGTAATATTTGTATTTTTAGCTCATATTTAGTTTTAAACTTAATTTTTGCCATAGTTATTTTTACTTCTAGATTTTTAGGCTTTGCCGTAAAATCCCTTAAGTGCTTTTTCTTTAGACTAAGATTTAGATACTTTAGAATTTTGCGACGTCTTTTTAAGTTTTAGTTTTTTTTAAGTTATTGCTATTTGGGATATAGTTTTACTTGTAAGCTTTAATATTTTTAGACGCCTTTTACCTATGTATCAATTATCATTCCAATTAGTAATCTCAATTTGCGATTATAATTTTAAGTTAGTTGTGGTAATAAGGTTAGGTTAGTCAAGTGTTTTTAAGTTTTATAAGTTTCTTTTATTTTTCCGTCACCTTTTATTTTTCAACCATTTTTCTTTTTCGACATCTTTCGACGAACTCTTTTTCTTTCTTATTTCTCACTATTCTAGTTTTAGGACATAGATTTTTATTCTACTTCTTATCTAAATTTCTTAAAATTACGAAAATTTATTTTAAGTGGTTAAATTGATAGACATCAAAATTTTCTGGTTCGTAGTAATAGTTGGATTTGTACGTGGACCGGGTTATTAGAGCCAAACAGTCCTCAATTATATTGAGACCAAACGAATCCTGCCCCTCTGCTGCATCTTTTGGCTATTCGAAACGTGGGCAAAATCAGAAAAGTCTATTAATTGGATAACTTATTATAATTTTTCTTTCCTTTTAAAAACTAATAGGATATTCAGTGAATGCACCGAGCAAGACGTTCACCACCTTTTGTACGTTCACCACCTGTAACTAGATCAAGACATTTAGCAAATATTACCGCCGTTGATTTTTCTTTAGAATCGTCATCCAGTCGACCAAGTACTCCAGTTCAAATTTCCGATAATCCATTTTTTGAACCCGACCTCACAATTGAGAATCCGGAGAATATTCAGGAACGATTCATAGATCCTGAACCACTAAATTTTCATCCGGAACCACCAATCATTCAAACAGAGATTGTTGAGGAACGAACCATTAAATCAGAATCCTCTAGTGATTCGGATTCAACAAATTCAATTATGGAGAATCTGGAACCTTTAAGTATGGAAGACCGAATGAGAGCTAAACGCACTGGCCAAGGTCACGCAATTACTCATCCAGACATTAATGCGCCAGATTATGAAATCAAAGGACAAATTCTACACATGGTGACTAATCAATGCCAATTTAGTGGTGCGCCGAAGGAAGATCCAAATGAACATCTACGTACCTTTAATAGGATCTGCACACTATTTAAAATAAGAGAAGTTGAGGATGAACAGATATATCTCATGTTATTTCCCTGGACTTTAAAGGGAGAAGCCAAAGATTGGTTGGAATCGTTACCTGAAGGGGCGATTGATACATGGGACGTTTTAGTTGAAAAATTTCTTAAACAATTCTTTCCTGCATCTAAAGCCGTAAGACTTCAAGGAGAATTTGTTATGTTCACACAGAAGCCAAATGAAACTCTATATGAGGCGTGGACAAGATTTGGAAAGTTATTAAGAGGATGTCCGCAACATGGTTTAGACACCTGTCAAATAGTACAAATATTCTACCAAGGATGCGACATCACTACAAGGAAAGACATAGATATAGCAGCTGGTGGTTCTATTATGAAGAAAACCGAAACTGATGCTTACAAAATTATTGATAACACTGCTTCCCACTCACATGAGTGGCACCAAGAAAAAGATATTGTTAGTGTAGTGACCCCGACAAATCGTCAAGTGACGGCGTCGGCTACGTGGGTCCCATTACCTGATTATAAGTCTTTAAGATAACGTTTGACCAAAATATGTCGCCTTCATTTCAAAATAAAGATTGTTTCAAAGTTTACAAGAATTGTTCAACCAAAAGTTAAGTTACAACGTTATAAGTACGATTGAAATCTAGGCGACACAGTTTAAAGTAAAGTCAAAAGACGCTCCATGAAAAGCATGTATACTCGACATCCAATGCAAGTATCAAATAATGAGCGGAAGCATGTATCACATATCGTGCAAGACCTGAGAAAAACATAGAAATCTGTCAACGAAAACGTTGGTGAAATCATAGGTTTAGTAAGTAAATTGTATTGAACCACAAGGTTCTTTAAGAATTGCTCAACCAGAATCGTTCACATTCCAAAATAGTATTTGTATCACGAGCACCCAATTATCAAGGCTTAACCGAATCTTCCCTCTGAATTTTGAATTTAGTGTTAGAACTTACACTATACATTGTTGAAATTATATTTCATTCACTAACGGTAGCGAACCGTCTGAATGAGGGTTTGTTAAACCCGTATGGCCACACAACATAATTACACGCTTACACTTACACCCTGCAAGTGGAACTAATGATAATTGGATTGAGGACTTTTGTTCAAACTCGTATGCATCCTTGTATTCGTATTTGTTCACAATGTAAAAGCATGAAAAGTAAATAAGTGTGAAATGTATGTGTTTCTCAGCCCACGATGTAAAGAATAAAAGTGATTGAAAAAGTGGGACTATGATCTCACCTTGAGTACAAGAGTTAATAAAGTACTTCAACAAGTAACCGTGTGCAAGGACAAGGCTAGTCTTGACCTAAACATATAGGTTATATCAATAACGGTAAACACAAACGGTCAAAGATGTTCAATTAGTCCTATGGCTCGTTACGACTCGATTATGAAGCATGTGAGTCAAATTGTCAAGTTTCATGCAAGATACAAGTATAGAATCATGTTAGAAAGATTGCATAATTAATTGGTTAAGTTTGACAAAAAGTCAAACTTGGTCAAAGTCAACGAAAAAGTCAACATGTTCGGGTCGGGTCTCGGACAAATTTTCTATGCTAGTTATTCATATATAAGCATGTTAGAACAAGTTGCATGCGAATTGGAAGTCTAAGACATGGCAAACATTTCACGTGAAACGGACATTGGAGACAGAAGCTGGGCACGGCTTATGCCGCGCCGCGGCCAGGCCTGTCGCGCCGCGACAATGGCCGTGGCCTGGTCCCAGGCCTGTTTCACTTGTTCAAGACTTGGTCAATTTTCAAACAAACGCAAAACTCAAACCGTAAACGACTAGAAGACGTATCTTATACCGTTGGAAAGCTCTTTTGACAAGGAACACAACTAAACATGTTTCACCAAACAAAAACATCATTTATAATAGCCGAAAACTCATCAAGTGATCATTAAACGTTCATTTTTAAGGTTTCAAGTTCTTCAAATGCAATTTGAGTTTCGGGAAACCAATTCACACATATAATATGCCGTTTTGAAGGTAATGAAACATACATTACAACTAAACACTAATAATTAACATTCCATGGCATTCAAGCATCCAAAAATTCATGTCAAGAACTATCAAACCCTAGTCAAACATCTCAAAATCAATAATCATGTTTTTGGAGTTTCCTTAATCAACCTATACATCAAAATGAAGCTAATGATACTAGTAACACTTTTAAAACATGCACTTTAACAATCTAACAACATTTGTTCATCCAAAATCAAGGATTTAGCAAGTAATTTCATATTGAACTAGTTACACCAAAAATAACGAATCGAGCATACAAATTACATACACGACATCACAATGAGCCATAGACACTAATTAACAACTTTATAACTCAAAAATCTCAAGAACACATAAAATTAGTGATTTTAGAAAGTTACCCAAATGAGATGAAGTTGGTATCAAATTGAAGAGGATGAAGAGAGGATTCCAAATATGTATTTTGTTTTGATTGAAGCTTGCTAGATGTGATTTAGATGATGATTCTTTGATTTGAAGAATTGAAAGAAAATAGAGAAGTATGAAAGAAAAAGAGAAATGAAATGAAAAAGAAGATGGGGAGGTAGTTGACTAGTCAAAGTGCTAGTCACTTCTTTGTCTTTTTGGCAAAACTAGTCCCTCTTGTTCGGGTGCGGGTGCGGGAATTGACCAAACGAATATTTTAAGTTACACGGGAGTACGGGAGATATTAGAATCCGATAACGAGAATATTTAAAATGTTACATAACAGAGGATACGAATCTAGATACGAAGGGTATTATTTAAACAGAAAAAGACGGGCATTAAAATAATTTAACGGAAAGAAAAAAAAAATGCGGGATGTTACATTATCCACACCTCAAAAGAAATTTCGTCCCGAAATTTAGTTGGAAGTAATAGTCGATATCTCTTACTCGCGACTTTACGTGGTCAATGGTATGAATAAGTGAAAGTACGTCCTTGAGTGTTCCCATGAATTTGGATAGTCAGGGTTTTACGTTGTATTTGGGTTTAGTCTTACGATCCCCGGTTTCAACTGGTTTTTCCCTATGAAGAGAAGTTGTCATCGATAGTTGATGTATCTAGCAGGATTGCACGCTCCTGTTCCGCAGGACACGTTTCTAAGTTTGTTACTCGAAATGTAAGGTAAACGGAAACTTAATTGAGTCGGAAGTTCTAAACGGTAGGAAGCGGTTCCAATACGCCCCAAGGTTTCATAAAGTTCAATATTGCGGATATATCCTTTTCTCGATTTCCCAAAATGAATTACACCCTTCCAAGGTGCGGTTTCTCAATATTACACTGTTACACACAGGGATTATGTGAGGTTTTCATCTAAGTTTGGTATAACTCTTCTGGCGACAATGGGTTGCCTCGAGCCCTTCTCGGACTTGAACGATCTCAATTGTTGTTTCTTGATGGAGTTCAGATTTTGGTGGTTGATGCTTTGGTTAAATGAACAGGGGTATGACATTAGCGGTCATATGGGGTTTCGGAAAGTGCGTGTGAACACACGAGTGGTAACTACTGTTGTAAGAGTGATCTACTAAAGGTGACAATACGAGTTTGTGACATGTCTTTCCAAGACATAAATCGTTCGTTTTCTCGGTTCGTCGGTTTGTGGGTGGTACGCGGTACTCATGTCTAAGCGGGTCTCCAAGATTTCTAGAAGTGAAGCGAGTATTTCGATACGGGATAATTGACAAAGATACACCGTGTTGGAATAGAATCTCTTTAAGATGTGCTTGAACAAGATAGTTAGGGTTCGTAAGTGTTCGTTAGGGCTATCCACCCTCGTGGCGAATACTAATGTAATATGAGGAATTTCTCTGTCCATGGAGAAATGTTACAAGGAGTTTCTTTAAACGGAAATGCGAGCGATAAAGATAGGGGTGAAATGAGGACTTAGAATAGGATGAGCTTACATCTCGAGGTTGCCATAACGTGCCTCTAGTTGTCAAAAGTTGAAGTCTGAAATAGAAACGAGATAGTACACGTAGTTGTATAGTTCGGGGTTGAATAATAGTTGGCCGATTATCAGGAACACAATGACATTAAGTCAAAGAAGAGTGAAGTATCATTGGATTGTGTGTTATCTTAAGTTCCCGTAATATCAGACGGTAACGGTGAAATATCAGAGGTGTGTAGTGTGGTACGTGATGACGAGAAAATTGATCGGATCCACAATTTAGTATTCGACTTCTTCGTGCAAAATAACGAATTTTAGTTACGTTAATTTTTGAGTCGAGAGAGTATGCCTTTCGGCGTTCATGTAGAAATATTTCCATGTTTGAGTTCCATCTGTTGCTATACGATTTTAACTAGAAATGTTGGTGTGAAGAATCACGCTCAAGGTTCGAACACGGAGAGGTTTAAAGTTTTCCCTTAGTGAGTTAACGAGTTTAAAAGTCGGGTAACACGAGAAAAGTCAGAAATGAATCTTCGGTGATAACAGGCGAGTTCTAAGATTTTACGAATACAAGTCTGAGTTGAGAGAGTTTCATGATCACGTGTGGCTTGATTTTGAGATTGATTGTAATGCCTTGGCCATTAACATCATGGTCTAGAAAATTTGACTTCGTCCAACAGAAATTCTCACTTGGAGAATTTGGTATAGAGTTGCTCTTTTCTCAAAAGTTCGAGCGTAAGATGGTGATGTTGTTCGTTTTCCTTCTTTACTTGAATAAGTTAAGATGTCATCTATAAATACGATAACAAATTTGTCTAGATAAGTTTGCATACATGGTTTAGGAGGTTTATGGATACGGACGAGCTTTGGATAAATCGAATGGTACTAAGAGGGATTTACAACTAACGTTGCGAGTTCGGAAAAGACTCAGGAGACATTGTCTCCCTTATCCCCCAATTGATGATAACCGGAACGGAGGTCGTTTTGGAATACACACGGGATTCATGCAAGAAATCATGAGGTCATGGATGCGAGGGAGAGGGTATCGGTTTCCAATCGAAAATTACTCAGTTCACAATAATCTATACAAGACGATGGGGAAATTTTTTTTTTTTTTTTTTTTTTTTTTTTTTTTTTTTAACGAATATGTTCCGAGCTCCCTAGTTCTATAGGTGTCAAGTCAAAAGTCTTAATGTATATCCTCCAATAAAATTTATAGGCACACAATATTTTCCGTTGGTCACTTAAATTGCCTAAGTAGTGTCTAGGGGAAAAAGGTGGAGTGCAAAGGGTACGAGTCAAAGTCTTGTTTATAAAACGTCTAACGGTAACCGAATCGAATAAACATGAAACGTGAGAATTTCGAGAAGAAACATACCCGTGACTAGTCCGTCGTCGTCTCGGGCATCCTAGGCGTTGATGTTGAAAATTTAACGGCGTGCGTTGGGGTTGATTTTCTTATTTGGGCACGCACTCCTAAAATGACCCGGTTGGCCACATTCAAAACAAACACCCGTCTTGGGTGCATTGTGCTCCTTTTGGGCGACGGGAGCGGTATTCCTACAATCGTGGGCTACATGGCCACTTCTTTGACACTTCAAGCAAAATGGTTTGCCACATTCACCTAAATGATGTTTGTAGCACTCGTTACAATACGGTAGGTGTCCGGTATAACCTTTCTTGCCGTTGGGGATGAAGGGCTTCTTGGCGAGGTTGTTGTAATTGCTTGATTGGGGGGCTTCCCATTTTCTTTTGTTGTCACCCGACTCATCCTCGGCTTTAGGTGCCGGCACTTCAATCTCGTCTACCGTTTCGATCAATTGACGGGCCATATTCAGGGCCTCTTGGTGATTACTGGGTTTGGATGACATTACTCCTTGTTTGATGCTCTTGGGAAGACCATCCATGTAAAGTTCAACCCTTAGAGGTTCGGGGGTCACGAGGTTTGGACACATCAAGGATAGCTCAGAAAATCGTTGATTATATGCCTTTAGGTCATTCCCGACCGCTTTTAAAGTTCTTAGTTCGTGTTCGAGCTTACGGGTCTCTTCGCGCGGGAAGTATTCGGTGATCATCTTTTTCTTTAAGTCGGCCCATGAGAGAGTGTGAGCTTCATCGGTACCCACCGACAGCACATACGTATTCCACCATGTGAGGGCGATACCGGCAAAAGTGTGGGTGGAATATTTGACTTTGTCTTGGTCCCGACAACCGCTTATGCTAAAAACGGCTTCTGTTTGCTCAAACCATCGGGTGAGCACAACCGGTCCTCCGGTCCCATCGAAGGTGTGAGGTTTGCACCCCATGAAAGTTTTGTAGGAGCAACCCTCGTTTGAATTACCGGTTCCATGGTTGTTGTGGTTGTGGTTGTTATTGATGTCGGAGGAGATACTAGCCATAGCCGCACCTATGGCGGTGGCTATCATGCGTTGGAGGGCTTGTTCGGGAGTTTCAGGAGGAGCGCGTCGACGAGCCATTATTCCTTCATGACACAAGAATATCGTTGGTTAGTATTTTCAACAATACTAACCGGAGTATGGAATAAGGATAGAGAGAAAATTTTCCTTGACTCGCCCTAAATTCTTTATGTCATAATGTCGGAACGTCCATGTGAATCACCGTAATATAATCCCGGAAATTATATTACCCTGATTCTCATGTGCATTTAACATTACTTCATAAAGTCAAGGTGGCGCATCAACAAAATTTATCAACGTAAGATCAAGATCGAATACGAGTTAGATATGATAGAAGAGTTCGAGTATAAATGCACAAATAGTCAAGTAATTCCTACTGCAGTCTATATGCCGGTTGTAGTCTAGATTCACCTATGTACCCTATGACTCGGGGTGGACACAAATGAACTCTAAATCCCTACAACCAAGGCTCTGATACCACTTGTAGCGACCCCGACAAATCGTCAAGTGACGGCGTCGGCTACGTGGGTCCCATTACCTGATTATAAGTCTTTAAGATAACGTTTGACCAAAATATGTCGCCTTCATTTCAAAATAAAGATTGTTTCAAAGTTTACAAGAATTGTTCAACCAAAAGTTAAGTTACAACGTTATAAGTACGATTGAAATCTAGGCGACACAGTTTAAAGTAAAGTCAAAAGACGCTCCATGAAAAGCATGTATACTCGACATCCAATGCAAGTATCAAATAATGAGCGGAAGCATGTATCACATATCGTGCAAGACCTGAGAAAAACATAGAAATCTGTCAACGAAAACGTTGGTGAAATCATAGGTTTAGTAAGTAAATTGTATTGAACCACAAGGTTCTTTAAGAATTTCTCAACCAGAATCGTTCACATTCCAAAATAGTATTTGTATCACGAGCACCCAATTATCAAGGCTTAACCGAATCTTCCCTCTGAATTTTGAATTTAGTGTTAGAACTTACACTATACATTGTTGAAATTATATTTCATTCACTAACGGTAGCGAACCGTCTGAATGAGGGTTTGTTAAACCCGTATGGCCACACAACATAATTACACGCTTACACTTACACCCTGCAAGTGGAACTAATGATAATTGGATTGAGGACTTTTGTTCAAACTCGTATGCATCCTTGTATTCGTATTTGTTCACAATGTAAAAGCATGAAAAGTAAATAAGTGTGAAATGTATGTGTTTCTCAGCCCACGATGTAAAGAATAAAAGTGATTGAAAAAGTGGGACTATGATCTCACCTTGAGTACAAGAGTTAATAAAGTACTTCAACAAGTAACCGTGTGCAAGGACAAGGCTAGTCTTGACCTAAACATATAGGTTATATCAATAACGGTAAACACAAACGGTCAAAGATGTTCAATTAGTCCTATGGCTCGTTACGACTCGATTATGAAGCATGTGAGTCAAATTGTCAAGTTTCATGCAAGATACAAGTATAGAATCATGTTAGAAAGATTGCATAATTAATTGGTTAAGTTTGACAAAAAGTCAAACTTGGTCAAAGTCAACGAAAAAGTCAACATGTTCGGGTCGGGTCTCGGACAAATTTTCTATGCTAGTTATTCATATATAAGCATGTTAGAACAAGTTGCATGCGAATTGGAAGTCTAAGACATGGCAAACATTTCACGTGAAACGGACATTGGAGACAGAAGCTGGGCACGGCTTATGCCGCGCCGCGGCCAGGCCTGTCGCGCCGCGACAATGGCCGTGGCCTGGTCCCAGGCCTGTTTCACTTGTTCAAGACTTGGTCAATTTTCAAACAAACGCAAAACTCAAACCGTAAACGACTAGAAGACGTATCTTATACCGTTGGAAAGCTCTTTTGACAAGGAACACAACTAAACATGTTTCACCAAACAAAAACATCATTTATAATAGCCGAAAACTCATCAAGTGATCATTAAACGTTCATTTTTAAGGTTTCAAGTTCTTCAAATGCAATTTGAGTTTCGGGAAACCAATTCACACATATAATATGCCGTTTTGAAGGTAATGAAACATACATTACAACTAAACACTAATAATTAACATTCCATGGAATTCAAGCATCCAAAAATTCATGTCAAGAACTATCAAACCCTAGTCAAACATCTCAAAATCAATAATCATGTTTTTGGAGTTTCCTTAATCAACCTATACATCAAAATGAAGCTAATGATACTAGTAACACTTTTAAAACATGCACTTTAACAATCTAACAACATTTGTTCATCCAAAATCAAGGATTTAGCAAGTAATTTCATATTGAACTAGTTACACCAAAAATAACGAATCGAGCATACAAATTACATACACGACATCACAATGAGCCATAGACACTAATTAACAACTTTATAACTCAAAAATCTCAAGAACACATAAAATTAGTGATTTTAGAAAGTTACCCAAATGAGATGAAGTTGGTATCAAATTGAAGAGGATGAAGAGAGGATTCCAAATATGTATTTTGTTTTGATTGAAGCTTGCTAGATGTGATTTAGATGATGATTCTTTGATTTGAAGAATTGAAAGAAAATAGAGAAGTATGAAAGAAAAAGAGAAATGAAATGAAAAAGAAGATGGGGAGGTAGTTGACTAGTCAAAGTGCTAGTCACTTCTTTGTCTTTTTGGCAAAACTAGTCCCTCTTGTTCGGGTGCGGGTGCGGGAATTGACCAAACGAATATTTTAAGTTACACGGGAGTACGGGAGATATTAGAATCCGATAATGAGAATATTTAAAATGTTACATAACAGAGGATACGAATCTAGATACGAAGGGTATTATTTAAACAGAAAAAGACGGGCATTAAAATAATTTAACGGAAAGAAAAAAAAAATGCGGGATGTTACAGTTAGATCATCTAAAGCAGCTAGAGCCGATTCTAGCCATGACTTAGATTCCATTTCCGCAAAGATAGATGCTGTCGAGAGACGAATGGAAAAGATGACTAAAGATATTCACTCAATACGAATTAGTTGTGAGCAGTGTGGAGGGCCACATTTGACAAAAGATTGTCTCAGTATTGAATTAACAATGGAACAAAGAGAGAATATTTCATACAAAAACCAAAGGCCTGGAAATAATTATCAGAATAATTATCAACCGCCAAGACCGATTTACAATCAAAATCAGAACTATAACCGAAATATTCCATACAACAACCAACAAGGTCCTAGCAATCAACAAATATCCAATAATACTTACAACCAGCAAAGACCTAATTTTCAAAACAAACCACCACAACAAACCGATGATAAAAAGCCGAATTTAGAAGATATGATGACGAAGCTAGTTGAAACTCAAACGCAGTTTTTCACATCTCAGAAACAAACTAATGAACAAAATGCTCAAGCATTTAGAAATCAACAAGCTTCTATTCAAAATCTGGAACAAGAAGTAAGTAACCTAGCAAGGTTAATAGGTGAAAGAAAACCGGGAAGTCTACCTAGTGATACAAATGCTAACCCCCGGAATGAAACAGCTAAAGCCATTACCACAAGAAGTGGTACAACACTTAAACCACCTGAAATACCTGTAACTTTTGATGAAGCTATTCCTACTCCACAAGAACCACAACCTAATCAAGATAAGGAAAAAGAACCGGTAGTTGAAAAGGTTAATGAAGATAACACAGTTAAGGCTAAACCTTATGTTAAACCATACCAACCACCACTTCCTTACCCGAGTAAAATGAAGAAAGAGAAACTTGAAGCCGAGCAATCCAAATTCTTGGATATGTTTAAAC
The DNA here is from genome assembly GCF_046630445.1 of Rutidosis leptorrhynchoides. NCBI lineage: Eukaryota > Viridiplantae > Streptophyta > Magnoliopsida > Asterales > Asteraceae > Rutidosis > Rutidosis leptorrhynchoides. The sequence continues at coordinate 232,612,692 of NC_092343.1, read as the reverse complement.
AGATAAATGTAAATCTTCCTTTCATTGATGTGATTTCAGAAATGCCTAGATATGCTAAATTCTTGAAAGATCTAATCTCAAATAGAAAGAAAATGGAAGAACTCTCGGCTGTTACCATGAATGCTAATTGTTCAATAGTGCTGTTGAATAAGATACCAGAAAAACTATCTGATCCAGGAAGTTTCACAATTCCATGTTTTCTGGGTACTCTTAGTTCAATAGATGCATTGGCAGACTTAGGTGCTAGTATAAATCTAATGCCGTATTCACTATACGCTAAACTAGACCTTGGAGAATTGAAACCAACCAGAATAAGCATACAACTAGCCGATAGATCAATAAAATATCCTAGAGGGATAATGGAGAACATGCTAGTTAAAGTTGGTACTTTAGTATTTCCAGTAGATTTTGTTGTTCTGGACATGGAAGAAGATTCTCAAGTTCCTCTCATATTAGGAAGACCATTCTTAAACACGGCTAAAGCAATGATAGACGTGTTCGGTAAGAAATTGACCCTAAGTATAGAGGATGAGAGTGTTACCTTTTCAGTTGATAGAGCAATGCAACAACCGCAATCTGCAGATGATACATGTTATTATATTCAAACTATAGATACACATGCAGAATTATTAGAAGAATTTCCAGAATTACAAGGAACAGGAGAATGTTCTTTAGGAGAAGGTAATGAACCAATTGATGAAGTTGAAATGTTAGCTACACTTATAGCTAATGGATATGAACCAACAACAGAAGAAATTCAAATGCTAAAAGAAGAAGACAGATATCGATACAAATCATCGATAGAAGAACCTCCGAAATTAGAGTTAAAGCCACTTCCAAACCATTTGGAATACGCTTATTTACATGGTGAATCTGAATTACCTGTAATAATATCGTCTTCTCTTATTGAAAATGAGAAATCACAACTCATTTCTGTGTTGAAAGCTCATAAACCAGCCATTGCATGGAAGATTCATGATATTAAAGGAATAAGTCCTTCGTATTGCACACATAAAATCCTTATGGAAGAAGGTCATAAAACGTATGTGCAACGCCAACGAAGACTAAATCCTAATATGCAAGATGTAGTTAAAAAAGAAATTATTAAACTGCTAGATGCAGGTCTAATTTATCCAATCTCTGATAGTCCATGGGTAAACCCAGTTCAATGCGTGCCTAAGAAGGGTGGCATGACTGTCATTACAAATCAAAAAAATGAGCTTATTCCTAATAGAACTGTAACAGGATGGCGTGTGTGTATTGATTATAGAAAATTAAATGACGCCACCAGAAAAGATCACTTTCCCTTACCTTTCATTGATCAAATGTTGGAAAGATTAGCGGGAAATAGTTACTATTGTTTTCTAGATGGATTTTCCGGATATTTTCAAATTCCAATAGCACCCGAGGACCAAGAGAAAACCACATTCACGTGCCCTTATGGTACTTTTGCTTACAAACGCATGCCATTTGGACTTTGTAACGCCCCTGCAACCTTTCAAAGGTGTATGATGGCGATTTTTCACGACATGATAGAAGAATGCATGGAAGTTTTCATGGATGACTTTTCAGTCTTCGGTGATACATTTGAAACATGTCTAGTTAATCTGGAACGAATGCTTATTAGATGCGAACAATCAAATCTAGTACTTAATTGGGAGAAATGCCATTTCATGGTTAAAGAGGGCATCGTTCTTGGACATAAAATTTCAAAAGAAGGAATTGAAGTGGATAGAGCTAAAGTAGATGTAATTGCTAAACTTCCACATCCCACCAATGTTAGAGGAGTTAGGAGCTTTCTAGGGCATGCCGATTTTTACCGACGTTTCATAAAAGATTTTTCTAAAATTGCCACTCCTATGAATAAACTCCTAGAAAAGGATGCTCCATTCATCTTTTCAGATGAGTGTATCAAATCTTTTAATATTCTTAAAGAGAAACTCACTAATGCGCCGATCATGATAACACCAAATTGGAATCTACCATTTGAACTAATGTGCGATGCAAGTGATTTTGCAATGGGAGCCGTTTTATTACAAAGGATTGAAAAACGATTTCAACCTATATATTATGATAGTAAGACGTTACAAGGAGCACAAACGAACTATACAACTACTGAAAAAGAACTCCTTGCTATTGTCTTTGCTTTTGACAAATTTCGATCATATCTCGTTCTAGCAAAAACGGTGGTCTATATCGACCATTCTGCTCTTAGATACCTATTTTCAAAACAAGATGCTAAACCAAGATTAATCCATTGGATCTTACTCTTACAAGAGTTTGATATTGAAATCCGAGATAAAAGAGGAGCAGAAAATCTCGCCGCTGATCATCTTTCTCGTCTTGAAAATCCTGAGTTAGAAGTTCTAAACGAATCGGCCATACATGACAACTTTCCTGATGAATATCTATTGAAGATAGATTATAAAGAAATTCCATGGTTTGCAGACTATGCAAACTACTTAGTTTGTGGATTCCTTGAAAAAGGATTATCGTACCAAAAATGAAAGAAATTCTTTAGTGATATAAAACACTATTTCTGGGAAGATCCACATTTGTTTAAAAGTTGTCCAGATGGAATAATACGCCAATGTGTATTTGGAGATGAAGCTAGTAAAATATTAAACCATTGTCACACAGGACCAACAGGAGGGCATTATGGGCCTCAACTAACAGCAAGAAAAGTTTATGATACTGAATTCTATTGGCCTACAATTTACAAAGACACACACCTTCTTTGCAAATCCTATGATGCTTGTCAAAGGGCCGGAAAAATAAGTCAACGTGATGAAATGCCACAAAATGTCATACAAGTATGTGAAGTATTTGACATTTGGGGTATTGACTTTATGGGTCCATTTCCAAAATCTCATAATAATCTCTATATTCTCGTAGCCATTGATTATGTATCTAAATGGGCGGAAGCACAAGCTCTCCCAACTAACGATGCACGAGTTGTAGTCAACTTTTTAAAACGTCTTTTTGCAAGGTTTGGAACACCGAAAGCTTTAATAAGTGATCGGGGTACTCATTTCTGTAATAATCAACTTGAGAAAGTTCTTAAAAGATATGGAGTAACTCATAAAATCTCCACTGCATATCATCCACAAACAAGTGGACAAGTTGAAAATACCAACCGAGCTTTAAAACGTATTCTAGAGAAAACCGTAGGATCAAATCCGAAGGAATGGTCCATTAAATTGGAGGATGCACTCTGGGCTTTTAGAACAGCCTACAAAACTCCAATTGGAACCACACCTTTTAGACTTGTTTATGGAAAAGCATGTCATCTTCCAGTAGAAATTGAACACAAAGCATTTTGGGCTTTGAAGACATGTAATCTTGATTTACATGAAGCCGGACGTCTACGATTAATTCAACTAAACGAATTAGAAGAATTAAGACATGAAGCATACGAAAATTCGTTAATCTATAAAGAAAGAACGAAGAAATGGCATGATAAAAGAATCAGAAGTTCAAAAGAATTTAAGGAAGGAGATAGAGTTCTTCTTTTCAATTCACGATTCAAGCTATTTCCTGAAAAATTGAAATCAAGATGGTCTGAACCATTCATAGTCAAAAGAGTTTTCCCATACAGAACGATAGAATTAATAAATCCAAATGGGATTGAATTTAAAGTTAATGGTCACAGAGTTAAACACTACATAGATAGTCCGATGGAAGTCGACAACGAAGTTAATCACAATTTCGACACCACAGCTAACTAAGTGTGGGGAGAATCAAGTCTTTAAAGGATAATATGTATTTCTGTTAGAGTTAGATTGTCTGTTTTCGTGTAGTTCTCGAAAATGGAACCCGAATGGTCTTTCCCTAGCAGACCCTAAAGAACTAGTCTTCTCCCCCCATTCTGAATTTTTATTTTTTTTAGGAAATGAAGACTGCCTGTGAACTAAACCATGGTCTAATGCTACCCGCTTTGATCACTAAACGTAATAATGACACTCTTCCGAGTGAAATAGTATCAGTAATCAGAGAAAGATTGGACGAAGTTAGAAAAGAATCCAGATGCGAAGATAATAAGTTACAATTTGGTAAAGGAAAATCAAAATCCGCAGCGAAAAGAAGAGCACGACACCTAGAAAGATGTCACAAATGCGGAAAATGGTCACATGGAGGTAAATGTTCAAATAATCAAACCTATTCAAACACCGAATTTGTTACTTTATGCAGAGACGGACTGTTCATATGTTTAGAAGAAAAAACACTGAATGCTCGAGGTTACGCCTATGTAGCCATGGAAAACCAATTAAACCGACTATCTTATGAATGGGATAGATCATATAACTAAGAAATCTATTTCACAGGTATGTTTGTACAGTTTTTATTTTTTATTTTATTTTTATTTTTAACCTTTTGATAATAAACGCTAATTTGTTCGCTATAAAGTATTAAATTGGTATTGAATAAAATTAGGTTTGGCGATCGAAATTATTGATATCATTCAAAAATTTATTACATCACTGCGAAATTTAACGTTTATTCTTAAGGTATAAATATCTTTAATCAAATCAACCCAAAATATTTCAAAAATTCGTCATGAGTTAAATTAGGTCTTGGAACCGAAATTACTTTACCGAAAAGAGGGGCGCATATTTTTGATAATATTTGATTGATTAAAGTGGGATATAAAACCAAAAAGATTTTAAATTTTATTTTTACCATGTTTTTAAAATTAATATATAAATCTTAAATTAATATTGTAAACTTTGTAAAAACAATATATTTAAAATTGTAAATATTTGAAAAATTAATATAAGTTTGGTGTGAATTTATAATATGAATTTTTAAATTAAGTTTGGTGTGAATTTTTAATTTTTAAAAATATGAATTTTATTTTTATGCATTTTAAATTTTAACTTTGGTGTGAATTTTTAATATTAATTTTGAATTTTATGTATTTTTATTTTAAGTTTGGTGTAAATTTAAAAACAAAAATTTACTTTATCTCATTAAGTTAAAAATATGATTTTTAAAATTTGTCGTAAGTTGAAGACTAGGACTTTGAACCGAAATTGCTTTACCCAAGGGAGGGACGAGAACTTTTATTATCATTATTTTTAATCTTATTGAATTAAAGTATGCCAAAAACATTAAAAAACCCCAAAAATCTTAGCTTTTAAAACAATTGATACAAAAAGACAAATTTTAAAATTTTGTCGAAGGACGGACTAGGACATCGATCCGAAACGACCTCGTCCTAAATAACAAGGGAAACAAAATTTTAAAATTAATTACTTTATTGTTTTAATTAGTATAAGATATATATATAATAAAAAAAATACAAACTCCGCGACTCGCGGAGTTTGAAAGGGACAAACACCGCGACTCGCGGAGTTCCAAAAATACAGAAAAAAATAAAAGGGCCAGAACAGATCAGTCCACACTACCACCCACAAATTCTGCGAAAATAAACCAGAAAAAAAACCCGAAAAAAACCTCCCAAAATCACAATTTTTAATCGTTAATCATCAAATCTTTTACTAAAATCATGTTGAGAAGGATGCTATCAAGAAATTACTCAAGAAAAACGGTAAATTTCTACACCTAAACACCATTTAATCCGAAAATTAGTGTTCTTGAGCAATTTTTTCCCCAATTTGATTTTGATGCTTTTTAGTGTAATTATGCTTAAATTGTTTAAGTATTATGCTTGTATAACCTAGATTGATGCTATTTAACATGATTAGAAGCCTTAAACTTCAAATTTTGAGTAATCAAGGGTTTGTGTTCTTGAGCAAATTTGGGGCTTTTTGATATAAATAGGTTATGGCCGATTTTTGTCATGAATTGTTGCTAAATTAAGTAGTGTAACATGTTTAGGTAGTTAAATGATCCAAACTTTGAGCCTAAACATGATTTTAAGAATTAGAGTGGACTTTTTCAAGTCTAAAATTCATGAACTTGATTTTTGAGAGATAATGCCATTTGAAACTTGTTTAATTGCTAGTAATGATTCTTTTCACATGTTATTTGAGTTGAATGCTTATGAACTTGGCGAACATTTTCGTATATGCTTATTTGAAAAAGTGTAGATTTAATGAAAATATGAAAATGATCTTAAGTTTGATATAAATTGATCATGTCATTGTAATTATTTTGATTGATGATTTTGCTAACACTAATGCATATTTGGATGCACAAAAATTGTGTTTGATGTGTTTTGCAGACTGAAAGGGGTGAATCTTCATCCCAAGCTCGCAATGCTCCTGCCGAGAATGCAGAACAACAGGAGGTGGATAACTACTACAAACAAGATATACCTCATCCAGTCATGACATTTTCTGATATGCACTTGGAAGATTTGCACCCGAACCTAAGATTTGACAGACTTTGGATAGATTATCCAAAATACCAAAGGGGTTTGCATACTCTTCATTCTAAAATTGTTGAGGTACCTAGGGTCATAGAATGGGGACCATTAGAAGCTGTAGAATTGGCCGGGCCAATTAGGGAATTACTTGCACAGAGGTATGGTAATTCTACTTTTAACGACTGGGTACGTTTTGTGACAACCCAGAAATTTCTAATCAAATTTAAACTTTATCTTTATATTATTCCGACACGATAAGCAAAGTTTGTTAAGTTAAATCTCAATAATTTTAAATTGTGTTCATACATTCATTATAACCTCGACCAAATTCAGACGATTCACGAACCGTTATATATAAATAAATATGTATATATATGTATATATATATATTATAACTTGAGAATATTAATAAAGTATTAAACGTATAATACTTTACATGATCGTATTTGTTTCAATATGTTTATCGATGGAATTAGAAGATAATATCAAATTGTTGATTTATCAGATACATTATGATATGATTACATGTCTATGTTATGAGGTCCACTGTGATTTAAGAAATCTATTCTTTTTGACAACATTCGGAAAATGGTAAAGTGATTTATAAGTAAGAACGTGAAGTGTAAATAACTTAGATGTTGGATATCGACAAGTTAAGTAACTCGACATTTTTCATTAAGATGATTTCATACGTTTATTTAACCTTTGAACTTTATCCCATGCTTCACCAACAAACTGTAATTTAAAAACTTGAAACCTATTATGAATATATATGATTCTACTTTTTTTAAAACATTTTATGATATAATGATTTCCATTATTTTAACCTTTAAACAAAATGATTCTTAAAAATATATTTGGTTTTGGAAAACAAAATTATTATATTTATTTGATTTAGTTTCAAACGTACAAAAACGTTTTCAGTTTAAAAAGAACTTTATTATTAAAACGTATATAACTTTTATAAATATCTAGAACCACTTTTGACAACTCATTACTTAACCAGTATGATAAAGATAACGATATTTATATTTTATTTTATTAAATATATATAACGATTTAAATTAATATTATATATATTTATACGCGTATTATACGTACATAGTTTTATACTTTTACTATACTTAAACTTTACCTTTACTTTATTTTTACTTTACTTTAAATTTAATAATTCACTTTAATAATTCATACTTTAATAATTCACTTTAATAATTCATACTTTAATAATTCACTTTAATAATTCATACTTTAATAATTCACTTTAATAATTCATACTTTAATAATTCACTTTAATAATTCAAAAATCTATTATAAATAGAATTCAATAGGTTTCATTATTTCATAGAAACTTGAAAATATTTTCTCTAAACTCTCTCAATCGATTTACACATATATATTTACTCCGTATTATTTCAAGATATTATTAGTATACATAAAATATTACGTCAGAGTGCTGTCCGAGTGATTTTGAAATTGTTTTTCGAGTGGGATTGGATTAAGGAAATTATGGGTTATAACTATGGAGGTGATTGGTATGGTTCATGGGTATGCTCGTGAGGTCAATATAGTGTTTATCATCTCCGTTGCGTCTACGTACCTTTCCTGCAATATTGAATCTCAATATTGATACGTTCGTGAATCCGAGGCCAACCTTGCACTTGTTAAATGACGTTATATGTATTTTTACTACGAAATACAGTATGGTGAGTTTCATTTACCTTTTTACCCTTTATATTTTTGGGACTGAGAATACATGCGCTTTTATAAATGTTTGACGAAATAGACACAAGTAATTAAAACTACATTCTATGGTTGAATTATCGAAATCGAATATGCCCCTTTTTATTAAAGTCTGGTAATCTAAGAATTAGGGAACAGACACCCTAATTGACGCGAATCCTAAAGATAGATCTATTGGGCCTAACAAACCCCATCCAAAGTACCGGATGCTTTAGTACTTCGAAATTATATCATGTCCGAAGGAGGATCCCGGAATGATAGGGGATATTCTTATATGTATCTAGTTAATGTCGGTTACCAGGTGTTCACCATATGAATGATTATTTTTTGTCTCTATGCATGGGACGTATATTTATGAGAACTGGAAATGAAATTCTTGTGGTCTGTTAAAATGATGGAAATAAATGATTATGATAAACTAATGAACTCACCAACCTTTTGGTTGACACTTTAAAGCATGTTTATTCTCAGGTGTTAAAGAAATCTTTCGCTGTGCATTTGCTCATTTTAAAGATATTACTTGGAGTCTTTCATAGCATATTTCGAAGAACGTTGCATTCGAGTCATTGAGTTCATCAAAGATTATTATTAAATCAATTTATAGTTGGATAGTAGATATTATGAAATGGTATGCATGCCTGTCAATTTTTAATGTAAAGAAAGATTGTCTTTTAAAAACGAATGCAATGTTTGTAAAATGTATCATATAGAGGTCAAATACCTCGCAATGTAATCAACTATTGTGAATCGTTTATAATGTATATGAACGGGTCCTTTCAGTTGGTATCAGAGCGGTGGTCTTAGCGAACCAGGTCTGCATTAGTGTGTCTAACTGATAAGTTGTTAGGATGCATTAGTGAGTCTGGACTTCGACCGTGTCTGCATGTCAAAAGTTTTGCTTATCATTTCTAGTCGAAAATCATATGCTTATCATCCATAGGAAATTATCTGCTTATCATTATTAGTCTAGACACGTCTTGCTACATTAATTGCATGAGTAGTGTATAGACAAACTTCATATCTTAGCATATCTGCTAAATCATATCTTATCGTATCTGTTACTTTAAACTTTACCTGACATACCCCGCAAATTCCTCCGTAATCTATGAAATCTTTTGATCTCTATATATAGATATCCTATGTAAATAGAATACCACCCGATAGCCGAAAAATCATTTTTATATCGAAAATCCTTTATCCAATCGTACGTAATGAAATTTGTCATCAGTTCAAGTCACTCGGATTCCAAAATGGAATCTCACTCAAGCTCCGAAAGCAGTGTGACCGGAATGGATCAACCAATTAGTCATCACCTATTCTGGATGAATTGGGGATGGGTTTGCAGCCTCCTCAATCATTGGAAACAAGAAGAAGGCGATCCTTTCCATCCACCACATTACCCTCTTGGCGAAGAACCTGAAGCACTTACCGGCGAACCTGTTCGAGACACCATTTTCTCTCTCATTTCCAGGGTATCTCGTCACGATTATATACTACATCAAATTCTAGATTTTATTTATCCGCTCGTTCCGACCGACAATCATCCTGGAATAATAGAAGAAGTCAACGAACTTCGCGCTCGGGTAGTGGCTTTGGAGAATATGGTGCAGAGATTACAAACACCAGCAGCAGCACCAGCAGCATAACCAGTACCACCATCATCAACGCCAACAGTACCATTACAACCTCCAATCAGAACCGCGTTGTAAACCTCAACTTCACAATCTGTCCCACGAGCATCAACGTCATACGCACCATAGATACCAAGGAGTACCAACAACAATAACTGACGAAGTATTAATTCATAACTTCATTGGAGAAACATTCTGCGATGATTATATAATCTCTAAAGTCTTAGATATTATCTAATCTAGCCCTAACCATAAATCAGTTAAGCGAACCAAAATGATAGAAGGAAGAGTAGAAACCCTGATAAAAATGGTGTGTGATTAACAAGTTAAACTTGTTTTACCAACAGCATCAACAGTACCGTCAACGTCACCAGCATCGTCAGTACAGTCAACATCAGAATCAACAACACCTATAACATCACAAACTCCGTCAGTTCAAGAATCACTGTGGACATCATTACGAATCAATAACGTGTATATTGTATCAACAAGTTATGAAGAATTAACTCATTCCCTCTGAAGAAATTATATATATATATATATATATATATATATATATATATATATATATATATATATATATATATATATATATATATATATATATATATATATTTTGAAATAAAAAATAAATCTTTCCGTGCTAAGCTATTGTGTGTGAATCTTAACTACTCAGTTAATTCATATTACAAATATGCAATAATGTACGTCCCTCACCCGCGACTTAACCATCGTTAACTACAATCTCTGTCTCAATTCAACAAATTTCAATTCCTAATAAATCAAGTATATATTTGATTTTACACTTCATCATTGATGTAACCGAAACTTTTCAGATAACATCATTCGTACTTTGCGAAGTTCACAAGAATTTAACGAAAACCAACATCACATCTCAACAAATAACGAAGTATTGATTCATAATTTCAATATTATTGAAGAAATACTTATGTAACCTCTAAACCTTCAATGAATTATTCAATTCTAGTTCCAACCGTAAATCGAATGAGTTTAATTTAGTATTAACTCATTAAAATCTATGTTACATCTGAGGAGAATATATACATATATATTTTCATAAAGACTGTAATAAAATTCTTATGTACAAAATATTAATTGTGAAAATTTTTTAACGGGTAGGTAATACCCGAGAGATATATATAAATTCACAATTAATATGTTACATTCTTCGAATCATATTAAGCAAATTATCAATTATACTTCCTACTTTCACAATAATATACATTCTTTCATAGAAATCAAAACAATCATACCCATTCAAACCCAATTACGTATTTTGATTTTAAAATCTCAGAATTCAATTCAAGATATAACCGGTACCATTACTTTTAGATTCCTACATCTTTCAAAGCTATACTTTGACTTCAAAAGTGTGTTAGAACATCAAATGTATACAAACGATTACAATCTATGTTCAAACCCTTCGAAAATCTCTAAAGACACTTCAAATAATGAGCAATCGAGATGATGATCCAACCACATATTACCCACAGTTATGTACTTAAAAAGCTCTCGAAACCAAAGTCATAATTCAACACATATCTATGTCAGATCTTTTGGCGCTTATTAGCAAAAATAACCTTGCAATTCCTTTGCAAAGTAGCAAATTATATCACAGCTCCAGCAAGACAACTTCGATTTTTTCATTCGGAGTAGCCTTATCATAATTTTGATATATGTGATTACCCTTTTGTTACCGGAGAACCTTTCATATTCCACCACATTAGCAATAAACTTACCAACAACTTCACTGATCTTGGGCATTCCGAAGAATCTTTATATTTATCGAAACCTCATCATTTACTCATCTGCCTCTTGTAACGAGAATTGTCATACAAATCATTGGGAGTTAGCAATCAGTATTTTGAAATCTCACAGCATGTTGACGCCAACAGTTATACATAACGTCTATTTCCAAGGCTTACATACTTCGAATGTGAAGTTTCTGAAAAACACTCTGAACCGCGAACTAGTTCTCGAAATGCTGATGAAGCAACAAAAACTGTAAACGACCTTAGCAGTAAAAAGTTTGTTGATAAAGATTAGTGTATTAACAAAGCTCGGAAATAGAGAAGTTTTGGAACTGGAAAACTGATTGAGCAAAGTATGAAGGAGGCTGTGGACAAATCACAAAGACTGAACCTGCCTTCAAAGAATCTAAATGATTCAGTGTCTGCTGAAGTCATTAACGAATACCTTGCTCCTGACACTAAACCCTTACAGACAATATTCTTCATCATCCTCTGATATTAGAAATTCTAAGATATCATCGTATCTTTCATTATAAATATCCTCCATATTTCTGAAGATATTTCCATAACTATTCTTATCTGGAATCATTTATCTCTTTGCGCTATCTGTATTACATCAAAAAGGAAACTGTTTAGTTCCTATACTCTGTAAACCTTTGAGTTTAAAATATGAATGTTTTTGAAGTAGTGTTGGAAATTGAAGCATGAGTTAGTATAATATAATGACACTTGATCAACGTGATTATATTACAGTAATTCATGCTGAGTTTCTAAATGGAACGTGATGATTCACAGATCATAACATCGTCATGTGCCATGTTATACGACTCTTGTATTCTATTTAACCTCTAAAATATCAAGAAAATATTTCTTGATGATTCGGCTTTTTCCAAGGTATTCTAGTAATTTGACAAGTCAAGATCGTGCCATCGCAATTTCCTTCCTAGAACATTAACAATGTTCATTCCGAAAATAATATTTGTGAATTCTGGACCATTACAAGCGGTGCTTAATCTCAAGAAGAAGACACGAAAGGACAAAACTCCGAAATAGAAATTGGGGTATAAATTGCAGGAAATAAAAGAGAGCATTAACTGTGGATGACAATGATTATAGAAGATCGAAACAGAGACTTTGAAATATAAGGGAAGATATAAAGCCCAACGACAAACCAAAAATTATAAACCATATATATCGATGCATATAGCAATATAAAGACACGGGAGAACTAGAAACACTATAAACCCAAGAGTATAGTAAAAGTAAATAGATTCTTCCGGCGGTAGATGAAAAAGAAGAATGACTGATATGAAAGTTATAAGTATATCGAGAATCAGAACTGGATGGAGCATATTGATGAATACTTTAAAATATGAGTTGAGGGGGAAAGAATAGAAGGTGATGAAACATGACTAGGAACTTAGAAATCAACAGATTTAACTCACACAATGACGGAATAAGTGAATCAAACCCTCTAGTGAATAGGTTAAGCTTTTTGTGATTAATTTAGTCATACCACAACTAAATCAAGTGTGATTAGATCAACACCTAGAGCTATTATTCACCACCTGGATGATTTGGGTTGAGAGAGAATCGGAGGAGCTCACCAGATCTGAGTGTGTGTAACAAATGAGAGGCTTAACCTAAAAATGAAGAACATAAGACTTTATATACCCCTGCTGTTGACTCACCCATACGATTCATCCATCACACATATGAGTTGGCTTCATCAGTCGTACAGGTGATCACTCACTCGTGTCTTCTCATTTAGGTTGTAATTGTGACTTAGCTCAGCATCAACCGTGCGTATGAGCCTGTCAGCCGTACGAGTGAGGCTTCACTCGGACGTCTGACTAAGTCTAACATAGTCAAACATCCACATCTCATTCCTGCAGTTGCTGTAACCACATACAAACACGAATAGGATAATAACGAACGATCATGGTGGCATGTAAACTGTTGTACCTGCATTGGACGTGGGTAGATGTCTAGGGACTTGCATGTAGTGACCCGAACTTTTCCATGTTTATATATATTAATTGAGATTGATATTTACATGATTAAATGTTTCCAACATGTTAAGCAATCAAACTTGTTAAGACTTGATTAATTGAAATAGGTTTCATATAGACAATTGACCACCCAAGTTGACCGGTGATTCACGAACGTTAAAACTTGTAAAAACTATATGATGACATATATATGGTTATATATATAGTTAACATGATATTATGATAAGTAAACATATCATTAATTATATTAACAATGAACTACATATGTAAAAACAAGACTACTAACTTAATGATTTTGAAACGAGACATATATGTAACGATTATCGTTGTAACGACATTTAATATATATATATCATATTAAGAGATATTCATACATGATAATATCATGATAATATAATAATTTAAAATATCATTTGATATTATAAACATTGGGTTAACAACATTTAACAAGATCGTTAACCTAAAGGTTTCAAAACAACACTTACATGTAACGACTAACGATGACTTAACGACTCAGTTAAAATGTATATACATGTAGTGTTTTAATATGTATTTATACACTTTTGAAAGACTTCAATACACTTATCAAAATACTTCTACTTAACAAAAATGCTTACAATTACATCCTCGTTCAGTTTCATCAACAATTCTACTCGTATGCACCCGTATTCGTACTCGTACAATACACAGCTTTTAGATGTATGTACTATTGGTATATACACTCCAATGATCAGCTCTTAGCAGCCCATGTGAGTCACCTAACACATGTGGGAACCATCATTTGGCAACTAGCATGAAATATCTCATAAAATTACAAAAATATGAGTAATCATTCATGACTTATTTACATGAAAACAAAATTACATATCCTTTATATCTAATCCATACACCAACGACCAAAAACACCTACAAACACTTTCATTCTTCAATTTTCTTCATCTAATTGATCTCTCTCAAGTTCTATCTTCAAGTTCTAAGTGTTCTTCATATATTTTACAAGTTCTAGTTACATAAAATCAAGAATACTTTCAAGTTTGCTAGCTCACTTCCAATCTTGTAAGGTGATCATCCAACCTCAAGAAATCTTTGTTTCTTACAGTAGGTTATCATTCTAATACAAGTTAATAATCATATTCAAACTTTGGTTCAATTTCTATAACTATAACAATCTTATTTCAAGTGATGATCTTACTTGAACTTGTTTTCGTGTCATGATTCTGCTTCAAGAACTTCGAGCCATCCAAGGATCCATTGAAGCTAGATCCATTTTTCTCTTTTCCAGTAGGTTTATCCAAGGAAATTAAGGTAGTAATGATGTTCATAACATCATTCGATTCATACATATAAAGCTATCTTATTCGAAGGTTTAAACTTGTAATCACTAGAACATAGTTTAGTTAATTCTAAACTTGTTCGCAAACAAAAGTTAATCCTTCTAACTTGACTTTTAAAATCAACTAAACACATGTTCTATATCTATATGATATGCTAACTTAATGATTTAAAACCTGGAAACACGAAAAACACCGTAAAACCGGATTTACGCCGTCGTAGTAACACCGCGGGCTGTTTTGGGTTAGTTAATTAAAAACTATGATAAACTTTGATTTAAAAGTTGTTATTCTGAGAAAATGATTTTTATTATGAACATGAAACTATATCCAAAAATTATGGTTAAACTCAAAGTGGAAGTATGTTTTCTAAAATGGTCATCTAGACGTCGTTCTTTCGACTGAAATGACTACCTTTACAAAAACGACTTGTAACTTATTTTTCCGACTATAAACCTATACTTTTTCTGTTTAGATTCATAAAATAGAGTTCAATATGAAATCATAGCAATTTGATTCACTCAAAACGGATTTAAAATGAAGAAGTTATGGGTAAAACAAGATTGGATAATTTTTCTCATTTTAGCTACGTGAAAATTGGTAACAAATCTATTCCAACCATAACTTAATCAACTTGTATTGTATATTATGTAATCTTGAGATACCATAGACACGTATACAATGTTTCGACCTATCATGTCGACACATCTATATATATTTCGGAACAACCATAGACACTCTATATGTGAATGTTGGAGTTAGCTATACAGGGTTGAGGTTGATTCCAAAATATATATAGTTTGAGTTGTGATCAATACTGAGATACGTATACACTGGGTCGTGGATTGATTCAAGATAATATTTATCGATTTATTTCTGTACATCTAACTGTGGACAACTAGTTATAGGTTACTAACGAGGACAGCTGACTTAATAAACTTAAAACATCAAAATATATTAAAAGTGTTGTAAATATATTTTGAACATACTTTAATATATATGTATATATTGTTATAGGTTCGTGAATCAACAGTGGCCAAGTCTTACTTCCCGACGAAGTAAAAATCTGTGAAAGTGAGTTATAGTCCCACTTTTAAAATCTAATATTTTTGGGATGAGAATACATGCAGGTTTTATAAATGATTTACAAAATAGACACAAGTACGTGAAACTACATTCTATGGTTGAATTATCGAAATCGAATATGCCCCTTTTTATTAAGTCTGGTAATCTAAGAATTAGGGAACAGACACCCTAATTGACGCGAATCCTAAAGATAGATCTATTGGGCCTAACAAACCCCATCCAAAGTACCGGATGCTTTAGTACTTCGAAATTTATATCATATCCGAAGGGTGTCCCGGAATGATGGGGATATTCTTATATATGCATCTTGTTATTGTCGGTTACCAGGTGTTCACCATATGAATGATTTTTATCTCTATGTATGGGATGTGTATTGAAATATGAAATCTTGTGGTCTATTGTTACGATTTGATATATATAGGTTAAACCTATAACTCACCAACATTTTTGTTGACGTTTAAAGCATGTTTATTCTCAGGTGAATATTAAGAGCTTCCGCTGTTGCATACTAAAATAAGGACAAGATTTGGAGTCCATGTTTGTATGATATTGTGTAAAAACTGCATTCAAGAAACTGATTTCGATGTAACATATTTGTATTTTAAACCATTATGTAATGGTCGTGTGTAAACAGGATATTCTAGATTATCAATATTTGATAATCTACGTAAAGCTTTTTAAACCTTTATTTATGAAATAAAGGTTATGGTTTGTTTTAAAAATGAATGCAGTCTTTGAAAAACGTCTCATATAGAGGTCAAAACCTCGCAACGAAATCAATTAATATGGAACGTTTTTAATCAATAAGAACGGGACATTTCAGTTGGTATCCGAGCGTTGGTCTTAGAGAACCAGAAAATTTGCATTAGTGTGTCTTATCGAGTTTGTTAGGATGCATTAGTGAGTCTGGACTTCGACCGTGTTTTCTTTAAAAATGATTGCTTAACATTTTTGTTGGAAACTATATATTTTTAACATATGAATATTATGTGATATATTAATCTCTTAACGTGTTTGATATTATGTGATAGATGTCTACCTCTAGAACAAGTCCCATTGACTCACCTAATAATAATGAAGAGTCAAACGTAAATTGGAATGATTTGTGGACTGATTCACAAGTTCCCGAAGAGGAACCGAAAGAAGAGTCGGAACCGGAAGAAGAATCGGAACCGGAAGAAGAATCAGAACCGGATGAAGAAATAGAACTGGTGGGGGAAATAATAAAACGGTTAAGTAAAAGAAAATCCTCAACCAACCGACCAAAGTTAATTATGGTCAATGGTGTTTCCGCCAAGGAAGCAAAATATTGGGAGGATTACCAATTCTCCGATGAATCGGATTCCGACGAGAATTTCGATGATGTTATAGAAATTACCCCAACTGAATTTAAAAAGGCAAAAGAAAATAATAAGGGAAAGGGCATAAAAATAGAGAAATCTAATTCCAACCCCGATGAACTTTATATGTATCGTCAACCCCCGAAGTCCTTAAGTTGTAACAATGACCCGGGAACCTCTAAACCACCAGGTTTTTCTAAACCAATGTGGACAACGACGGCTCGTATTAGGGGAACATCATATATCCCTAGAAACTTGGCAAAACGAACCAAAACCGAAGAAGAAGAAACGAGCGAGTCGGAATAAGATAGTTGTATTCGTGTGGTGTAATATATGTAATATAGTGTTCTTATGCTTTATGATATATGTAAAAAAAATTGCTTGTATTAATAAGTATTTTTTTATGAATCTAACTCTTGTCTATTTTACAGTTTAAAAACACAAAATGGATAGACAACCCAATATTTTAAGAGACCTACCCGGAGACATGATTGATGAAATCTTGTCTAGAGTCGGCCAGAATTCTTCGGCACAACTATTTAAGGCGAGATCAGTTTGTAAGACATTCGAAGAACGTTCCAAGAATGTCTTGGTTTATAAGAGACTTTCGTTTGAAAGATGGGGGATATCACATTGGGAAACCCATAAGTTACGATGTGTTTACTTTGACGCATATATTGCGGGGAACCCAAATGCTATTTTACGCAACGGGTTAAGAAATTATTTTGACTCAATATATCCGAATATTGGACTTCGTGATTTAGAAAAAGCGGCTAACATGCAACATAAAGAAGCATGTTATGCTTACGGATTAGTAATGTTCGCTTCTCACCAAAGTGAGAACAAGAACATCGGGCTACAACTATTAAACAAAACGTTTCCACAAGTGACGGAGTCGGTAATTGGGGTAAGAAATGAGGTTTTTAGATTATTACGGGACTGTTGGACATTACGTAACCCTCGTCCCTTTGATGACGTTACAACACGCTGTCTTATCAACGGCCATAACGGTTATGTTGCACAAGACCAAGGATGGGAAGTAGTCCTAGTAAAACCAGAATGCATGACTTGTTTCTGGACGTATGAATTACGTGTCTTTATTGCCTTTGCTGAACGACTTGTGTACTAGCTAGAATTGTCTTCACAACTATCTTGTATCAAAGTTATTGTGTGCTATATTTCATGCTTTATGTAAAATAAGCGGTATTGTAAGTTTGTAAAATATTGTATAAAAGTTTGAACGCGAAATATTATTATAATCAGTTTTTCATATAGAATTGTAGTAGTTGAATTGTATATTAGCTACTAAGTATGAACTTAACGGGTAGGTACTACCCGAATTTAAACTTATAAAACGCTAATATGAAGAAAAAGCTTTTATAAATGAGTTCATATTATGCTACGAAATACTATTAACTACTCTTAATATTCTGTATGATTAACTTGTTCCATTTAACTATTTTGAAGGAAATGGCACCGACTACTCGACACACCGTGAATATGAATGAAGAGGAATTCCGTACTTTTCTAGCTTCAAACATAGCCGCAGTACAGGCTGCGCTACATACCAACAATAACCTTGGATCTAGCAGTACAGGAAATCGTGTAGGATGCACCTACAAAGAATTCACTGCCTGCAAACCTTTGGAATTTGATGGAACCGAAGGACCGATCGGATTGAAACGGTGGACCGAGAAGGTCGAATCGGTGTTTGCCATAAGTAAGTGTACTGAAGAGGACAAAGTGAAGTACGCTACGCATACCTTCACAGGTTCTGCGTTAACATGGTGGAATACCTATCTAGAACAAGTGGGACAAGACGATGCGTACGCACTACCGTGGTCAGCATTCAAGCACTTGATGAACGAGAAGTACCGTCCCAGAACCGAGGTCAATAAGCTCAAGACAGAACTTAGAGGGTTACGAACCCAAGGATTTGATATTACCACGTACGAAAGACGATTCACAGAATTGTGCCTATTGTGTCTGGGAGCATTCGAAGATGAGGAAGAGAAGATCGACGCATTTGTGAAAGGATTACCGGAAAGAATCCAAGAAGATATAAGTTCACACGAGCCCGCCTCTATACAACAGGCATGTAGAATGGCTCACAAACTAGTGAACCAGATTGAAGTAAGAATTAAAGAACAGACTGCTGAAGAGGCCAATGTGAAGCAAGTCAAAAGAAAGTGGGAGGAAAACGGTGATAAGAATCACCAATACAACAACAACAGCAATTACAACAATAATCGCAACAATTATCCCAACAATCGCAACATCAATCGCAACTACAACAAACGGCCCAACAATAACAACAACAACAACAGCAACATCAACTACAACAATCATCCCAACAACAATAATAACCGCAACAACAACAACAATCAGAAGCAGCTATGCCAAAGGTGTGAAAAGTATCACTCGGGGTTCTGCACCAAATTTTGCAACAAGTGTAAAAGAAATGGTCATAGCGCGGCGAAGTGTGAGGTCTACGGACCAGGGGTTAATAGAACGAAAGGAACAAATGGTGTCGGAACGAGTAATGGCGGAGCAAGTAGTGTCGGAGCAAGTTATGCCAATGTAGTTTGTTATAAATGTGGAAAACCGGGCCACATTATTAGAAATTGCCCGAACCAGGAGAACACAAATGGACAAGGCCGTGGAAGAGTTTTCAATATTAATGCGGTAGAGGCACAGGAAGACCCGGAGCTTGTTACGGGTACATTTCTTATTGACAATAAATCTGCTTACGTTTTATTTGATTCGGGTGCGGATAGAAGCTATATGAGTAGAGATTTTTGTGCTAAATTAAGTTGTCCATTGACGCCTTTGGATAGTAAATTTTTACTCGAATTAGCAAATGGTAAATTAATTTCAGCAGATAATATATGTCGGAATCGAGAAATTAAACTGGTTAGCGAAACATTTAAGATTGATTTGATACCAGTAGAGTTAGGGAGTTTTGATGTGATAATCGGTATGGACTGGTTGAAAGAAGTGAAAGCGGAGATCGTTTGTTACAAAAATGCAATTCGCATTATACGAGAAAAAGGAAAACCCTTAATGGTGTACGGAGAAAAGGGCAACACGAAGCTACATCTTATTAGTAATTTGAAGGCACAAAAACTAATAAGAAAAGGTTGCTATGCTGTTCTAGCACACGTTGAGAAAGTACAAACTGAAGAAAAGAGCATTAATGATGTTCCCATTGCAAAAGAATTTCCCGATGTATTTCCGAAAGAATTACCGGGATTACCCCCACATCGATCCGTTGAATTTCAAATAGATCTTGTACCAGGAGCTGCACCAATAGCTCGTGCTCCTTACAGACTCGCACCCAGCGAGATGAAAGAACTGCAAAGCCAATTACAAGAACTTTTAGAGCGTGGTTTCATTCGACCAAGCACATCACCGTGGGGAGCTCCTGTTTTGTTTGTCAAGAAGAAAGATGGTACATTCAGGTTGTGTATCGACTACCGAGAGTTGAACAAACTTACCATCAAGAACCGCTACCCACTACCGAGAATCGACGACTTATTTGATCAACTACAAGGCTCGTCTGTTTATTCAAAGATTGACTTACGTTCCGGGTATCATCAAATGCGGGTGAAAGAAGATGATATTTCAAAGACTGCTTTCAGAACACGTTACGGTCATTACGAGTTTATGGTCATGCCGTTTGGTTTAACTAATGCACCAGCTGTGTTCATGGACCTTATGAACCGAGTGTGTGGACCATACCTTGACAAGTTTGTCATTGTTTTCATTGATGACATACTTATTTACTCAAAGAATGACCAAGAACACGGTGAACATTTGAGAAAGGTGTTAGAAGTATTGAGGAAGGAAGAATTGTACGCTAAGTTTTCAAAATGTGCATTTTGGTTGGAAGAAGTTCAATTCCTCGGTCACATAGTGAACAAAGAAGGTATTAAGGTGGATCCGACAAAGATAGAAACTGTTGAAAAGTGGGAAACCCCGAAAACTCCGAAACACATACGCCAGTTTTTAGGACTAGCTGGTTACTACAGAAGGTTCATCCAAGACTTTTCCAGAATAGCAAAACCCTTGACTGCATTAACGCATAAAGGGAAGAAATTTGAATGGAATGATGAACAAGAGAAAGCGTTTCAGTTATTGAAGAAAAAGCTAACTACAGCACCTATATTGTCATTGCCTGAAGGGAATGATGATTTTGTGATTTATTGTGATGCATCAAAGCAAGGTCTCGGTTGTGTATTAATGCAACGAACAAAGGTGATTGCTTATGCGTCTAGACAATTGAAGATTCACGAACAAAATTATACGACGCATGATTTGGAATTAGGCGCGGTTGTTTTTGCATTAAAGACTTGGAGACACTACTTATATGGGGTCAAAAGTATTATATATACCGACCACAAAAGTCTTCAACACATATTTAATCAGAAACAACTGAATATGAGGCAGCGTAGGTGGATTGAATTATTGAATGATTACGACTTTGAGATTCGTTACCACCCGGGGAAGGCAAATGTGGTAGCCGATGCCTTGAGCAGGAAGGACAGAGAACCCATTCGAGTAAAATCTATGAATATAATGATTCATAATAACATTACTACTCAAATAAAGGAGGCGCAACAAGGAGTTTTAAAAGAGGGAAATTTAAAGGATGAAATACCCAAAGGATCGGAGAAGCATCTTAATATTCGGGAAGACGGAACCCGGTATAGGGCTGAAAGGATTTGGGTACCAAAATTTGCAGATATGAGAGAAATGGTACTTAGAGAAGCTCATAAAACCAGATACTCAATACATCCTGGAACGGGGAAGATGTACAAGGATCTCAAGAAACATTTTTGGTGGCCGGGTATGAAAGCCGATGTTGTTAAATACGTAGGAGAATGTTTGACGTGTTCTAAGGTCAAAGCTGAGCATCAGAAACCATCAGGTCTACTACAACAACCTGAAATCCCGGAATGGAAATGGGAAAACATTACCATGGATTTCATCACTAAATTGCCAAGGACTGCAAGTGGTTTTGATACTATTTGGGTAATAGTTGATCGTCTCACCAAATCAGCACACTTCCTGTCAATAAGAGAAGATGACAAGATGGAGAAGTTAGCACGACTGTATTTGAAGGAAGTCGTCTCCAGACATGGAATACCAATCTCTATTATCTCTGATAGGGATGGCAGATTTATTTCAAGATTCTGGCAGACATTACAGCAAGCATTAGGAACTCGTCTAGACATGAGTACTGCCTATCATCCACAAACTGATGGGCAGAGCGAAAGGATGATACAAACGCTTGAAGACATGCTACGAGCATGTGTTATTGATCTTGGAAACAGTTGGGATCGACATCTACCGTTAGCAGAATTTTCCTACAACAACAGCTACCATTCAAGCATTGAGATGGCGCCGTTTGAAGCACTTTATGGTAGAAAGTGCAGGTCTCCGATTTTTTGGAGTGAAGTGGGGGATAGACAGATTACGGGTCCGGAGATTATACAAGAAACTACCGAGAAGATCATCCAAATTCAACAACGGTTGAAAACCGCCCAAAGTCGACAAAAGAGCTACGCTGACATTAAAAGAAAAGATATAGAATTTGAAATTGGAGAGATGGTCATGCTTAAAGTTGCACCTTGGAAAGGCGTTGTTCGATTTGGTAAACGAGGGAAATTAAATCCAAGGTATATTGGACCATTCAAGATTATTGATCGTGTCGGACAAGTAGCATACCGACTTGAGTTACCTCAACAACTCGCGGCTGTACATAACACTTTCCACGTCTCGAATTTGAAGAAATGTTTTGCTAAAGAAGATCTCACTATTCCGTTAGATGAAATCCAAATCAACGAAAAACTTCAATTCATCGAAGAACCCGTCGAAATAATGGATCGTGAGGTTAAAAGACTTAAGCAAAACAAGATACCAATTGTTAAGGTTCGATGGAATGCTCGTAGAGGACCCGAGTTCACCTGGGAGCGTGAAGATCAGATGAAGAAGAAATACCCGCATCTATTTCCAGAAGATTCGTCAACACCTTCAACAGCTTAAAATTTAGGGACGAAATTTATTTAACGGGTAGGTACTGTAGTGACCCGAACTTTTCCATGTTTATATATATTAATTGAGATTGATATTTACATGATTAAATGTTTCCAACATGTTAAGCAATCAAACTTGTTAAGACTTGATTAATTGAAATATGTTTCATATAGACAATTGACCACCCAAGTTGACCGGTGATTCACGAACGTTAAAACTTGTAAAAACTATATGATGACATATATATGGATATATATATATATATATATATATATATATGTATATACATATACATATATATATATATGTATATACATATACATATATATATATATATATATATATATATATATATATATATATATATATATATATATATATATATATATATATATATAGTTAACATGATACTATCAGCCGTGCGTATGAGCCTGTCATTCTCATTTAGGTTGTGATTGTGACTTAGCTCAGCATCAACCGTGCGTATGAGCCTGTCAGCCGTACGAGTGAGGCTTCACTCGGACGTCTGACTAAGTCTAACATAGTCAAACATCCACATCTCATTCCTGCAGTTGCTGTAACCACATACAAACACGAATAGGATAATAACGAACGATCATGGTGGCATGTAAACTGTTGTACCTGCAATGGACGTGGGTAGATGTCTAGGGACTTGCATGTAGTGACCCGAACTTTTCCATGTTTATATATATTAATTGAGATTGATATTTACATGATTAAATGTTTCCAACATGTTAAGCAATCAAACTTGTTAAGACTTGATTAATTGAAATAGGTTTCATATAGACAATTGACCACCCAAGTTGACCGGTGATTCACGAACGTTAAAACTTGTAAAAACTATATGATGACATATATATGGTATTATATATAGTTAACATGATATTATGATAAGTAAACATATCATTAATTATATTAACAATGAACTACATATGTAAAAACAAGACTACTAACTTAATGATTTTGAAACGAGACATATATGTAACGATTATCGTTGTAACGACATTTAATGTATATATATCATATTAAGAGATATTCATACATGATAATATCATGATAATATAATAATTTAAAATATCATTTGATATTATAAACATTGGGTTAACAACATTTAACAAGATCGTTAACCTAAAGGTTTCAAAACAACACTTACATGTAACGACTAACGATGACTTAACGACTCAGTTAAAATGTATATACATGTAGTGTTTTAATATGTATTTATACACTTTTGAAAGACTTCAATACACTTATCAAAATACTTCTACTTAACAAAAATGCTTACAATTACATCCTCGTTCAGTTTCATCAACAATTCTACTCGTATGCACCCGTATTCGTACTCGTACAATACACAGCTTTTAGATGTATGTACTATTGGTATATACACTCCAATGATCAGCTCTTAGCAGCCCATGTGAGTCACCTAACACATGTGGGAACCATCATTTGGCAACTAGCATGAAATATCTCATAAAATTACAAAAATATGAGTAATCATTCATGACTTATTTACATGAAAACAAAATTACATATCCTTTATATCTAATCCATACACCAACGACCAAAAACACCTACAAACACTTTCATTCTTCAATTTTCTTCATCTAATTGATCTCTCTCAAGTTCTATCTTCAAGTTCTAAGTGTTCTTCATATATTTTACAAGTTCTAGTTACATAAAATCAAGAATACTTTCAAGTTTGCTAGCTCACTTCCAATCTTGTAAGGTGATCATCCAACCTCAAGAAATCTTTGTTTCTTACAGTAGGTTATCATTCTAATACAAGGTAATAATCATATTCAAACTTTGGTTCAATTTCTATAACTATAACAATCTTATTTCAAGTGATGATCTTACTTGAACTTGTTTTCGTGTCATGATTCTGCTTCAAGAACTTCGAGCCATCCAAGGATCCATTGAAGCTAGATCCATTTTTCTCTTTTCCAGTAGGTTTATCCAAGGAAATTAAGGTAGTAATGATGTTCATAACATCATTCGATTCATACATATAAAGCTATCTTATTCGAAGGTTTAAACTTGTAATCACTAGAACATAGTTTAGTTAATTCTAAACTTGTTCGCAAACAAAAGTTAATCCTTCTAACTTGACTTTTAAAATCAACTAAACACATGTTCTATATCTATATGATATGCTAACTTAATGATTTAAAACCTGGAAACACGAAAAACACCGTAAAACCGGATTTACGCCGTCGTAGTAACACCGCGGGCTGTTTTGGGTTAGTTAATTAAAAACTATGATAAACTTTGATTTAAAAGTTGTTATTCTGAGAAAATGATTTTTATTATGAACATGAAACTATATCCAAAAATTATGGTTAAACTCAAAGTGGAAGTATGTTTTCTAAAATGGTCATCTAGACGTCGTTCTTTCGACTGAAATGACTACCTTTACAAAAACGACTTGTAACTTATTTTTCCGACTATAAACCTATACTTTTTCTGTTTAGATTCATAAAATAGAGTTCAATATGAAATCATAGCAATTTGATTCACTCAAAACGGATTTAAAATGAAGAAGTTATGGGTAAAACAAGATTGGATAATTTTTCTCATTTTAGCTACGTGAAAATTGGTAACAAATCTATTCCAACCATAACTTAATCAACTTGTATTGTATATTATGTAATCTTGAGATACCATAGACACGTATACAATGTTTCGACCTATCATGTCGACACATCTATATATATTTTGGAACAACCATAGACACTCTATATGTGAATGTTGGAGTTAGCTATACAGGGTTGAGGTTGATTCCAAAATATATATAGTTTGAGTTGTGATCAATACTGAGATACGTATACACTGGGTCGTGGATTGATTCAAGATAATATTTATCGATTTATTTCTTTACATCTAACTGTGGACAACTAGTTATAGGTTACTAACGAGGACAGCTGACTTAATAAACTTAAAACATCAAAATATATTAAAAGTGTTGTAAATATATTTTGAACATACTTTAATATATATGTATATATTGTTATAGGTTCGTGAATCAACAGTGGCCAAGTCTTACTTCCCGACGAAGTAAAAATCTGTGAAAGTGAGTTATAGTCCCACTTTTAAAATCTAATATTTTTGGGATGAGAATACATGCAGGTTTTATAAATGATTTACAAAATAGACACAAGTACGTGAAACTACATTCTATGGTTGAATTATCGAAATCGAATATGCCCCTTTTTATTAAGTCTGGTAATCTAAGAATTAGGGAACAGACACCCTAATTGACGCGAATCCTAAAGATAGATCTATTGGGCCTAACAAACCCCATCCAAAGTACCGGATGCTTTAGTACTTCGAAATTTATATCATATCCGAAGGGTGTCCCGGAATGATGGGGATATTCTTATATATGCATCTTGTTATTGTCGGTTACCAGGTGTTCACCATATGAATGATTTTTATCTCTATGTATGGGATGTGTATTGAAATATGAAATCTTGTGGTCTATTGTTACGATTTGATATATATAGGTTAAACCTATAACTCACCAACATTTTTGTTGACGTTTAAAGCATGTTTATTCTCAGGTGAATATTAAGAGCTTCCGCTGTTGCATACTAAAATAAGGACAAGATTTGGAGTCCATGTTTGTATGATATTGTGTAAAAACTGCATTCAAGAAACTGATTTCGATGTAACATATTTGTATTGTAAACCATTATGTAATGGTCGTGTGTAAACAGGATATTCTAGATTATCATTATTTGATAATCTACGTAAAGCTTTTTAAACCTTTATTTATGAAATAATGGTTATGGTTTGTTTTAAAAATGAATGCAGTCTTTGAAAAACGTCTCATATAGAGGTCAAAACCTCGCAACGAAATCAATTAATATGGAACGTTTTTAATCAATAAGAACGGGACATTTCATTGCATAAAATGCATCAACAGAAGGTGTGAGTTGTAAGAAAAGGAAGGAGGTGAATTTATAAGAAAATATCCGACAGAACAATTAAAATGGACGATCGCATTTAAAGCGGATCCTAATTCCTTTTGTTACCGGAGCATCAAATCTTATTACAAAGATTTTCTTCAAATCCCTTGAAATCTGGAAATCAATCATATCTACGTCAAATGATAAGATGAATCTACACTTACTCATTTCACTCTTCTATGTTAGCTTCATTCGTACTCTTCATATAAATGGATTGTTTATCCAAATTATTCGCTGATGATAAAACTCTAATTTTCAGTCTGTATGCATCATGAAAACATACTTATTATCATTCACGACCTTTCCACTCAAATTTCGGGACGAAATTTCTTTAACGGGTAGGTACTGTGACAACCCGGGAATTTCCAATCAAATTTAAACTTTATCTTTATATTATTCCGACACGATAAGCAAAGTTTGTTAAGTTAAATCTCAAGAATTTTAAATTGTGTTCATACATTCATTATAACCTCGACCAAATTCAGACGATTCACGAACCGTTATATATAAATAAATATGTATATATATGTATATATATATATTATAACTTGAGAATATTAATAAAGTATTAAACGTATAATACTTTACATGATCGTATTTGTTTCAATATGTTTATCGATGGAATTAGAAGATAATATCAAATTGTTGATTTATCAGATACATTATGATATGATTACAGGTCTATGTTATGAGGTCCACTGTGATTTAAGAAATCTATTCTTTTTGACAACATTCGGAAAATGGTAAAGTGATTTATAAGTAAGAACGTGAAGTGTAAATAACTTAGATGTTGGATATCGACAAGTTAAGTAACTCGACATTTTTCATTAAGATGATTTCATACGTTTATTTAACCTTTGAACTTTATCCCATGCTTCACCAACAAACTGTAATTTAAAAACTTGAAACCTATTATGAATATATATGATTCTACTTTTTTTAAAACATTTTATGATATAACGATTTCCATTATTTTAACCTTTAAACAAAATGATTCTTAAAAATATATTTGGTTTTGGAAAACAAAATTATTATATTTATTTGATTTAGTTTCAAACGTACAAAAACGTTTTCAGTTTAAAAAGAACTTTATTATTAAAACGTATATAACTTTTATAAATATCTAGAACCACTTTTGACAACTCATTACTTAACCAGTATGATAAAGATAACGATATTTATATTTTATTTTATTAAATATATATAACGATTTAAATTAATATTATATATATTTATACGCGTATTATACGTACATAGTTTTATACTTTTACTATACTTAAACTTTACCTTTACTTTATTTTTAATTTACTTTAAATTTAATAATTCACTTTAATAATTTATACTTTAATAATTCACTTTAATAATTCATACTTTAATAATTCACTTTAATAATTCATACTTTAATAATTCACTTTAATAATTCATACTTTAATAATTCACTTTAATAATTCAAAAATCTATTATAAATAGAATTCAATAGGTTTCATTATTTCATAGAAACTTGAAAATATTTTCTCTAAACTCTCTCAATCGATTTACATATATATATTTACTCCGTATTATTTCAAGATATTATTAGTATACATAAAATATTACGTCAGAGTGCTGTCCGAGTGATTTTGAAATTGTTTTTCGAGTGGGATTGGATTAAGGAAATTATGGGTTATAACTATGGAGGTGATTGGCATGGTTCATGGGTATGCTCGTGAGGTCAATATAGTGTTTATCATCTCCGTTGTGTCTACGTACCTTTCCTGCAATATTGAATCTCAATATTGATACGTTCGTGAATCCGAGGCCAACCTTGCACTTGTTAAATGACGTTATATGTATTTTTACTACGAAATACAGTATGGTGAGTTTCATTTACCTTTTTACCCTTTATATTTTTGGGACTGAGAATACATGCGCTTTTATAAATGTTTGACGAAATAGACACAAGTAATTGAAACTACATTCTATGATTGAATTATCGAAATCGAATATGCCCCTTTTTATTAAAGTCTGGTAATCTAAGAATTAGAGAACAGACACCCTAATTGACGCAAATCCTAAAGATAGATCTATTGGGCCTAACAAACCCCATCCAAAGTACCGGATGCTTTAGTACTTCGAAATTACATGTCCGAAGGAGGATCCCGGAATGATAGGGGATATTCTTATATGTATCTAGTTAATGTCGGTTACCAGGTGTTCACCATATGAATGATTATTTTTTGTCTCTATGCATGGGACGTATATTTATGAGAACTGGAAATGAAATTCTTGTGGTCTATTAAAATGATGGAAATAAATGATTATGATAAACTAATGAACTCACCAACCTTTTGGTTGACACTTTAAAGCATGTTTATTCTCAGGTGTTAAAGAAATCTTTCGCTGTGCATTTGCTCATTTTAAAGATATTACTTGGAGTCTTTCATAGCATATTTCGAAGAACGTTGCATTCGAGTCATTGAGTTCATCAAAGATTATTATTAAATCAATTTATAGTTGGATAGTAGATATTATGAAATGGTATGCATGCCTGTCAATTTTTAATGTAAAGAAATATTGTCTTTTAAAAAGAATGCAATGTTTGTAAAATGTATCATATAGAGGTCAAATACCTCGCAATGTAATCAACTATTGTGAATCGTTTATAATGTATATGAACGGGTCCTTTCACGTTTATTCACCATGCATAGACCTGTATATAAAGTATGGTGTGAAGAATTGTTGTGTAGTATAGAATTAAATGATCGGGTAGCTAGTTTAACCGATCGATCTTTTATTAGATTTTTGTTAGGAGGTTCGATGCGCCACATGTCATTACTAGACATGGCTCAGGCTTTACGTATATATACGCCTGAGGAGTTAGCATCTGCCGATTGTAGAGGGTTGATACTAAATGGTAGAAAGATAGATGAAAATTTTGATACACATGGTGTATGGAGTCAAATGACAAGCCATCACCGATTCAAAGGGGGAAATTACTCTTATTTGGATATAGATAGAGCTGAATTAAGAGTAATTCATAGGTTTTTAGCTAATTCGATTACACAAAGAGGTAAGAACAAGGAAAAGGTAAATGAACAGGATTTGTTTTACCATATGTGTATTCGAGACCCACAAAGCGCTGTAAGTATACCTTATTGTGTGGGTTATTATTTATCAGCTATGGTTAGGGGGATGAGACCGCATAGCATAATAGGAGGTGGTATATTTATTACTTTGATTGCTGAATATCTCGGTGTGGATATAAGTCGGGGGGATTATTAGTCGAAGAACCAGAACCCCGCGATACAATAGGTTTAAATGTATACCATGGTGCGAAAGTTTTGAAGAGGCGAAATAACGCCGCAGTACAATACCATGGTAGACATCCACATGTTGAGAGAAACCAACAGCAAGGTAATGTAGGAGGGGGAAATGAAATGCAAGAAATGCAAAGATTTATAGCTTCACAGGAGTACGAAAATGCTAGACAGAGAGCATTTGAAGATTGGCAAGTTCATCAAAACCAAATCATAGCTTATTGCCAACATATAGGTAGAAACTATATTCCTACTCCAAAGCCCATATTCCCTCCCTGGTCTATAGAGATTCAACCACCGTATCCTACGTATAACCCAGCCGAAGCATTCTATAGCACCTATGGTTATGCATGGAACCCCTATTGGTATCAGTATCATCCCTAGTCTACTTAGTTTTATTTATTTTGTAATTTGTAATGTTGATACGTTTAATACTTATGTTAATATTGTAATAGTTTTTATAGTTTTCTAACTTTTATTCTTAGATTTTAATAATTTTTGAATGTGGGGTAATATACCAAACTTCAAAAATATGTATATATGTTTGCAGTTTATCTTATGTACACAACAGGGTAAAACAACGCATTTTCAAAGACTGGCATTAAGTTCAGCAAAAGCAACTAATTTTGATGACAAGATGCAAAATATATGTGAAATAACAACAAGACGTAATGAACAAATGATATGCACCATTTATCATTCAGCAAGCAAACACAAATATGTTTGAAAACTTTGGTAAAATTTAATCATTTTCACACAAATCACCCTCAATAATTTAAATTGTTACTGATTTCTTGCAAATGAGGGCATTGCAAGATCTTAAGTGTGGGAAGGGGTTAAATTCTTTCGTGGTTACCATTAAAAATACTAGTAAAGCAGTAGTTGTATTAGAATCTAGTGCTCTCTGATAATAAAGAACAGCCCTAGTCTTATATACTGACTACCCAATTCTAGTAAAATTTTTCAAAATTTTCAATTAAATGAACTCAAAATCATGTTTATACATATTTATGAACGATAAAACTAGGTTTTAACACCGAAATTATTGTTACCTCGGAAAGGACATAAATTGAGAAACAAACCAAAATGTTAAAATTCATTTAAAATGGAATAGAGGACAATAAAAAGGAAAATAAAAGCCAAGTGTGGGAAAATTCTCCAAGTTATTCAAAACATATGTCACATATTTTTGTACAAATAACTGAAAATACTTTTGCTTTGGACTAAACTAAAATTTTTTACCTGATTTACTGTAAGAAAGATGGATCTACACGATGAATCAATTCCATCATTAAAAGGAAGTAAAGTCTTCCGAAAAAGAAACGCGCTTCTTGATTTAGGTCATGAAGTTGTCGTCCAGACCAGCTGTAGGTTGACGAAAAACCTAGAAAAGTCATCACTAAAATCAGCAGGAAATCCACGGACCTCAGCATTAAACAGGGTCGCCAAGTGGTCAGATTTATCCTAACCATGAGAAGAATTTATCTC
The DNA here is from genome assembly GCF_046630445.1 of Rutidosis leptorrhynchoides. NCBI lineage: Eukaryota > Viridiplantae > Streptophyta > Magnoliopsida > Asterales > Asteraceae > Rutidosis > Rutidosis leptorrhynchoides. Next base: position 232,580,634 of record NC_092343.1, on the reverse strand, counting down.
GTACAATGGGGGGCACCATGCAAATTAGCTGGATAAGACTAATGAATCAGATCCTCAGAAAGGATAATCTCCTTAAAAGATCAAAAATCAGCTTTTAAGCCTGATATTACTCAATCCTAGAGATTGACCTTAAAGATTGAGAATTCAAACTCATGGAATTCAATGATATCTAAACTCGAGCTTGAACGAGAAAATATTTTGATCAAATTATAAACCGATTTATTTTCTGAAAACCCATTTTCAATGCGTTCATTACCATTGAACGTAAAATCCTAGGAATTCACCTGGAATTTATTAGGTCATCTGAACCAAATCGGGTGTCAACCGTAAGAACGGTGGTTGCATAGCATGGTCAAGGACAGAACCTTGTGCCAAACCTACAAATTATAAGGGTGAGCTTTACTATTGCTCCTACCAAGGATAGTAATTGCGTCTGACACGTTATAGACCATAATTAAAAGCATGTCAGGGGACATTGCCTTAACAGTTGCTTGTTCAACGCTTTCCTTTACAACCGGACGGTAGTTTACCGAAAGGTAATATACGGGACAAGTAAACTGGACGTGTTGCTTTCCAAATATAAGGTTAGCAAGTGGGTGACACAAAACCATAAGTTTTGAGCTAAAATTTTCAAATCTGAAACCCACCAAGCCCACAAAAATATTTTGCAAACACCGGTGAAGGGTTATTCCGGAAAACTTATCTAGGGTAAAAACTAGATTTAATTTTCAAAAGATCAAATGTTTTCATAAAGATCCAATTTCCTTAATGGATCTAAATTTTTATAGTCATGTGGGACTGTAAACCTATCGTTACTACCATTGTTTATACTGCCGTATAGAAATAACTGATGTACAAAGTGTGAAGAATAAAGAAGTGATTCTAGTATTTCAAGACGATATTGCTTGAGAACAAGCAACACTCAAGTGTGGGAATATTTGATAATGCTAAAAACGAACATATATTTCATAGCATTATTCCCCAAGAAAGACAAGCTTTTAGTTGCAAGTGTTCTATTTAAAAGTGATATTCGTTTAAATAATAAAAGGTGAAGACAAAAGACAGATTCGACGAATTGAAGACGCAAACGACCAAAAAGCTCAAAAGTACAAAATACAATCAAAGAGGTTCCAATTATTGATAAGAAACATCTCAAAATTACAAGAGTACAAGATTCAAAACGCAAAGTACAAGATATTAAATTGTACGCAAGGACGTTCGAAAATCCAGAACCGGGACATGAGTCAACTCTCAACGCTCGACGCAATGGACTAAAAATTACGAGTCAACTATGCATATGAATATAATATAATATATAATTAATTCTTAAAATTAATATATATATTATAATATATTTATAAATCGTTGGTAAGAAAGAAGCCAAAGGAGGGTGAGCCCGCGACTCGCGGAGTTTGAAGGAAAAAGTTGCCGCGAGTCGCGGAGTACCCCTGAACTCAATTCCCTATAAAGCCAACCGAATTATGATCATTTTCAATATCATATATCCATCAATCTCTCTATCTATATACGTAATATATATATATATATATAATTTATATTTATATTTTAATTTTAATTTTAAATCCTAATAATAAGGGTATGTTAACAAATGTTGTAAGGGTGTAAGTCGAAATTCTGTCTGTGTAACGCTACGCTATTTTTAATCATTGTAAGTTATGTTCAACCTTTTTATATTAATGTCTCGTAGCTAAGTTATTATTATGCTTATTTAATCCGAAGTAATCATGATGTTGGGCTAATTACTAAAATTGGGTAATTGGGCTTTGTACCATAATTGGGGTTTGGACAAAAGAACGACACTTGTGAAAATTAGACTATGGGCTATTAATGGGCTTTATATTTGTTTAACTAAATGATAGTTTGTTAATGTTAATATAAAGATTTACAATTGTGCGTCCCTATAAATTACCATATACACTCGATCGAACACGATGGGCGGGGTATTTATATGTACGAATAATCGTTCATTTAACCGGACACGGGAATGGATTAATAGCCACTAGAATAATTAAAACAGGGGTGAAATTATGTACAAGGACACTTGGTATAATTGATAACAAAATATTAAAACCTTGGGTTACACTCAGTCGACATCCTGGTGTAATTATTAAACAAAGTATTAAAATCTTGTTACAGTTTAATTCCCCAATTAGTTGGAATATTTAACTTCGGGTATAAGGATAATTTGACGAGGACACTCGCACTTTATATTTATGACTGATGGACTGTTATGGACAAAAACCAGACGGACATATTAAATAATCCAGGACAAAGGACAATTAACCCATGGGCATAAAACTAAAATCAACACGTCAAACATCATGGTTACGGAAGTTTATATAAGCATAATTCTTTTATTTCATATTTAATTTCCTTTATTTTATATTTAATTGCACTTCTAATTATCGCATTTTTATTCATTGTTATTGTATTTAATTGCACTTTTAATTATCGTACTTTTTAATTATCGCAAGTTTATTTTATCGCACTTTTATTATTCGTAATTTCATTATCGTTATTTACTTTACTCTTTAAATTAAGTCTTTTATTTAATATTTTACATTTGGTTTTAACTGCGACTGAAGAATTAAAATCGACAAACCGGTCATTAAACGGTAAAAAACCCCCCCTTTATAATAATAATATTACTTATATATATTTGTATTTTTATAAAAGTAAACTAATATAGCGTTAAGCTTTGTTTAAAGATTTTCCCTGTGGAACGAACCGGACTTACTAAAAACTACACTACTGTATGATTAGGTACACTGCCTATAAGTGTTGTAGCAAGGTTTAAGTATATCCATTCTCTAAATAAATAAATATCTTGTGTAAAATTGTATCGTAATTAATAGTATTTCCTTGTAAAATTTAATAGTATTTTATACCCCTTAGCTTTAACATCACGAGTCGTTGAGTTCATCAAGATTATTATTAAGTCAATTATAGTTAGATGTATTATGAAATGGTATGCATGCCGTCAACTTTCGACGAAATGAAAGATTGTCTTTTCAAAAACGAATGCAATGTTTGTAAATGTATCATATAGAGGTCAAGTATCTCGCGATGTAATCAACTGTTGTGAATCATTTACAATCGATAGGGACTTCGTCCGGATGGATTAGGACGGGTATTCACAGTTGGTATCAGAGCGGTGGTCTTAGCGAACCAGGTCTGCATTAGTGTGTATAACTGATAAGTCGTTAGGATGCATTAGTGAGTCTGGACTTCGACCGTGTATGCATGTCAAAAGTTTTGCTTATCATTTCATGTTGAAAATTACTTGTTTATCATCCTTAAAGTCTAGACACGTCTTACTGCCGCTATTACATAGACAGTGTATAGATAAATTCATATCTTAGCATATATGTTGTTGTTACTTTGCCTGACAGCTTCCGTAGATTCCTCTGTAACTTATGGGATTTTAGTATTATATATGCATATGTAAATTATGTATTGTAGAGTACTAATCTATATCCTATAATCTATTTCTTATCGAAATGTCCTTCATCTGATCGTACGAGATGAATCCCTCAACTAGTTCGAATTCCTCGGATCCCGACAGCTATTCCGATATGGAGTTTCACCTATCAGCGTCACCGGAATAAATCAACCAATCAGTCATCCCCAATTCATCTGATGGGTTCATAGTCAACTTAATGAATGGAGACGCGAAGAAGGCGATCCTTTCCACCAACCAAATTACCCTCTTGACGATGAACCAGAAGCACTCACCGGCGAACCTGTTCGCAACACCATTTATACCCTTTTTGCCAGAATTTTTCATCTTGAGACTGCCATTAACGGAACTAGAGAAGATATCCGATCTCTATCTCACACTGATAACCAACCAGGGTTAGTAGAAGAAGTTAAAGAACTCCGAGCTCGAATGTTAACTTTAGAGAGCACGGTACACAATTTGCAAGCACCGGCAGTATCACCAACACCAGTAACCTCACCAGACTCAGCACCAATGGCACCAGTACCACCAACAACTCAAGTTTCAACATCACACGCCTCAACATCTCATTTCGTACCTCGAGTATAATCATCGTACTACGTATCGTCCTACATTAATTATCTTCGTTCTTCATGGAAATTAATGTAATCTCTAATGTTTTAGAGATTATGTATTCTAGCTCAAACCGAAAAGCAAATGAGATTAATATTATAATAACTCATTAAATTCATGATTATATCTGAAGAAAATATATATGTAAATATATTTTCATAAAGATTGTAATTAAAAATTCTTTTGTACAAACTGATAATGGTGAAAATATTTTAACGGGTAGGTAATACCCGAGGAATATTTAAATTTCACATTAATAAGTTACACTGTATATTCTTCGAAGCTGATTCAACAGTCATTTACTATCCTACTCACATCCACCGATATACTTATCCGTTCACCGCAGAATAACCATTTTTATTCAATTTCATATTCGGATTTTGACCTATCAGAATCCAACAAGTGGCACAATGAAGAAAACATATGATAAAATAAAAATTGTTAGAAACAGACTAATTAACTATGAGAAATTGTGTTAAGAATGCACGCTAACTGTTCCTAGCTAACTGATTACATTTTATTTTATCGCAATTTAATTATCGCAATTTACTTTCTCGCAATTTACATTCTCGCAATTTTATTTATTGTCATTTAATTTCTGTATTTATTTTACGCACTTTAAATATCGGGACACGTATACAAGGTTTTGACATATCATATCGACGCATATATATATATATATATATATATATTATTTTGAATAACCATAGACACTCTATATGCAGTAATGATCGAGTTCTCTATACAGGGTTGAGGTTTATTCTATAATAATATATATACTTTGAGTTGTGATCGAGTCTGAGACATGTACAAGGGTCACGATACATATTAATTAATTCGAATATTGTATATTAAACTATATATGATGTATTGGACTGTTAACTGTGGACTATCGACTGTGGACTAATAACATTGGACAATTAAAATGAATTAAAATATTGATTATAACATATGAAACTAAACATTTCTTAAAGTTTGCCACTTGATTTCATCTTAAACCTCATTTGTATCTTGACGATTACAATCTGCGTTCAAACATTTCATGATTCTTGAAAAACACCTCAATCCAAAGAATGAATCGACGCACTTCAACGACAAAAGAAAAGATTAATGCATATAATTATGCACCTAAAAACACTCGGAACCTGAGTAAACGTTAAACACGTATCTGTGTTAACTCTTTTGGCATTGTTATTACCAAAAATAACTTTTCAATTCCTTTTCAAAATTAGTCAATTTTGTAACAGCTTCAGCAAGTCAACTTTGACTTTTCGTTCGAAACAACCTTATTATAACCTTGATATATATGCGTACTCTTTTATTGTTACCGGGGAAGCTTTTATATTCCACCATATTACCAGCAGACGTACCAGCAACCTCGTTGCTTCTTGGTTTAAACTCTCCAATAAATCATTATATTATTCATTGAAACCCTATCATATACTCATTCGCATCTTGTAACGAGAACTGCCATACCAATTACCGTGAATTAGCAATCAGTACTTTGAAAACTCACAACATATCTACATCAACAGTTATATGTATGACATTTATCTCCTAGAATTATGATCTCCCATTCTGAAATTCTGAAACGCATTCAGTCACAAATCAATACTCTGAATGTTGAAAAAGCTGAATGAAGCAGCAGAAACCATAGACAACCATAAACGCCCTTAATCATCGGAAGTTTGATGATAAAGAATAGTATGTTGGAAAAGCTTAGAAAAGTTAGAACTGGAAAACTGATTGAGCAAACTACGAAGGAGTCTTTGAACAAATCACAAGAACTAAGCTTGTACATTAAGAATCCTGATGATTCTGTTTCTGATGAAATCTTTAGCGAATACCTTACTTCTGACTCCAAACTCTTGCGGATAAATTTTCTTCACCACCCTTCGATATTAGAAATTCCAAGATATCATCGTATCTTTCATTATAAATATCCACTATATTTTTGAAGATATTTTCATAACTATTCTTATCTGAAATCATTAATCTCTTCGTGCTATCAGTGTTACATCATATAGAAACTTTTAGTTTCTATATTCTGTAAACTTTCGAGCTTAAAATACTAATGTTATTGAAGTAATGTTGGGAACTGATGCATGAGTTAGTATAATATAATGACACTTGATCAACGTGATTATATTACAGTAAGTCATGATGAGTTTCTAATGGAATGTGATGATTCACAGATCATAACGTCATCATGTGCCATGTTACATGACTCTTGTATTCTATTTAAACTTCTAAATTATCAAGGAAATATTTCTTGATGATTCGGTCTTTTACAGAGTATTCTGGTAATTTAACAGATCAAGATCGTGCCATTGCCATTTCCTTCTTAGACCATTAACAGTGTTCATTACGAAACTTATATCTGCAAATTCTGGACCATTACAAGAGATGCTCAATCGCAAGAAGAAGAAATGAAGGGACAAAGCTCCAAAATAGAAATTGGAGTATAAATCGCAGCAAGTAGAAGAGAGTATTAACTGTGGATGACAATGATTATAGGAAACCGAATTAGGGACATTGAAATATAAGGGGAGATATAAAGCTCAATAACAACACGGAAATTACAAACTGTGGGTAATAATAGGAATATCAATATAAAGACACGGTAGAATTAAAAATAATATCACCTCAAGGTACTAGTAGGAGTAAACAGATTTTTCTAGTGGAAGATTGAAAAGAAGGATGCCAGAAATGATAATTAGAAAAATATCAAGGATTAGAACGGGATTAAGCATTTCACAATCTTTTGGATATATGGACTAAGAAAGAAAGTATAGGAATGGTGAGAATAATGGAACGGAATAGTTTAATTTATAATGGATATATCAGACAGAGAAATCGAGGCAGATCACCGTATTTAATTATAGAGATCTTAATAACCTTATTCGCCGAAGAATCAAATCTTTTAGATTTCGAAGATTTTCTTTTAAATCTCTTGAATTCCGGAATTCAAACGTGACTACATTAAAAGCTAAGGTTAATCTTTATTCACTCTTTTGTGATAGCTTCACTCGTACGCTTCACATAATCGAATTGTTTTATCTATATTACTCAATGGTGATAAAAACTCTATTTATCAGCTCATATTCTTCATGAAAACATTTTTATTGTTACCCACAACGACCACCTTCAAATTTCGGGACGAAATTTCTTTAACGGGTAGGTACTATGATGACCCGAAAATTTCCGATCAAATTTAAACTTTATTTTCAAATAACTTTGACATGATAAGCAAAGTCTATGTAATTGAATCTTGAAATTTTGAACTGTTGTTATACATTCATTTAACCTTTGTCCATTTCTGGCGATTCACGAACTGTTGTTTGTAAATTAATATGTATATATACGAAATTTGAAATATATATATATATATATATATATATATATATATATATATATATATATATATATATATATATATATATATATATATATATATATATATATATATATATATATATTTTAAATTGTTATTGTTATCATTATTAATATTATGAATATCATTATTGTTATTATTATAATATAATTAGTAATATTATTATTTGTATTATTATTATTACAAAAGTTAATGAAATTTTTATAATTATTGATATAAAGCAACTTATTATTATTTGTAGTATTATTATTATGTAATTATTATTAATAATATTTAGTAATATTATTATTATTTATTAATTAATAGAATTATTATTTTTGAAATTAATTTTAGATATTAAATCATGAAAAAAGGGATCCAATTTCGTTACACATAACAATCAATCACTAATATAATCTGTTTTATATAAGCAAACTAGTACAAATTGTTTCCACCTAATTCCAGTAACAAACAAACACAGATAAAGGGAGGATGTACTTTTCTTCTGACAGAATATTTTCTGTCGATGAAATCCAACTACGAAACAAAGATTAAATCGAATTATATGATCACATTAAACCCATTGACATTTAACCCACTCACTATACTTTTCCATTTTAATTCGAGAGTATGCAACAACACCACTCACCTACACGATCGTAACCCAACAAAACCATATTCATACATATCAACCACCCGTTACCATCATTTAATATTACTCGTCACTGATATGTGTCGATCAAACCACCATAGTACACCACCTTAACCGAATCTTGCAACTCACCATCTTTAAACCGTAAACACCTACTACTAATGAATTTGTTTCGGTTTAGATTGAATGAACACGAAGCCACCACTGTAGTGTAAACCACAGTCCGCCACCATCACCTATAATCACTACCACAAAACCACGACACCTTAGTGTTTGATAACCATTTAACCATCATCACCTTCATTAATTCCTTTAGTCAATCACACCCACAATTACCTTTCTTTCTTTTGTTAGTAGTCGAACCAAAGCACCATTTTCTTCGAAACCCATTGTTGATACACTATATATTTTCTGTTTCTAATCAAATTATATCACAGCTGCTGCTACACTAACCTCCTGTTTTCTTTCAATCCGTAAACTCCAAACTACAGCCTCTTATCGCTGCTACTACTTTCTTTCTTTTCTGCAGCAGTTTGACACACAAAGAACACCTAATTACCATCGATATGCTACTGGTTTACTGCTGTGTTTTTCTGTATAGTGGACGACAGAAACATGGACAGAAGGATGATGATAGTGATCGTGGGAATGGAGATAAGAGATCAAATTATTGCAGGCCTTTTAATTTATTTATACTACAACTTACTATAACTTGATAGTATATTTAATATTACAAATTGTTAGTGGGAGCCGTTAAATATGTTGTCACTTTTCTTTTTAGGCGACAAACACAAAAGCAACCGAACCCTACCATGTAAACCTTTCCAGCTGTGTTGATAACTCACGTTACGTGTATTGAGGGAGAGATTTTATCATATGGCCGACATCATAGCAGTTACATTTATAAATTAATCAACATGGGCTGTACGTTTGTTGTTGCTATTGGGATATCATGGAGTTTTCACTAGGTGGGCCGTGATTTACTTGAGCATTTAGACCGAAGCAGAAAGCTGGACAGCCACTTTATTTTTATTTATTTATTTTTTTTTGATCACAATGTTAGAATGATGACGATGAATACGGGATAAGTAATGATACATGATAATGAGTATGATGATGATAATTAGTGTAAATGTGATAAAGAATGATGATGATGCCGTATATATGATGAAGGATGATGATGAAGTAACGATGTTAATACACTAAAGAAGATAATGATGTTGATGATGATGGTGATGCATGATAAGGATTTAGATGATGATGATGATAACTTATGATGATAATTTGGGATGATAATTAATGATGATGATAGAGGATAATAGTGTATGATTTATGATGAAGATGATAAGTCGTTTTGTACAAGTTATAACGATTTAAGTTAAGAGTAATTTCAGAAAAATCAACCGTGGAGGAGTGGTTAAGTTTGTGGATGTTTAAGCGAGAGGTCTCGAGTTCGAGTCTTGGCAATGGCGTTCCATTCTTTTTGAAGCCTAATTTGTATGAGGTAGTAATTTTGTGATATTATTATTATTATTATTATTATTATTATTATTATTATTATTATTATTATTATTATTATTATTATTATTATTATTATCATTATAATTATTATTATCATATCATTATTAGGAATATAAGTATTATTATTATTATTATTATTATTATTATTATTATTATTATTATTATTATTATTATTATTATTATTATTATTATTATTATATTTATTATTACTAGAATCATTATTACTGTTATTATTATCATTATTATTATTATTAGTATTATTATTTTTATAACAAATTATTGATTTTTGATATAAAACTAACTACAAATATATATATATATATATATATATATATATATATATATATATATATATATATATATATATATATATATATATATATATATATATATATATATATATATATATATATATATATATATTGTAATATAACTCTATGTATGAATATTGATTATTTTACAAAATAACTATATATAAGTTATAACTAAAGATATAAATATAAATATATATATATATATATATTTATGTAACTACAACACTAAATATATATAAATATTATGTAGAAGGAATTATGTGATTATATGTGTTAATATATATAATTGAATATAGGTTCGTGAATCCGAGGCCAACCCTGCATTGTTCAGTTGTTCAATATAGTCATATGTATTTTTACTACAAAATACATTAGGTGAGTTTCATTTGCCTTTTTACCCTTTATATTTTTGGGCTGAGAATACATGCGCAACTTTTATAACTGTTTTACGAAATAGACACAAGTAATCAAAATTACGTTCTATGGCTGAATGATCGAAACTGAATATGCCCCCTTTTAGTCTGGTAATCTAAGAATTAGGGAACAGACACCCTAATTGACGCGAACTCTAAAGATAGATCTACCGGGCCCAACAAGCCCCATCCAAAGTACCGGATGATTTAGTGCTTCGAAATTTATATCATGTCCAAAGGAGGATCCCGGAATGATGGGGATATTCTTATATGCATATTGTGAATGTCGGTTACCAGGTGTTCAATCCATATGAATGATATTTTTGTCTCTATGCATGGGACGTATATTGATGAGAACTGAAAATGAAAATCTTGTGGTCTATTAAAATGATGAAAATGATTATTTATGTTAAACTAATGAACTCACCAAACTTTTGGTTGACACTTTAAAGCATGTTTATTCTCAGGTATGAAAGAAATCTTCCACTGTGCATTAGTTCATATTAGAGACATTACTTGGAGTCATTCATGGCATATTTCAAAAGACGTTGCATTCGAGTCGTTGAGTTCATCAAGATTATTATTAAGTCAATTATAGTTAGATGTATTATGAAATGGTATGCATGCCGTCAACTTTTGACGAAATGAAAGATTGTCTTTTCAAAAACGAATGCAATGTTTGTAAATGTATCATATAGAGGTCAAGTATCTCGCGATGTAATCAACTGTTATGAATCGTTTACAATCGATAGGGACTTCGTCCGGATGGATTAGGACGGGTCTTCACATCAGACACGTCATAGAAATTGACATCCCATATTATGAGTTGCACCCCGATTTACCAACTATTTCCTTTTGAATGAAAATACAGTCGTTCGATCCCCAGATAGAATGACCTAACTATCATTAACAAGGTGTAATTTGTTTCTTGTAGAACAATAATATTAGGTTTGATCCTATGACACAATCTCTTAAAATCACCAATTTTGCCATCCCTTTCGGACCCAGACCCTCTAATATTTTAAGATAGAATCTTCATAAATAACCAAAATAAAATGACAGGAAGGGGACCTAAAGACCTACTAGGAAGGCTTTGCCTTCCACTTAAGTCCCAATTTACAGTCGAATTCCTGATTATTGATGTTATTTTCAGAGAAATTTGAGCTACCCGAATCTATTACAGTGGGAATATCAATAGGTTTAGAGGTACCTTTAGACGCATGAGCAACTACCTTTCCTTTACTTGAGTCTGCACATGACGTGCATCTGGATCTAATGTTCGGTCTATCTGGAGCTCTTGCCACATTTTTAACATTAAGGATTCGGGAGGAGGTTTTCTAGCTACAAATCTTTGACCAGCAACAATCGTTTCTATTATGCCTCTTTACCCTATCATTCCTTTCATTATTCTTATTTTTGCCAAAAACTTTACCATCATGTCTCGAGTTTTCCTTAGGGATGGTTTTCTTTAAATTGGGATAATTATCCTTGACCGTTCCAGAATTACTCGAATTAACCTTAATGGACCTCTCTACCTTATCTTTATGGATCTACCCAATCCTTATATTAGAGTCACTGTTACACACGTTTGGGCTAGATGGTCCAATTAACTCATCACCTTTGGGTTTGTTCTGGAGTTGGGCTCCACTAAGTTATCATTGACTGGGCTTGTAGAGGAGTGATAGCTACCCCTCATGGACTTAGAGTCAATATTTAGTGGATTCCCATCAACACTTAATGGGCACCCATTGGGCCTTCTTCGGAGTAGACAAGGATTTGGGCTTTTAAAAGATTGATCCAATCCATCTGAACCATGGAATTGCTCTTCTCGATGTGTAACATTTCCTTTGCCTTCAGCCGTAACTTTTGTGCCATTACCAAGATCATGTGCCTTAGAACCAGCTTCACCAACATTCCTCAATGCAGGGTCATCATTATCTTTTTGAAAAAGTTTCTCCATCCATAGGCAACCAGACTCTTCATCTTCTACAACATTCAATCCATGTTCATGAGCTTTTCCGGGGTCGAAGTTTCCAGAAAATTGATCACCATCTTCATCGACATTAATCTTAGTGAAGAAAGGGTTTGCCATATACTCGTTTGCTATGCCTTCTTCATCTGAGAGGTCAAAAGTATCGTCAACGAAGTCTTCATCTTCTTCAACGTCTTCATATCTTTCCTAATCCTACTAAAATCTTCTTGGACATAAGCATGAATGGATATATTACCCCAACTTAAACTAACCTTCCTGTCAATAGGTAGAACCTCCTTAGAGTGTATAACGATATAACCATACAGAAGATTTTGATTTCCAGATTGAATGCTACAGTTATCAAACTCAATTACTTCATCCCACGAGCGACCTATAGCAGAGTATACATCTTCATTCCAACATGTGACCGGAACACCCATAACTTTAACCCAAATCATCCTACCATATCTATAATGCCCAAAATCCAGAGCAAATGCTTTATTGCACTAATTGTGTATAACATGATTTTCATGTTTAAGTACTTGATCAACAGTGTTAACACCTATTTCCTTATGAGGTAAGGCTTAGTGTGCCAACACGGTACTAGAAGTAATCTAACTTAAGGTGGGCGAGTGTTGCCGATTGATGTTTGCTCTTGGGAAATAATCCCTGCAGACCCGGTTCACAAGTGCAAAAACTTGTGGGGTGGCTTAATCAATCTGTCGTCCGTATAGCGTAAAAGTGCTAGCCGGATGAATTCTAGTAAGAGAAAGTGCTAGAGAGAGAGAGATGAAGTCTCAGCTCTCAAGTTTGTCCAAATGTCTGAACTGTGTAAAATGACGACCCAAGGGGTCTATTTATAGTGTCAGATCCCCCGGATTGTTCGGGAACACGTGTCAGAAGATGATACGTTCTGTTACTTGTGATCCGAAATTCATGCTGAATGTGGCATTCTCCGCCTAGGGCTTAGGCGCTAGGCGGCCTCCAGGGCTTACCCATGACGGAGCAGCCTGTTCAGCGGAGAACGCTGGACGGATAACTTCCACAAAACTGTTGTTTCCAGTCTTCCTGATGCTACTTTTATGCAACCATTATGCCTTTTATGCGTGTATACGATAGGATACACCATTAAGTCCCCGCAGTTTAATGATTTAAGCATTTGAAAAATGATTAAGTTATTAAACTTTTGATAACGCATGCCAAACTAGCCTGTTCATCGCCCATTTGCATCGGGGAAAACGTTATAGGCATTAAATGTAGACGAATTTTACTGACTCTGTGATGATTAACTTTAAATGGTTGAGAATCACCACGCACCTCCAGCTGTAAAAAGTGTCATTTCGTACCCCACGTTTAAACTTACCCGTACACGTGTCACAATCGTGTCCATAAAAATTGCATCAACGAACTCCTATATAAACCGGCATAACCCTTTTATCTTCACTTTTTTACCTTTACCAAGATCTAAAAAGCACATTTCTTCCCAAATCTTCATCGCTTTCTTCATCCTTCAACTTTTTAAGGTTTATCGTCATCGAAGGTCAGTGACACTTCATCTTACTGCTATTTCTTTCCTGTTGATATCTTTTTACTTTATTACCATGGCTTCTACACCGAGTACTGGCCAAGAACACGCAGAGCCCTCTTCTTCAAATGCTGCTGACATTCCAGAAGTTAGCACGATGGCTTCATCTCTGACAGGAGAATACTTAGATGGTTTGAAGATTGCCTTTCACCATCTTAATCAATTTAACCATGTTCTTCCTACCAACAGGCAGACTGCTAACCATCCTCCTGACGGAAAAATTACTTTATACGCCTTACAACTTACTCACGGCAACCTCCGTGTTCCCCCTACGAACTTTCTCCTTCGCCTTCTTAGATATTATAAGGCCTGCCTGAGCCAAATGCATCCCCACGGCCTTCAAAAAATTATCCTTTTTGAAATGTACTGTAATGCCAGCAATATTAAGCCTCACATTAAAGTTTTTATCTCTTTGTTTAGAATTTGTACAATTAGCGACTGCTGGCTTACTATTGATAGTAAACGAAATACCCATTTTGTTGGTACAAATAGAGTATCAAACTTGAAGGACTGGAAGAGTCCGTTTTTCTTTGTTGATGAGACTGTTATTCTGGAGGAGTTTTCCGTTGTTCGGAAATGGGGTGCTATTGATGCTGGTGTAGGAAAAGGTGTTAAGATTTCTACCGCAGAGCAGCGAATAGTAAATAATTTGAAAGAGCTCCGCATTCCACCCAGATCATACGAGAAGTATGAGGGGATTCTTATGCTATGTAGAGTGAGTTAAGAATGGCTAAGCACTTCTGTGCCAGTACTCCGTAAGAAGAATCAGGGTAGGATGTGATATGATCATCCTAATATATATAAATGCTCGTCTATTGTTCACCATGTTTGCTTATATTACTGTCCATGTTTAATTTTTGCAGCCAACTCAGAGATGCAAGTTCGCTCTGCTCTCTTATCCCTCGATCTTGAGGATGAAGTTGAGATCACTGACCGTGCTAAAACTGTTGAAGAGCTAGAGGCAGAGAGGGCTGCAGCAGAGGCTAAGGCTTCTGCTGATGCTGTTGCTGCTGAAAAGGGGAAATAAATCATTGTCAGCAGTTCTGATAGTGAGTCTGGGTCTGAACAAACAGACACTGAACGGACAGCGGATGACACCACCACCGCCGAGTAGCAGACATCAGGCTCAGTTGACATCATGGGTGAAACAAACCCCACTCCTCCTCTAACCCAAAAGACAAGGAAGAAGAGCATAGGCTCTAAGAGGGCGAAAAGTACAGAGGGGAGCCAAAAGCAGAAACGCAGAAGAAGTATGCCCATTCTGCTCTTTCTTGATAATGCACATGTCTTTGCTTATAACTGTGATATTTGTTCATAATGCTAACTTGTTTCTGTTAGTGATTTTAGTAGAATCTGACGATAGCCAAGGGAAGGCTACTGAAGGTGGTGAGCAGAGGCCAGAGGAGAACCTTGAAGGTGAAGGAGATAATGGTCTGAAAACTCCTAACCCAAACTTTACTCCATTTGAGGAATCTGAATTCCATGAAGAGAGGCCGGAAGGCGACTTTGTTTATCATTCTCCTCCTCCTAGTACCACTAACCCTGCTGTTACATCTTCCAATGTTCAAGAGCCATCTCTTCCTGCTCATGTGAGGACATTGCAGGCGATCATTCAGAATCCTGCTACTAAGGACAAAGAATTTTCAACTCTTCTTCAGGTATGAATGATAAAACTTCCTGCATGTATATGCTTGTAATTTATTTATGTAAGTTGCTTGAAATTAACCATAAAATTTTTATTCTACAGGGCTATGCTATCTTTGAGCTAAAACCCCAGTTCACCGCTCTCCGTTCTGAGCAACTCAGGGAATCAACTGCTGCAGCTCATATATTGCTGACCAACCATCTAGATTCTGTACTGCAACTGCAGAAGCAACATGAGTCCATACTTGCCTTTGCCCGTGCTGAGATTGCTCAAGGTGCAAATGCTCTCAAAAGAGCAATTGATACTGAACGTGCCTTGACTGATGTTCAGAATATATTGAAGGCTAGAGAAGCTGAACTGAAAAGTGCTCAAGATGCCGCTGTTGCTCTGCAAGAGGAGAAGGACAGGTTGGTGGATGCTGAAAAGAAAAAGTTTAAGGAGGAGCAGGTGAAGGTGAGTGAGCTAGAGAAGGAGTTGAGTGCAGAGAGGGAGAAATCTGCTGAGCTTCTCCAGAGGGCAGAGAAGGGTGAGAGTAATTTTGTTGAGCTTAAGAAGGGGATACCGGGTGTGATAGCGAAGGTTCTTGGATCCAATCTTGTGGGGAATCCCTATAATGATTATGTAGAAGTTGTTCACTCATTTCATTTCTGATGTTACAAACAAAATTACCAAACGCCTTGCCCCAAATCAGACGCTTCCTGCTGCTATTGCCAACCTTATGCATCCTGGAACCATGAAGAAGGTTGATGAAGCTAAAGACAGATTGATTAATCTGAAAATAGATGTTTATGATGAAGTGTGTAGCAGAGAGGAGTCATCTGCTAAGGATGTACTCAATGTCCAATTTTCATAAACTTGCAACTGTTTGATGAACAACCGTTTGTAATAAATGTTGATAATTTGAATGCCATAAACATATGCTTATTGTAGTGATTATGCTTGTTTGTATGCTTGCACCAAATACTTTGATGCTTGTTGTTTATAACCCATCTGCTATGCACTAAGCATATCATAAAATTTCATGTACAATTGTATATTGTACAACTGAACAAAGCATTTTGAAAATTGTTTAAGGTAATTCACTTTTGGGTGTCTTGCATTTGTTAACTTCAGTTGAATGAGCAACATATCAAAAATTCATTTTGCAAACACTATGCCTTCAAATATTCAGTAGGACACTCGTAGTTTGTTATACGCTTTCCGTCATCAAATTAATGAGGAATAATTATGAAGTGTTCTTTGAAGAGTGATTATAAAATAATCGTTCCACCATACACCTTCCGTCATAAAGTATATGAGGAAGAATTATCTAATATGTTTGGCCTTCATAAAATATAAACTTCTTTCGTTCTGTGAAGTAAGTTTTTTATAATGTTTGTCATGACAAGTATCTGATTTTTGTATTTTGCCTCGGTGCGTTCTAGTAAAACTTTAACGTTTTCTAGCCGATCCCTTGTGCCTTTGCTGGCCGACACAAAATCTTTCGCCATCGGAGGTATAAAAATACTCTCCATCCGAGGGCAGGATATAAATGTAATGTTTTACATTTGTCACAGGCAGCACTTTGCATAAGAAAAATATAAAATTTTATTGATCAGTACTGTGCAATACATAAACAATTGATGACGAATTTAGGTGGATCAAGCCTAATTAGTACATCATGAATGTTTAGTGTATGCAATTGAAAACATATGCACTGTAAATATGACCACAATGGTCTACAGTAAATTGATAAATTTTGTTCTTCAGAAATTCTAACAAACTGTTCTTATTGAAATAATAAATGTTGTTCTTGAGAAAATGCTGGAATTTGTTTCTTCAAACGCCTAGTGCTGTCTGACCTGAACACATGATTATGGTATAAAGAACTCCTGAACCTCATCCTCCCTGAACAACCGATTACTCCTCCTCTGATTCATATTGCCTTCTGGTAAGTTTGCAAATGTGGATCGTTCCCTTGTTGGTGCCACATACTGTGAGTGTATAGCGGCTACTCCGTTCGGAGTTGGTAATCTGATCTCTGCATGAGCCGTTGATGTTATCGCTCCAAATTTAGCTAACGCTGCCCGTCCAAAAAGGACATTAAATCGAGAGTTGTCATCCATAATAGTGAAATCGATTGTTTCAGTTCTCAATAGTGGAAATGTTCCCAAAAAGACCTCCAAATGAACTCGCCCCATTACATTCACTGGCGTTCCTGTTAGCCTGAAACCTTCAAACTCTTTCGCCTAGCTCTAACCTGCACATGCCTTGGAAAATCCTTGAAACAATGCCAACAAATGATGTCAGCCTCACTCCCTGTATCTGTGTAGATATGGCTAATGAACTTGTTTGCAATTTCTGCTGAAATGACCACTTGCTGAACGGACAAGGCCTAATTTTGAATTGGTTGAAAAATGATTGGGGCATATCTCCAGCTATCAACATTGTTATCCGACTGCTCACCGTCCTCATAGTGACTTCCATTCAGCCACACCATTTTGATGACAACGTCTGGAGTTGACTCACGCTCCGTGATCCGGTTTTCGTACTAGTTTTTGTTATCTCCTCCGCCATGCTCTTCCCTTCTTCTGTTCTCACCTCGACGACCTCGTCCACCATCATTCTTTTGCCATCCAAATTTCCTGTGAGGATCATTTCTCCTATATTGTTTTCCTGGCAACAAGTGGTTTAACTCTCCTGCTTTAATCTTTGCGATGATTTCTCTCATCAGAGATTTGCAATTATCTGTATCATGACCCCATGCCTCATGAAATTTACACCATAGTTCACTTTTTGGACCCTCTCTTTCCTCCATGGGTGCTGGAGGATTGAAAGTAGTCTGGATTGGCTCAGTGAAAAAAATCTCTTTTGGAGTTTTAGTCAATGCCATTATCAACGTATGTCTCTCTATTGGCCTTCTGTTATGATGAAAATCATTAGGATGATTGTTGCCTCTCCATCCACCATTGGAATTGTCATTCCTCCTTTAATTTTTGTCAAATTACCGCCCTCCGTTGTGTAGTTTGTTGCTGCTGCTGCCATCAAACTTGTTCATCCCCCGCTCACTGGCTCGAACATGCTTCTGTGCAACTTCCAACGCCTGATGCAGAGTTTTTGGCAAGTCATACCTTAATGCATGGACAAGTGTACTAAACTGTCACTGATCCAAACAAAAAATGAAACCAGATACTAGCTGAGATTCTGGACAATCAGGTATCTTCTGTGCTTTAAGTGTGTATCGCTTCATAAAATTACTCAAGGACTCATTGTGATGCATTGTGATCTCATGTGCATCAAGATGTGTCAAAGTA
This sequence comes from Rutidosis leptorrhynchoides, assembly GCF_046630445.1. Lineage (NCBI taxonomy): Eukaryota > Viridiplantae > Streptophyta > Magnoliopsida > Asterales > Asteraceae > Rutidosis > Rutidosis leptorrhynchoides. Next base: position 232,561,773 of record NC_092343.1, on the reverse strand, counting down.
CAGCTTCGAAGATTTTGATACTGCATAAGAAACTTTGCACGGAGGTCCAAATAACTTGTGATGCTTCTTGGCGGCAAGCTAGCAAACCATTCCCTTGCCATTTTCTGCAGCACCATTGGAAACATTTGACAAGCTACCTCGTCATCCCAATGCTGCAACCTCATTGCACCTTCAAACATAGTGAGGAAATCCTCAGGATCTGTTGTACCATCATAAACTCCAATTGCCGGTATGCCAAGATTCCTAGGCAACGAATAGTTAGCAATTCGATCAATGAAACACTGATTGGATTCTGCCATAGCGGGTGGCTTTGTAGCCTGCTCTAGAGTAATGAGGGCGAATAAATTATCTACAGCCACATCATGGATGGCGGGCTGCGCTAAGCATTGCTTATACTTTGCCGGAGCTGTCTGCTTAAGGATGTCATTTAAAAGCAACACTGCCTGGTTTTCAGACATGAACTCATCTTTGTCAATTTCATCGTCAGAATCATTATTAATATAGCTCAAGTTATTATCATCCTCAGAATCATCAACAAGACTGCCCAGCTTGTCAAGTAGTCTGGATAACCTGTACTTTGATATAGATTGCCTTTTCATGATTTGCATGTATTTGCCATCCGCCATCCGTCGAAAAGGTATAAATGATGGACATCATCGTGGCTTCATCAATGATCGCCTCTCTGGATTAGTGACAAGGATTGGAAGCCTTTCTGCACTTTTGGTTGTTGTTTCTTCGATTACTGGCCTTTTCTCTGAATTAGTTGCCAAACACTTAAGCTTTTCTGCAGTTTCAGACACTGTTTCTTCAATTGTACCATCCGGTGCGGAACATGCACATCTTCAACGGTTATCATGTCTTCAGTTAATGGATTGTTGACTGCTTCAAGTACAAATGGAGCTTCAGTTGTTTTTGTTCCTTTTTCATTTCGCGTGTTCTTTGCATTAGTGGATGGCGCCATTGTTAACACCTATTTTCTTATGAGGTAAGGCTTAGTGTGTCAACATGATACTAGAAGTAATCTAGCTTTAAGTGGGCGAGTGTTGCCGATTGATGTTTGCTCTTGGGAAATAATCCCTGCAGACCCGGTTCACAAATGCAGAAACTTGTGGGGTGGCTTAATCAATCTGTCATTCGTAGAGCATAAAATTGCTAGCCGGATGACTTCTAGTGAGAGAAAGTGCTAGAGAGAGATGAAGTCTCAGCTCTCAAGTTTGTCCAAATGTCTGAACTGTGTAAAATGACGACCCAAGGGGTCTATTTATAGTGTCAGATCCCCTGGATTGTTCGGGAACACGTGTCAGATGATGATACGTTCTGTTACTTGTGATCAGAAATTCATGCTGAAAGTGGCGTTCTCCGGCCAAGGATTAGGCGCTAGGCGGCCTCCAGGGCTTACGCATGATGGAGCAGCCTGTTCAGCGGAGAACGCTGGACGGATAACTTCCACAAAACTGTTGTTTCCAGTCTTCCTGATGCTACTTTTATGCAACCATTATGCCTTTTATGCGTGTATACGATAGGATACACCATTAAACATCATCCTTTGACTTGAACACCATAAGGACTTCAAGCCCCCCAAGATACTTTATTGAGCACTTCCCCATACCTTCCATACGACCTAAAGTGACAATTCAGTTTAGCACTTCAATGTTCTTCAACTCGATGACTATGGACTTATCGGCCAAACCTTGATTATAACCTGATTCCTTGACTAACACAGTTCTCTTACATTCCTACACTGTTGCATTGTTTAATTGTTTTCTTAGGTCTTCCTTCGAGCTATTTAACTTCCCCCTTATATCTTATTTCGAGCAGTTTAACTTTTCTCTTAAATCTCCCCTATGATTTCCAGCCACCTCACAAAACCTTCTGTTATCAATGTAAGAATTATTTTAAAACTCATTCGTCAAGATTTCAGCTGAATGGCGCTGAGCATTTGCATTCTGAACAGTTGCATCCTGTGTATTAGTCTTTGTAGCAGATTGATCTGTAACATTCTAATTTTTTATAGGGATTAATTTATTGTTAAAATTATTAATTTGATCCACATTTGACAAGTTAGGGACCCATTTTTGTAAAAAGCTTAAGTGGGAAGGGTAAAAGGGTAATTTTATCCATTATAAGTCTCTAGAGGAGTCTAAACACCCCTCTTTATTTCTCATAGTGCATAAAATTTGAGTGTGAAAATGTAGAGAGAAGTGGGTGGCGATTTTGGGGATGTAAGCACAAATCCTTGAAGTTTTTCACATGTAATTAAGTCTTTGGGTTGTATCAAGCTTGTTGATACTTGATAGCATAGTTGGAGCTCTTATTTCCTTCTTCTTCTTCTTCATCTTCTTAGTGAAATTTGGGGTTTTTAACTCTAGCTTGAGGTATGATAAATTAATCCCTTAAATTCGAATTATTTATAGTTAGATGGTGTTATTATGGTTAGTAATCAAGGTTTTGGTTACCTAGTAACCCTAATTTGGATTTGGGGTTAGGGTTTGGGTTAGTGGTGTGTATAAACCCAATTTCCTTTGAAATTTGGGGGTTTTGGTGTAAGTTTGGGTGTATAAACCCTATTGTTGTGGGTTTTAGGTTTGATGACGGATTTGGGGGAAATTAGTCTTGTAAATGGAAGATTAATCACTTGATTACTTGTGTCTTGTTGTCTAAATGTTCATAAGAACATGTTGGTAAGTCAAAATTGGGTGTTGACTTGAATTGGGTCAAAAATAGTGTTAGTCACTTGTGTTGGTGGGTTAAGTACTTAAAGTACTTGGCTTATGTTGTAAATTGGTAAATTGGTTACTAATCTTGATATTTGGTCAAAATGTGTAATTTTGGGAAGTAAGTACTGAAGTACTTGGTTGACCAAATTGGAGTAATTTATGTTTTGAATGTTTTGAAAGACTCAAGTTGTAAGACTTGTGTTCTTGTCTAATGGTGTCAAATTGATTATGGGTCAATAGGGTAAACCCTAGTGAATTTGGGTCTTAAAGTTATTAATGAGTATATTGTGATAATTTTGTATGTATATGCTTATTAGGTGGATTTTGTGCTTTATGACGGATACGTTGACTTCTTGATCGGAAGTGTTTATTAAATGGTTGTTGAATAGTTACTTGAAAGTTGTTTCTTGCGTAAATTGCTCGGATTCGAGGTGAGTACAACGTGCATATATCCTTGATAGATTTAATAGTGAAGCGTAAATTGTAATATGATTTGGGACTCATTGTATATTGAAAGATATACAATGAGTTGCCGGTGCCGGGGACGCATTTTGATGATAATTTGGGGCTCATGGTATATCGAAAGATGTACGATGGGTCGCTGGTGGTGGGGAAGCATTTTGTGGTTGATTGGCATTGGGGATGCCCATTGTCTAGGACATCGGGGATGTCAAGGGACTTGCTAAGTGTCGGGGACAAAGCAAGAACCTAGCGAGGCACGGGGTGCAACTTGTATGATAATTGTATGCGGTTTGTGTATTTACCATTAAATGTATTAATGATATGCGCATATTGTATTCACTAAGCATAAATTTTACCGTTGTTTTTTACATGTTTTATAGGTTCCGGTTCGGATAAGGGTAAGGGCGCTTTAGATGGATAGCTTGATGTTGCAAATTGTACTTGGAAGTTGTGTTTTGGCTTGTAGTACTTGCTAGATGTTTTTATGGGATAGATAAATCCCTAAGATCATGCTCTTACTACTAGTGTTGTTATTAGTTATCTTGTTAAAATGGGTTACTATTAACACTTGTAGTGAGTAATGGGTCAAGTTTGCTACTTGTCTTTTGTAATGGGTCGTTTTAAAATTAGTTTGTTTTTGTGACTCTTATTACTTGTTGAAAGTGTTTTGGATGTAAATGAAGTGGTTCATGTTGCGTTGTTGTGTGATGGTGTCAAAATGAGTTGGGAATGAAATGGGTCAAGGTGCAAAATTTGGCTAAAGCATCTACTTTGACTGAATCCCTTATGAGGATCGTTTGAGATCCTAGATGGGGATCAGTTGATACATTTATAGATTTTAGATCAGAACAGGATCCCTAATGGGGATCATTTGGGATCCCTGATGGGGATTGACAAAAAAAACGAAAAAAACAAATCGATTAAATGGTTTGTGGTCGTTTCAAGTGGTATCAGAGCATGGTTTAAGGGATCTAGGTGATTGCTTCTAGAAGTAGGATTGCCTAGACTTAAACCGTAGAGATTGTGTGCTATGTGTAAAAATGTGGGGCCTAAATATGTGATGGATGATTAAATCCGATATGATGAGACTAGTGCCTATTGCAATAGGTAGATGACTGATAAGTCATGTTAGTATAGATTGCTAGTTGTATAGTACATGTCTTGTATGTTGTTTTTCAGATACGTGTACTTGAATTGCCATGATGATATTTGTTAGATGAGTTGTTAGATTGTAATTGGTATAAGTCTCTATATTAGTGTTTGGAATGGGACACTTCTGGAGCAACCCACTTGTGAAAGGTCTTGTGTGTCTTTGGTAGTGAGTGATTTAGAAGTTCCTAATTGCATATTATTTATGTGTAGTGTTGAAGGTTTGAATAGTTGTGATTTAGTTCACACAAGATATCGATGTTTCGATAGAAGATAGTAGACTACCTTTAGTAGGTATTTAACGTCATTTGCCGATAACATGTGTTATGTGATAATTGTGGGACTCGAAAGTGAGTTGGATGATGTGCTTAGTAGGAACTTAGTGCCTATAGAGTATAGGTAGCTATATGACATGTCTGTGTGTGGTAAATGCGAATATGTATGTTTGTAATGATATATAGATTGAAACTGTATGCATAGTTTTGTGTAATGAATTGTGTAAATGTCGCCTTACTTCAAGTAAAGTACTTCTTATGTCGTGTGAAGGTGATAAAGTACATGTTTGTAATAGTGCCTGATCACCATTATTACAATCGCGTATTTCATTACGCGAGCATGACATATTGAGTACCGAATGGAGGAACGTGACATAGTTAGAAGAGGTTAGTGACGAGTAGGATGTCATGTAGTGATTCTTAGACTATGTTTACTTCGAGAGATACATGTTGAGAAGCATGTATATTGAATTAATTAGACTGACATTGGGTTTGGGAGCAATTTTGAAGTCATGTAATGGTTCCTAGACTGCGGTGGTTTTGGGTGATGTGCTTGTTGTCACATCGGGTGCGTTGTAGGTCGAGGAGGGTTACAGTGAATATAAACATTTAGGATAAGTAGGTGGACTCGCGAGATTCGTGAGTGTATAGCCACTTCAAGTATTGGGTGCTATTGAGTTTGACTTGGGAATAGTGATTTACAATGACTAGAAAGATCTACGTAAGCGTGTAATGGAGACTAGGGTCCCTGATATCGGGAAAAAAATCACGTTTTCACCCCGGTATTAAGGCCCAAAAACAAGGAAGATTCGAACATTGTTGGCAAAATACCCACCTCGTCGGTTAGAATTGAAGAACAAGTAATTACGAAGACGGTGCAAACAGAATCAAGAGAATCGAAGCTAAAACGAAGATTCTAAAGCGAAAACGGTGAAAGACAAGAAATCAAGTTACGATCCAGAAAATCCAACTGACCAAGCAAGCCAAACGGCCTGCCAAACGGCCTGCCAAACGGCCTGCCAAACGGCCTGCCAAACGGCTTGTCTGGCTCATAAACGGCCTGGCAAACGGCCCTTGCAAACGGCTTGGCTTGGCAAATGGCCCCTGCAAACGGCCTGCCAGCAGTTTGCAGGAAAAAATTAGGCTTATTTAAAGGGTCTTTGTCATTCATTCCAACACACACTTCAATTTACTTCTTTCTCTCTCTTGTACAATATTAGTCATACTTTCAAGGTCTTCGACTCCGTACGGGAAACCTAGTACCCGGAAAAGAACACCGAAGATTGTATTAGGAGCGGTCTGGAGTCTTGAAGTTGTCACTTTTTTATTCGTAACTCATTTAATATACTGGTACTTATATCCTTTAACTTTATATAATGTCTTCTATCATTATGTTCTGTGATATTGTTGCCATGATTAGCGAGTAGTTATCTTTAGTGTATGTTATGATGTAAGTAGTTATAATGCCGAAATAATGTTATGGTTTGTGTATGCTATTTAAATGCTTTTCGATTATGCTTTAAACTCAATCGTTTTTCCAACTAATAGAACGTAGTTATTGGCTCTGTTATTGGGAAGTCATGAACCCCAATTCAGAGTACACTATATGTGTCACCCCTTGGTAAGAGAAGTCTATTGGATACAACGTAAGATCGACTGAGGCACACCGGTTGTAGTAAGTCTATCAAGCTTTGGATTCTGACTGAGGACTCTTTTGTAGTGAAACATTTGACTAGACCCTTAGTAAATTGTTGGTCCCAGACCATGCTAGTGTAGTCACCAAGCATATAAACTTCGTACGTGCATGCTGAAGCACACCGGTTATTGTAAGTTGTACCTCTGCTAAGTAAGGCCATGGAACCCGGTCAGTGTTGATTAGTACACTGCACCATAACGCGGTCTCAAGCATTGCACCCTGCTTGAGGGATTCTTAGTTAATTAAGGAACTGTTTGTTTAGACACATAAAGGATTGAACCGTTAGGATAATCAAACATATTCTTGGAAGTCAGCTTGACTTGGCCATGGTGTTCTTTATGGTTGAACTCTTTTTAAGGGCCTAACTATCTTTTAAAACATAATTAACGAAAGCATTGAAACACATCACGTATCTCGGATATGATAAACCATGTACTCTATTATGCTTAAGAAAGTTTAGACCTTTGTGGAATGTTAATACGTCACCCAACCGAGTCGCTCAATTGGATGAGCTGTCTGAACGTGTATGCCCGTAGTCAGACTGCACCGGCGTCGGGGTCAAGGGACGTTGCTGTCTATTTAGAATCTTCAAGCCTATCGCAGTACCCAGTGATATGTCTTATGACAGGGGCGTTTAGGACCAGTGTAATGAATACAAGGCCTCTGCCTATTCATGAGCCAGCATTCCATAATCTCGGCAGAATAGCTGATGAAATCATAGTATGCACTTACTTTAACCTTATCTGAATTACGAATTTTAATGCATTTACTTTATCTGTCTTATAAATTATAAAATCCCAAAAATTAAGTAACCACTACTCCTTCATAACTATATTAGGTTTAAATATAGGTTCGATTCTACTGATATCTCAAAAATACGACTCTAGGTCATACTTCCCTTACTCATTCTAAGGAGTAGTACGATTTAGCCCCCACTAAATATAAATTTAAAACATCACCCCCTCTTGGTGGTTTATTCTGACGTGTTGCGACCTAACGACACCGCACAAATAAAACCGTCCATTTCGGCCATATCAAGAGGGAAGCTAGTTTTTGGTGACGCTGCCCGGGAACTGGTATCAGAAAATACTACTCTCTATCAAACTTATTTACAAGCATTTAGTGGTGTCTAAGAAAGACAATTATACACGGACTTGGTTGTTGGATTTTTTGAACAGTCTCCAATTATATTGGGGCCAAAAGGATCCTGCCTCTCCGTAGTCGGCCAGTCCACTTGGTTTGTTGAATAGTTCATGCGAACCTCTGTTATCGAAATACCAGGGAATCAGTAGCCAGAACTAAAAACATATGCAACCTTAGGATAGTTAGTTAAATTAGATTACTTTACTTTAGAATAGACTACCTTAGATTTAGACTACCTTAGACTAGCTTAGCATACCTTATAATACTTTAGAAATATAGTTTATCTGCATAAAATTAAAAACAAAAAGGCATACCCAGTGTATGACCCAAACCTGATCTAGACCAGGGCCGTTGTTATTCATACATGATCCAGACGCAATAATCTCTAAAGCACGCAAGGAAGCACGAATCAAAAATCAAATGGCGTTACGTGTTACTTTAGCAGAAAATACCAAACCCTCGATTGAAGGTCGAGGAGGACCGATCAGATTTCCAGATATTCAAGGACACTCGTTCGAGTTAAAACATCACATCATCCAGCTCATCCAGAATAGCTGTCAGTTTCATGGATTACCGAATGACAATCCTAATTCTCACCTTGATTGAAACAACCCAACTCGTATTTAACACGAGTAAATCTTTTTTTTTATGTAAATAAACCATTAGCACCCAAAATAACGGTTACATACAACCCATTCAACCAATGACACAAGTTTAATGTTTACAAAAGGCACGAAGACCATTAATCAAATGTAATACAAGTTCGACCCATTAAATGATAGTTTTAATCCAAACTACACCCGAGCATGGTTTGGGGCTAAACTACCCAAGCGCTAGGTCGACTTCAAAAGCTTCAACGAGAATCCAACATAGGGAACTAGTATCCCACAACCCCCTTCCCTTTGTCCGCACCTGCATCTAAAAAGATAAACAACGAGAGGGGTAAGCTAATGCTTAGTGAATTGTAAGACCCTAATCATCATTGTACAGCAGTGTAAATATGGTACATAGAGTGTGGGCATTGTTGTATAATTAAACAGAAGTCAGAAAATTGTTCAGCACCTTGTGCGTGTCGCGCACACCTAAGGGAGCGCGCCGCACACCCTTTACTGTAGCCGGATTCTGTTTCATTTATTGAGATATTTTGAAGGCCTCTTTGGTAATTTCACTTGTGGACGAGTTTAAGGACAGTAGATCAGATATTGGGGTAGCATTCACTTCCATTCCAACAATCTTATCCTTTTCACTTCAATTTTAGAAAGAGAGTGAGATTCTTGTGTGAGAAAGCTCAAGCAAAGGAAGGAGGAGCTAGTTTTGGGTCTTAGCTCGAGTTCTAAAGTTGTTCATCTCCTCTCTAGCTACGTTTTGGTTGTAGTGGTATGTTCTAACTTTGATTTCCTTACTTTGATTTTGTGTAAGGGTTAGGGTTTGGGTAAATGAAGAACATAAAACCCATATTTGGTGACTTTGGGTGTTCTTGGGTAAGATCGAGTCATGAAGACTCAAAGTTGACTAACCTAGGGTTTTGAAATGATAAATGTGTTTATGTGTCTTAATTGGTTAGTTAATTACTAGCACACCTAGTTATTTAGCAAATGGGTGTTGTTTGGGTTTGAAGATGACCCAAAAATTTGTGTGTTGGTTTTAAAATGGTCAAAATGTTAATGATTGACCTAGTTGGGAAATATGGGTATGAAATACCCTTATTGTGTATTAGTTAGTGTTGTTAGACCTTAATCACTAGCTTTTAGTGGTTTATAATGGTCTTGACCTTAAATGGAAGTTTTTGGTGTAAATGGGGCATTTAATAAAATTAAGTCATTAAGTGCACATAAGTAAATTGTTGGTATTAAGTCCAACTAGTTCGTGTGTTGATTTAGTACTTATTATATTAGGTACGTTGCCTTGAAGCTTGCGGAAGTATAAAACCGTCACCGAATCGTTAAGGTGAGTGGAATAATTACATGCGTAGGTATATAATGTATTTATTTGTGTAGCGTCAGATGTGAAGTGTCGATGTGCTAAGACACCACATTCACGTGACGAGTGAAGTGTCGATGTGCTAAGACACCACTCCATGAAAGGTAATGAGTGAAGTGTCGATGTGTTAAGACACCACTCGAGGTGAAGTATTGACGTGTTAAGATGCCACCTCAAGTAATATGAAGAGTGAAGTGTCGATGTGTTAAGACACCACTCGGGGTGAAGTATCGACGTGTTAAGATGCCACCCGTGGGATTAGTGTACGACGTGTTAAGTACTCTAATGGTTGTTATGAACACCGATGGGAAATTCGAGTACCATTCCTTGTACGATTGGTTAACCATGTTTATGGTGTTGTAGTGTAAGTATATTATATTGTACAAATTGTATATATGCTATTGTATTGCTAGCTTGTGCTATTGGAGGTTAATAGCTTGTATTTTGAGACGATAAGCTAATTGTGTAGCTAGCATGTATGCGGTATGTGTGTAAGTGTTTGCAAGTAGGTATATTATATATGTACGTGTATAATCATTGCATTCACTAAGCTTTGCTTACCCTCTCATTGTTTACCTTTTTATAGACTCCGGCGTGGACAAGGGAAATGGCATTCGATCAGATTAGAGATCCCGCTTTGTTTGTTAGGGGACGCTTTTGGATGTATTATCTTTCGAAGTTTGACCGAGAATTGGGTAGTTTAACCCCCAAACATCATGCTCTAGTGTCGTTTAGAATTTAAACTAATTAGGTTGAAACTTATACTTTTGTACGAAACTCATATTACGGCATATGTGGGCCCAGTTTCGTAAAACCTATTTTATTATTGAATCGTGTGAGTTTTAACTATTATATCATGTTGTGAAATGCGTTTTTGTCTAAATATGTCGGGAAGTGGGAGATCTTTATTTGAAAATTGACAAAACCGGACAGAACTGAATTGGGGCTGTGCGCGCCGCACACCCTGAGTGGTGCGCCCGTGCACTCTTCTGAAAAAAAAATATTTATTTCACGTATTCGGTTGGTTATTGGTTTGGGTCGTTACAAGTGGTATCAGAGCATGGTCTAAGGGATTTAGGCGACTTGAGATAGGTGCCTAGACTTAGACTTTAATGTGTATGCGTTTAATGCATGACTTATAGGAGACGGGTCAGACTGGGAGTTGATTAGTGCTTAGGTTTATGTGAACTAACATTGTGCTAATTGTTTTGTGTTGTGTTAGCAATCATCAAGCTAGATAGACATTGTACTAGCAAGTTAATGCGACGTGCTCGCGTAACAATGATTAGCTACCATTGTTACGGGTTCAAATTGTGTCAAACAAGCGATGTACGATGATTGTCGAGCAAGATGGGGTAGTGTGGTGTATATGTATATACGTATGTGTTAAGTCCTTTCGTTTCATTGTTTAATCTTTTCCGTTTTATAGAATGAAGACGAGAAATGGACCCGAAAATGATAATGGAGGTACGAGCGAGGACTCCGAGTTTACGGCCAAAGTTGAGGCCATCTTTAAACGTTAAAAGGCAGAGTTTCTCGAAGATGTTAAGAAGATGTTCCTAGATACGATTGACGAGCAACTAGTCAATGTGGTACAGGAGCAAGTTAAGGCCGTTCTTCACGAAGATAATGTGGGAAGACGGAACTTTTTCTATAAGAATTTCAAGGATTCTCAACCTCCCACCTTTGAAGGTGAATGAGACCCTCTCAATAGTGCCCGTTGGATCTCCGATATGGAGGGGGCCTTCCGTACTTGTGAATGTTCTCTCGATAAGAAGATAAGGTACAGGTGTAGTATGTTGAGGGGCGATGCTAAGTTGTGGTGGGACGCAAAGATCCAAGTTTATAGTGAAGAAAAATGCATGGAATTAACTTGGGATGAATTCAAGGCGGAATTTTTCGATGAGTACCGAACTTCGGCCAATCTTACAAGGCTTAAGGACGAGTTGCGTTCCTTGAGGCAAGGGTCGATGGATTTGAACACTCTCAAATCCGTGTTTTTGTCCAAGACTCAATTTAACCCGGAGTATGTCGGGAATGATAAAATGTTGAAGGAAGACGTCAACCGAATCTTAAATGATAGTTATCAAGAGAAGATAAGTGTGAATGTGGTGAAAAGTTTTGATGAGTTGTTCAATATCGCCAAAGATTTTGAGGCGCTCGTGTTGAGGAAGAGTGGCTTTATTTTTGGCAAAAGAAAGATATAAGGTTCGAGCCATTCGAACTTTTCAAACAAAAAGAACAAGAAGGGTTTCGAGAGTGTTGGTAGTGTGAAGAAAGGTGCTTCCAGAGATTTTTCTTATGCGTGCTACAATTGTGGACAAAAGGGCCATATGGCACGTGAATGTCCGAAACCATCATCTACAACCAAGCTTACTTGTTTTAATTGTGGTAAAGAATGGCACAAGAGGCCGGAGTGTCCCGATTTGTGTAACGATAATGTTAAGCAGCTAGAGAAGGTGGCGGGTACGGCTAGGGGTCGCAATTATTTGATGACCAATGATGAAGCCAAGCAATCTAACGAAGTTGTCTCAGGTACTTTCATGGTTAATTCTAATCCGGCAAGGATACTTTTTGATAGTGGTGCTAACTTGTCGTTGGTGTCACCAAAATTTGTGCCTAAACTTAATAAACCGTTAGCTAAGTTAAGTTGTCCGGTAGAAGTTGAAATAGCGGATGGCAAGACGGTGCTAGTGGTTGATGTGTGTAAAAATTGTAATGTTGTGTTTGGTGTTGAAAACTTTAAAATTGATCTCATCCCGATGACTTTGGGTGATTTTGATATCGTGGTTGGTATGGATTTGCTCGATCATAATAGAGCCGATATTGCATGCCATGAAAAATCTATTCGTGTGAAAACCCTAAGTAGGGTATGAAGTTATTTCGTATGCCCGAGAGGCATATTAAATTAACATAGCTAATATGTTTTGATATAAGTCGGGTCATACCCAATAACAAGCTTACCGACACCTTATTAGTATTTGATCTTAGCGATTAGATCGTTGATTAAATACACGACACTTGAACTTTAAGAAAAATGGTTTTCTGAAATATTACTTGATGTGTATATATTATGGATTTAATTATTTATAGGTTAAATAATTAATTAATTTATGTTACATTTTATATAAATTGGTTTTATATAATGAAATGTACATAAAAATTAATATGGAAGTTTTATAAAACAAATTTTATAAAATCTAACTTTTATAAAATTAATTTTATAAACTAAAATGGAAGTGGCATTGGAAGTGTAGTAGGCATGCTAGAGATTCCTATGCTTTTCCATTTCCATATACATGCATGCTCCTTGACTAAGATATACACACATGCAATTACATTTCAAGTAAGAAAAAAAAAATTCTGCACTCTCCTTTGAGCTAGCTGCTGGCCGTGGCCTTTTTGTGCACAAGAGAGGGTTCTTTCTTTTTTTACAAGCTCATTTCAAGTGTCATAAAATCCTAACCAAAGCTAGGGTGTTGGTGCACAAGTTTGGGGTATAACAACTTGAGGTTTCATTCTTTTGGAGCTCCATTCATCATCATCATCCTCGTCATTTACCAACAAGCTTGGAGTAGGTATAAACTCTTTTCTTGCTTGTAGTTTGTAAGTATATTTCATGACTTGATCCTAATTGAGATTTAACTTTAAATGGTTAAAGATTAACTAGTTCAATTGGTAATATATTCATGCTTCCGCTTTAATTTGATTCTTAAAATGTTTTAAGTATATTGAAACTTGTTAAATCCCAACAATGGTATCTAGAGCCGAAGTTGTTGAAATATGCTTCGAGATGGTTGTTAAACCCGCTATACATTTTGCATTTTATGTACATGCATAAAAGAAGAATGCAAAAATTAATGGGTTTGGGTGGTTTGAATTTTTGGCCGAAATTTAGGAGCCCCAAAAATGGGTTTTGGGTTCTTCTTTTTTCATATTTTGTTGTATGTTAAAGTTCACAATCAAGCCTTGGCCCTGTGTTTGGATGGTTGAATGTTTGGTTGATTTAATTCATTCATTTGGTATGTAATATTAATTCATTCGTTTGGTTTGTAATAATATTTATTCAATTAGTTTGTAATAATATTATTTTGGTTATGTAATTTATTTTTTATTTGGTATGTAAAATAGATTAGGTTGTATTTCATTTTCTAGACAAAATATATTAGGATATATTTTGTAAAAAGATGAAGATATAAGATGAAGACTTGGAAGAACACAAGAAGAAGCATTTGGATGCAAGATTAAGTGGGAGATTTAAAATCTCCTACTTTGTGTTATAACCCCTTAATCGGTGGCATTTGTTTTTGACTAAACAAATATCTACCAAATTGGCTTGATTGTGAACATATTTGTTTTGCATGCATGGTTGTTTATTGTGTTTGTATGTTTGGTTACTACAAGTAAATCACAAGTTAACAACAAGCAAAATGACAATTTAATTGGTTAAATTAGACATTATTAACGACATGCAAAACGATAATTTAATTGGTTAAATTAAAAATGGCTAAATGGATTATAATAATTGATTATTAAAACACATATAAAATGGTTTATATCAATGTAATGAAATTGGCTTTATTACATAACATGAAAAATGGATTTTCAAATAAGCCATATACTAAATGCATGTTGGTGTATGGTATAATTGTTTTCTTAAACTAGAAATAATGAAAACTTAAAATCCCTTATTAACTAGGCAAACAAGTTAAACGCTATCCTTTTGTGTGACACTTAAAAATAATTAGGGAACTCATAATGGGATAAAGGTCACCTAACCGTTATGAGCAAACTAATATGATTAAGGTGAATTTCGCACACTTGTGGGATAAAGGTCACCTAACCACTTATATGTTAAATTTACACATTTACACAAGTAGGACGACTTGATTTGGGAATCATGAACGTAGGGTCACCGAAGCATGAGGAACAAATAGGCGTTGATGGGATAAATATGCCTTGCAAAAGGATTGCATGATCCCATAACTTAGAAGTTGCAAAAGGATTGCAATTGTCATATAATGACTACCTAGCTAAATCAAATGACGGGATAAAGGTCACCTAACCGAAATTTGGTTTACCGTTGGATTCTAAAATTTAATAAATATCAATTGAATTTAAAGGGTATTGATTGTTAAATTAAAATTGATACTTAAACAACTTTGTTAAATTTTGTAGATGGCCGCCAATAACAACAACATTTCAAACGCACCAATCAACTTTAACAACCTATCGTTGAGGTCAATCCTCGAAAAGGAAAAACTCAACAATACGAATTTCATGGATTGGTTTCGCAATCTAAGAATTGTCCTCAAACTTGAGGATAGGGCGTATGTGTTGGAAGACCCCATTCCCGATCAACCCGACGAGGATGATACGGAAGGCATGGCTTATTGGGATAAGTATTGCAATGATTCGGTGCAAGTCGCTTGCCTTATGCTTGGGACTGGATACTCGAACTAAAAAAGGACTTCGAGCATCATAGTGCATATGACATGATCACACAATTGAAGGAGATGTTCTTTCAACAAGCTCGTGTCGAGCGCTTCGAAACGGTTCGAGTGCTTCATGCATGTCAGATGGACGACTCCCAATCTGTTTCATCTTATGTCCTTAAGATAAAAAGCCTAATTGATCGAGCGAACCGTCTAAATTGCAACGTGTCTAATGAATTAGCCACGAACCTTATCCTTAATTCTTTGTCAAAAAGGTTTGACACATTCGTATTGAATTACAATATGAATGGTTGGGATAAGAGCATTGGCGAATTACATGCCATGCTTAAGACGGCCGAAGCAAGCATGGGTAAAAGGGCTTCACCCGTGTTTATGATCAATGAAGGCGGGTCCAAAAACAATAACACTTCTAAGCCAAAGGTGGCTAAGAGGAAAGGACCCGCCTACCAAGGCAAGGGCAAGGGAAAGGGGAAGATGGTTACCCCAACCAATAATAACAAGAAGCAAAAGGTTCCTGGTAAAGCAAACCCCAAAGAAGATCCGTGCTTTAGTTGCGGTAAAATGGGTCACTGGAATCGCAACTGCCCGATCTACCTGAAGGAGTTGAAAGAAAAGAGGGATGCAGGGCAAACCACAGGTAATGTATATATGGTATACATTGAGCTTAGTGTTACTTATTGAGCTTAGTGTTACTTCTTCTAATACATGGGTATTAGACACATGATGTGGAACTCATATTTGCAATTCTTTGCAGGGGTTCAAAAGAAGTAAACAAGAAGCGGGAACAAAAAGTCTCTTCATGGGAAATGGTGCAAAAGTGCACGTAGAAGCTCAAGGAGAATTTGTTTTAAAGCTACAAACTGGGTTAGAGCTTGTATTGAAAAATGTTTTGTACGCTCCTGATTTAACTCGAAACATTATTTCTATTTCCCGTTTAAGACAATGTGGTTATGATTTTAATTTTATTAATGACGATATCAATCTTTCTTTAGATAATGTGTTCTATTTTAAGGCTTCGCCTTTGAATGGTATTTATGAATTGGTTCATGATGACACATCATACAATAGCTCAATATACCATGCAAACACCAAAAAACTCAAAAGGGATTTGAGTGATTCCTACTTATGGCATTGTCGCCTTGGTCACATAAATAAGAATCGAATGCATACACTTCAAAAGAATGGACTTTTGAAATCAAATGAACTAGACTCGTTTGATGTATGTGAATCATGTTTACAAGGCAAAATGACTAAAACACCTTTCAAAGGGACCTATGAAAAGGATAAAGACTTATTGGGATTAATACATTCGGATGTATGTGGACCCTTTAAGCCCATGACTAGGAATGGTGAAAGATACTTCGTTACTGAAATGACCCATCCTAATCCGTCCAGACGAAGCCTTCAACAGTTGGTCCCATTGCGAGGTTCTGACCCTTATATGCCATGAACGACTCCAAGTAATATGAGCAAATGCACAGCGGAAGATTTCTTTCGTACCTGAGAATAAACATGCTTTCAAGTATCAACCAAAAGGTTAGTGAGTTCATAGGTTTATCATAAAACAATAAAATTCATCATTTTGATAGACCACAAGATTTAAATGCTGCATGGTACAAATGGGCCCGAATCCTATACCCACCTGTAATGTACATGCGATATCTTTTAAATACAGTACACCTTTCTCGTGTACGCAACCATTTTTCATAAATCTTAGTAAACGTACACATATCTCGTGTACAAAATATAATACACATAACCTGTGTATAAAAATCATTCTCTCGATACATAACATTCATATCAATTGGTGGCAATTATCATGTCCACATAATTCAATGGTTGTAATTATCATGTCCACATAATTCAATGGTGACAATTATCATGTCCACATAATTCAATGGTGGCAATTATCATGTCCACATAATTCAATAATAATCCGCAGAACTTCTGTCTGCATAATAATTCATTCGAGGAATGTTTTGCTTGTGTCTATCTCGTCAAGCATTTATAAAAGCATTTCATGTATTCGCAGTTCAAAATATATTTCAAAAGCATTTAATAAAGCAGTTATAAAAAAAACAGCGCATGTATTCTCAGTCCCAAAAATGTAAAGAGTAAAAGGGAATCAAATGAACTCACGCATATAAATATTGTAAAACAGTTAATAAAGCATTTGCATGTATTCTCAGCCCAAAAATGTAATGAGTAAAAAGGGAGCAAATGAACTCACATAATGTATGTTGTAGTAAAAATACATTTGACGTCATTTAACAAGTGTAGGGTTGACCTCAGATTCACGAACCTATATCAATTATATATATTAAAACATATAATAGTAATCGAACAAGTTTAGATATTATTATTAATTGTTATTTCAATAACTTGTATTTTTCATTAATATCTATATTAACTATATTTATTTTATATATACTTTAGGTAAATAATTAGTATTTATTATGAAAATATTAATGTTTTTATGTGATATGTATCAATTATATTCTTATATAGCTATTTATTTGGTAAAATAATATTACTAATAATAAATAATAATTTGTGTCTTTTTATGATCATAATGATAATACTAAAATAAGTAGATTTAGTAATGATACTAATTTTAATAGTTTTAATAATAATACTAATAATAATAAAAGTAATGTTAGAAATGATAATTTTAGTGTTAATATTAAGGATAATCGTAATAATAATAATCATAATGGTAATTATAATCATAATAATAATATTTGATAATCTTTATAGTAATACTTGTATTAATATTAATAATAATAGGTGTTCTAAAAATAATAATAATAATATCAATAATTATAATAATAATATAAATAAATAAATAATAATAATAATAACAATAATAATAACAATAATAATAATGGTAATAAAATTTATACCCTTTAAAACAAACAAGTAGGCTTGGTGGATTCATCATAATCCCTGCATATCCAAGTCCAATAGCTAAACCCACTTAATCATGTCCAAGCCCAACAAGCCCAACAGTTTCTAAAAGAAAAAATGCTTATGAGGTCGCCTAGTCTCGAACCCACGACCTCCCAATAAGCACGCTCACATCTGACCACTCCACTGCTGGTTACTTTTCTGAATTACTCCTACTCTTAATTACTTTTAAACTGAATTTCGTCCCAACGATCAAATCAAACACGACCCATCTTTAATTGTTTTATACCCACTTAAAGCACTTTAAACAAATCCAAATCGATTCTATGTCCAATGTTTGCTTCATGAAAACAGCTAAATATTGTAAGTGTTAGTGGGGACTTTGCTTTATCATAAATCATTAATCATCATTGTGCATCCTTATACTTAACACCATCATCTAACTTATTTTATCATCAATCACACTATCACTTTCTTTACTCCCTCCGTTCACAATTAAAACAGAAATAGAAAACATCGAACATCAATAGTATATCGAGCAGTAGCAGTATTTCATGGTCACGGTTATGGTGAACATAAAATAACGGAAGTAACATGGTTTCGATGGCTTATATCATCACCCAGTAGCATGAACAACTTGATTCTTGGCCCAACCAAATAAACAAGTCTTGGCCCAATATGTAAAAATAGATATTCGATGGCCCGTTGCAAAAATAGATACCCCGTAACATAATATCAGTTTTTGAGTGGAGTTTTTAAATGGAAACATATATATATATATATATATATATATATATATATATATATATATATATATATATATATATATATATATATATATATATATATATTAAAGTAGATGTAGGCGTGATATAATTTTAGTTAATTACCCAAGATTGTCGGCCAGCAAAAGGAATCCTTATCACCTTTTCCTTTTCTAGTTACATCAAATATTTATTGTCTCTATCATCCATAATATGGGAATAGAAATGAATGCAGAAAACAGAAGATAACAGCAGCCACAGCTGTTATTTTGGGCAGTGTTTTCGAGCTGAAATAGATGTACAATAGGAGTAATAATGTTAACAGCGTAATAGGAGTGGAAAGTGACGTTTTGGTTGGATTTTGAGGTTGGTGATGATGAGCTTACAAAGGGAAATAGAGAGAAATGTGAGAGGAAGAAAAATGGTTTGAGTTTGTTAATTAAACGAATTAGTAGTTTGAATGGTGGTCGATGATGATAATGAGAAACAGAAATAAAATCAGAAATGGGTGTATTAAGGTATACGCTTGTGTGTTTGTATGTTTTAAGATAAAATAAAAAAAATAGAGAGTATTACGATCGTGTTCGTGTTCGGCTTTGAGTCAAAGTGATCGGGTAGTAGTGGTGTCGAGTGTTTGGAAATAAGGTTGTCCTCGATGGTGTTGTCGTGATCATGGTGATGACTTTCGGTGGTGAAGGTGGTTAGCAATTGAAAGAAAAACATAAAGTCGAGTAGCAAAGTGTATTATGGTGATCGTGTACTAATTGCAACATGGATGATAATTGTTTCGGTTGTTTGGGCACATGTTTGAAACGAAGTAGAATTTCTAAACTATTAAACATGGTGGCTAAGTGGGGAATGATTGGTGGCGGGTGTGGAGATGAGGTGTTGGCCGGTGATGGCCTTGTCTAGGTGCTTGACACCACAAAAGAAAAGATAAGATGTTTTAGATGATGATGGAGCATATTATGTGTGTGTTTTATGTATATATAAATGTAATACTTACATGTTTGTTAGAGGTTAATCATTTAGATGATTGATCGAATCAAAAGGAAAGCAGTGGCAAAAGGATTGATGAAAGCAAAAAAAAAAAAAAAAAAAAAAAAAAAAAAACAAGATTTGATTGGTAATTGTTTTGTAGTGATGATTGGAGATAGATTGAATTCACAAGCTTAATAGGAACGAAGGAAAACAATAACGGATTCTAAAATCTGTAAAAATATTCGATTCATTTATTTATATGGAGTATTATCTATTATATATAATATAATAATTAATAATTAATAACTAATAATAATATTAATTTTACTTACATTAATAATATTAATAATAATAATAATAATTATTATTATTATATCAATATAATAACTAAATAAAATAGATATTACAAATTTTTACATACAATAATTGTAATTTGCAATATACATATAATGATTTTGTATAGAAATTATATATATATATATATATATATATATATATATATATATATATATATATATATATATATATATATATATATATATATATATAATATTATTCGCCATTAATTTCGTATTTTTAACTGGTTTAATATCAAACAAGATGACAAAAGAGTGTTAACATTAATTGAGAGTTATGTTCCATATACATTATATGTATATGTATATATATATATATATATATATATATATATATATATATATATATATATATATATATATATACCCATACATATCTATTTACAATTAATTACTCGTGAATCGTCGGAAACAGTCG
This sequence comes from Rutidosis leptorrhynchoides, assembly GCF_046630445.1. Classification (NCBI taxonomy): domain Eukaryota; kingdom Viridiplantae; phylum Streptophyta; class Magnoliopsida; order Asterales; family Asteraceae; genus Rutidosis; species Rutidosis leptorrhynchoides. The sequence goes on along the minus strand of NC_092343.1, from coordinate 232,541,469 downwards.
ATGGTCAATTGAATCTATAAAACAGTTCAAAATTTTTGTGGCTCAACCTTACAGACTTTGCTTATCATGTCGAAATCATATAAGATTAAGTTTAAATTTGGTCGGAAATTCCCGGGTCATCATAGTTACTTTCATTGATGACTTCAGTCGTTTCGGATATGTCTACTTGTTAAGACATAAGGACGAAACTTTTGAAGCATTCAAGGAATATCAAAACGAAGTACAAAATCAACTCAATAAGACAATCAAGGTACTTCGTACCGATAGAGAAGGTGAATACCTAAGCAATGCTTTCCAGGATCATCTTAGAAGTTGTGGGATTATCTCGTAACTTACTCCACCCAGAACACCCCAACTTAATGGAGTTTCCGAAAGGAGGAACCGAACCCTAATGGATATGGTTCGATCAATGATGGCTAGAAGCTTGTTACCTCTATCATTTTGGGGTCATTGTCTATGCTCCACGGCTCGTATTTTAAATATGGCCCCAACCAAGAAAGTGGAACGAACTCCTCATGAGATGTGGTTTGGAAAACCTCCATCTCTATCATACTTAAAGGTATGGGGATGTGAAGCTTATCCTAAGCGTTACGTCCCTAATAAGTTGAATGCTCGATCCATGAAGTGTATCTTCATAGGATATCCCAAGGATGATATGGGATACTATTTCTATGATCCATCCGAGCAAAATGTATTTGTTGCTCGAAAGGCTGAATTCCTTGAAACTAAGTTCCTAATGGAAGGTAATAGTGAAAGGAAGATAGATCTTGAAAAGGTTCAAGATCAAGTAGATGATACACAATTGGTTGACACTAGCACTCAACATGAAAATGTTGAGAATGATCAAATGGATGATCAAAGTATACAAGATGTTCGCAGATCTGGTAGGATTAGTAATCCTCCTGAGAGATATGGGTTTCTCATGGATGGTTGCTATGTGGTTGATTTGGATGAACCAACAAACTACCAAGATGCTTTATCAAGGATTGATAAAGATAAATGGCAGGAAGCCATGAACGCTGAGATGCAATCCATGTATGACAACCAAGTTTGGGAACTTGTTGCACAACCTACTGGCTCAAGGCTAGTTGATTGTAAATTGCTTTTCAAGATGAAAACCGACATACATGGAAACTTGGATACATATAAAGCTAGACTTGTAGCAAAAGGTTTCACTCAAACTCAAGGGGTTGACTATGATAAAACTTTTTCGCCTGTGGAAATGCTAAAGTCTATTAGGATATTATTTGCCATTGCTGCTCATTATGATCATGAAATATGGCAAATGGATGTCAAGACCGCTTTCCTAAATGGATATCTTGAGGAAGATGTCTATATGGTACAGCCTGAAGGTTTTGTTGATCCAAAATATCCTAAAATGGTATGCAAGTTAAAGAAGTCAATCTACAGATTGAAATAAGCATCTAGAATGTTGAATCATCATTTTAATGAGGAGGCCAAGAAATTTGGCTTCATTAAAAATGGTGATGAAGCTTGTGTATACAAGAAAGCTAGTGGGAGCACTATCATGTTCCTTGTACTATATGTGGATGATATATTGTTATTTGGAAATGATATTCTGGAAATGCAAGGTGTTAAAACTTGGCTAAGCAAATGCTTCTCCATTAAGGATCTTGGAGAAGCACAATACATTTTGGGGATTGGGATCTACAGGGATAGATCCAAGAAATTGATAGGTTTGAATCAAAGTGCATACATTGAAAAGATCTTGAAAAGGTTCAAGATGGAGAACTCTAAGAAAGGTTTGGTACCTATTCAAAGAGGAACGCTTCGCAGTTCATCTCAGTGCCCTACCACGAAAGATGAACAAGAGAGAATGAAGAAAGTCCCGTACGCATCTGCTATTGGGTCAATCATGTATGCAATGATATGTACTAGGCCAGATGTGTCATGCGCTCTTAACTTGACAAATAGATACCAGAATAACCCAGCAAACAATCATTGGATTGCGGTTAAAAGTATATTGAAATACCTTAGGAGGACTAAGGATATGTTTCTTATATACGGGTCTGGTTAGGAGGAACTCGCTGTAAAAGGTTACGTGGACGCGAGTTTCCAAACTGATCGAGATGATTCTCGATCACAATCCGGTTATGTCTTCACGTTAAATGGAAGTGCGGTCTCTTGGAAGAGTTCAAAACAGGATGTTGTTGCTTTATCCACTACAGAGTCAGAGTACATTGCCTCCTCATTGGCAGCTCAGGAAGCTGCATTATAACAACCCTCACTTTTTGACTTCTGAAATTACTGAAATGACCCTAGGGTTTACTGTCTGACTATACGTATTAATTATTTAAGGGTTGTTATATACACAATCAATTTAACGTTGACCAAATAATAAACGTTTATTCGACACTCACTGCTAATTAAAATTTATGCATTTCAATAATATTATTTATAACTATTAATCTATAAGTAATAAATAAAAAGTGACATTTATATAAATAATAAAACAATTGGGAACTAAATAAAAATAAATACAAGTCATGAATTAGTAAAAATAAAATAATACTTATCATGTAGTAAATGTAAAAATAATAATAAACATAATAATAATAATAATAGTAATAATAATGAGACTAAAGAATCTTAAACAATTACATCTTTATGTTGACTAAAAATAAAGTATAAACTAGTACATCCTTATGTTGACTAATTATAAACTAGTACCACCTTTTGTTGACTAAAAATTATAAAACAAAATAAAATCATTAATTAGAACATCCTTATGTTGACTAACACTCTAATACTTGCACTATATAAACACTCCTAGACTCCTAGTTTCTCATTCACAAATCACACCAAAATCCTCTCTCAAAATCAATCTCTCCCTCTCCCTCTCTTGTGGTATTCGGATCTTCAAGCTTGTTCTTCGTGTTCTTCAAGAATCTTCAAGAAGTTCTTCAAGATTTTTAAGGCTTTGATCTTCCATCTTCATCGTGTTCATCTTTTCTTTGTTAATTATCTTGAATCTTCAAAGGTATAACATAAACCCTAAACTATTTACATAAACTTTAATCTTTGTTAATTCATATTCATATTATAAACTTGTTATTCATAAGTATATACATAAACACTCCTAGATTTATATATACATATATACATGTAAAAAAAAATATTTTTATGTATATATACGAATTATATATACATATACATATTAAAACCTTAAACCCTAATACTACTTATACTAGTACTTAACATGTATACACTATTACTATTACTAGCACCTATAACCTACTACTTATATTGTAGCACAAAAACATTTTGGGATATGTATTAGAGATGTATAGATCTTCGAACTTTCTTGATGAATGGTTTCTACGAGATTCTAGGCAGAGGGTTTGGATTTCCAATTTAAAGGGTCCTATGGCTCAAGCCCCTAGATCTAAATTAGCCATTCGAAGGGAAATGGGTGATTGGAAGCTTATCTAATACGGCAAGTATCCTAAAATGAAAAACACTCATAAAAGTAGAAACTCTCTAGTCATAGAAACTTAGTAAAATAAGAAACTTTCTAAAAATGGAAACTTTATAAAAATAGTAACTTACTAGGAATAGAAACTTAGTAAAACAAACTATACTTAAACACATACTTAAACTTAAACATGGGCAAAACACTTAACTACTCTTAAATGTCAATAGGTTGACTTTCCTGCTCACTCGTTCAACTCTTTATTCCGAGGAATAACTCTCTCTCTACTTACTAAGGTGACTTTCATAGCCCCACTCTTATTGCTATAGCACTTTTTATACTTACTGGGGTGAGACACATGCTGCTTTTATACTTTAAACAACTTAGACACAAGTACGGACCTAAACTGTACTATGACTAGCTTATGCTACTAAGACCCCACAGTGATATTTTTTAATTGCTTTCAGGATAAGGCATTCTTAATTATTGGGGGTAGGCCTATCGGGAGTAACGTCCCCGATACATTTGACCGTGATGTCTTTGTATTAATTAATAATGATTTAAACATGGTGATAAGGTACTGCCAACTTATCATCGGGGCAACAAAACAAACGTTTAGTCTAAAATATCACGAATCAGTACTACTTTTGGATCTGCGAGATCTACTTTTTGATCCTGCAGGAGATCAACTTTACAACTAAATCTTGTGGTCTAAAAACAACGATAACTACTTTTGTTAAACGTATGAACTTCACTCAACCTTTTTGGTTGACACTTTAGCATGTTTTGTCTCAGGTGCTGTTTGATTCAAGCTTTCTTATCTACTACTTATGTGATGCTACTTGGACTTAGGATCAAGAGATATCGCATTTATTACTTCTGCATATGAACAATTACTTTATCGTTATTTCCATTATTGTAACGACATTTCATTTTCCGCTGCGTACTCAATAAAGTTAAATTTTCTCATTTAGTATTGTTCTCGTATTATAATATGTTGGTTTATTTGATATTAGTAACGTTTCTTCCAGACCCTATTGGGAGGACGTTACAGATTGGTATCAGAGCATAACCAGGCTGTTATAGAGAACCAGGATTGCATTTTTATGTGTGCCTTACTTGCTAGCTAGGGTGCCTTAGCAATCTAGGAAACTATAACCTTTCCTGCCTTAGACTTAAAGCATTTAGAATTGCCTTATAATCTTAACAATCATGCTTTACCAAACTTGACTTAAAGATTTTAATCAAAGTCTCTTTCCTAATGTAGGACTACAACTTTCCTTGACCATAGTGCCTTTAATTGTTGCCTTTAACTGTTAAATGCTACACTATACTTTAGAAACTTTACTTATCTTAGAATGCCGAGCTAATCTAAGAACTCTGCTCACTTTCCTGAGTACTATCCAATTACACCACCGCATCTAAATGCGACACAATGATTTCAGAAATTCTTGACATTCATAAGTCATCTATCATGGTTATGTGTATTACATATGTATTACATGAAATATTATCCATGATTTTGAAATTCTTATAATTGTTACTACTCACACTCAAACGTATATAACTCTCTGTTATATCACGTACCTATATGCCTTATGCCTTTATGCATCGGTTTGCGAATTGAAAAATGTCATTGGGTTATCACAGTATACGAATTGAAAGTCTTTAATCAAAAGATTATTAGATTACATACTTATCACTTTATGATCTCGACACGTCATACTGCCATTATTAAAGTAAAGACACATCATATCTTATTATATCTTATCGTATCTATCCTAATAGATTTTGTCTAACACTTTTCCTAAATTCCCTCCATAAATTACGGAAATCTTTTTGCTATATACACGTATTTGAGGAGACGAATATATCATCCAGTATTCAAAACTAATCTCATATCAAAAACCCTAATTCCAAACACATAATATGGATTCCTCGAACTCTTCGAGCTCCAATGGCAGCGTAACCGGAATGAACCAACCAATCAGCCATCATCTATTTTGGATGAATTGGGGATGGGTTCATAGTAAACTTAATCAATGGAGACAAGAAGAAGGTGATCCCTTCCACCAACTGAATTCACCTCTTGGTGAAGAACCTGAAGCACTTACTGGCGAACCCGTTCGGAACACTATTTTCACCCTCATTTCCAGGATATCCAGTCACAAATATATAATATCTAAAATTTTAGATCTTATTCATCCACTTGTCCGAACCGCCAATCATCCCGGAATAATAGAAGAAGTCAACGAGCTTCGCGCTCGAGTAGTGGCTCTGGAGAATATGGTGCGAAACCTACGAACACCAGCAGCAGCACCAGCAGCATAACCAGTACCACCAGTACCATCGGCATCACCACCAACATCACCAGCTTCACCAACGAAAACATCCGCATTCCACGCCTCAACATCACACTCAGTACCTCAAACATCAACATCATACGCCCCATAGATACCAAGGAATATTAGTAATAATGAGTTAAGATGTATTGACTCATTCTTCCTGAAGAATTACATATGTATACTTTATATATATGGATTGGAACAATAATAAATCTTTTCATACTAAGCTATTACGTGTGAATCTTAACTAGTATGTACTACTTGATTAATTCATATCATTAATATGCTATGATGTACATCCTTCGTTAATGACTTAACAATCGTTAATCACTGCTTCAACATAATAAACTCCATTTCATAATAAACCAAGTGTATTACTCAAATACATGATTGATTGTATACTTTCATTTTTGATGTACTCGAAACTTTCTAGAAAACATCATTCGTGCCTTATGAATTTCACAAGAATTCCACGAGCACCAACATCATATACTGAGGTATATCAATAACAATGAACGATGAAGTATTGATTCATAACTTCATTGGCGAAATATTTCGTGACAATTATGAAATCTCTAAGGTTTTGGAGATTATTTATTCTCATTTCAACCACAAATCAAATGAGTTTAATATTATATTAACTCATTAAATCTATATTATATCTGAAGAATACATATATGAACGTATATCTTCTCTTTTGTACAAACTGTTAATTGTGAAAATATTTTAATGGGTAGGTAATACCCGAGAAATATTTATATCTCACATTAATATGTTACATTGTACATTCTTCAAATTCTGATTCAATAATCAGTAACTATACTACTTACATCCACATATGTATCCGCGCACCAAAGAACAACCATTTTCATTCAAATCAAATTACATATTCTGAATTTGACATATCAGAATTCAAGTAAAGCTATAGCAGATGTTATCTTCCTAAAGATCACTACATTCATGAATTATATTCATTCGTATTCTATGATGAATTATCACATCAAACCACCAAAATTATCATTCATTACTTTTGAAATCAACAACGCCTATTCGTCAACCATTAGATCCATTGACGATTACAATCAGCATTTAATCATCTAAAAATAAAATTTCTTGAAACCATCTCGGGTTGTCAATCAATGATTCAGATTCGTTAAACCTTGAGAATGCCAACGAAGCAGCAAATGCTATAGATGTTCTTAAGGGCTAACAGTTTGATAATAAAGAATGGTACGTTGGAAAAGCCCAAAAGAAAATTTGGAACTGAAAAACGGATTGAGCTAACCATGGAGGAGACCAAGGACAAACACAAGGGCCAAACCCTATATTCAAAGAATCCAGGAAATTCTGAATCCGGTGAAATCTTTAGAGAATATCTTGCTCCAAAGTCATGTTAAAAGCTTGCGGAAAATTTTTCTTCATCAACTTTCGAACTTAGAAATTCTAAAATATCATCATAAATATCCTCTATATTTCGGAAGATATCTTCATAACGATTCATGTCCGCAATTAAGTATCTCTTTGCGATATTTTTATAAAGGAAACTGTTTTAGTTTCTATATTCTGTAAAATTCGAGTTTAAATTATAAATGCTTTGAAGAAGTGATTGGGAATTGAAGCATGAGTTAATATAATATAATGACGTCAGGCCAACGTGATTATATTACAGTAAGTCATGCTCAGTTTTTAATGGAAGATGATGATTCATAGATTTTATAATCATCATTTGCCATGTTACACGACTCTTACATTCTATTTAACCTCTAAACATATCAAGAAAATATTTTTCTTGATGATTCAGTCTTTTTCGGATATTCTGGTAATATGACAAATCAAATCGTGCTATTACCTTTCCTTTCTACTTTATATATTATGATCATTCAAAACTTCATACCTATGAATTCTGGACCATTACTCGCTTGACTTGAAGTCGGGAAGAAGAAACAAAAACATAAAGCTCCGACATATAAGGGAAAATATAAAGCCCGATAACGACTCCGAAATTACAAACCGTGTATATCATGCGTATAGCAATATAAAGACACGGGATAATTAAAAACACTATAACCCCAAGAGCATAGAAGAAGTAAACAGATTCCTCTGGCGGTAAAAGAAAAAGAAGAATGACTGCATAGATGGTCAATATAATAACCAGGATCAGAACTGGATTTAGCATTTTCTTAATCTTTTGTAAGTTTGAATTGAGAAAGAAAGTATACAAGTGGTGAAGATAATGAAACGGAATAAGCTAATTTATAGCAAAAATTCCAAACACATCAATCGAGGCAAATCACCGCATTTAATCAAACAAATCTCAAAATTTCGTAAATACCGAAGAATCAAATCTTATAGATTACGAAGATTTCCTTTAATTCCTTGAATTCTGGAAATCAATCGTGACTACGTCAAAAGTTAAGGCGAACATTTAATTTTCTCATTTCACTCTTTTATGATAGCTTCGTTTATACTCTTCCTATAAACGAATCGTTTTATCCATATTATTCAATAGTGATAAAACTTTATTTTTCAACTTATATTCATCATTAAAATATTCTTGTTGTAAACAATGAAGATCTCTATCAAATTTCATGACTGTGATTTTCACGAACTCCTCTCTGTTTGTCTGCCCTAATATTGTAGCATAAAATGCTCAAGGTTTTAAATGAGCTCAATACCATTCATAACACATTTCATGTATCCAATTTACTGAAATGACTTGTATAACATCATCATTTTGAATGATCTTCGCATTAATGATAAAATGCACTTCGTTGAAGAACCTATAGAAATCATGGAAGGAGAGGTCAAGCAAACGCATAAAAGCAACATACCTATCATTAAAGTCTGTTGGAATTCGCGTAGAGGCCCCGAATATACCTGGGAACGCAAAGACCATATGAAACAGAAATATCCCCATCTCTTCTCAACTGCTGATGCATCCGAGAAGTCTACCTAAAACTTCGGGACGAAGTTTTTATTAACGGGGAGGTACTATTACAACCCTCACTTTTTGACTTCTGAAATTACTGAAATGACCCTAGGGTTTACTGTCTGACTATACGTATTAATTATTTAAGGGTTGTTATATACACACTCAATTTAACGTTGACCAAATAATAAACTTTTATTCGACACTCACTGCTAATTAAAATTTATGCATTTCAATAATATTATTTATAACTATTAATCTATAAGTAATAAATAAAAAGTGACATTTATATAAATAATAAAACAATTGGGAACTAAATAAAAATAAATACAAGTCATGAATTAGTAAAAAGAAAATAATACTTATCATGTAGTAAATGTAAAAATAATAATAAACATAATAATAATAATAATAATAATAATAATAATAATAATAGTAATAATAATGAGACTAAAGAATCTTAAACAATTACATCCTTATGTTGACTAAAAATAAAGTATAAACTAGTACATCCTTATGTTGACTAATTATAAACTAGTACCACCTTTTGTTGACTAAAAATTATAAAACAAAATAAAATCATTAATTAGAACATCCTTATGTTGACTAACACTCTAATACTTGCACTATATAAACACTCCTAGACTCCTAGTTTCTCATTCACAAATCACACCAAAATCCTCTCTCAAAAACAATCTCTCCCTCTCCCTCTCTTGTGGTATTCGGATCTTCAAGCTTGTTCTTCGTGTTCTTCAAGAATCTTCAAGGAGTTCTTCAAGATTTTTAAGGCTTTGATCTTCCATCTTCATCGTGTTCATCTTTTCTTTGTTAATTATCTTGAATCTTCAAAGGTATAACATAAACCCTAAACTATTTACATAAACTTTAATCTTTGTTAATTCATATTCATATTATAAACTTGTTATTCATAAGTATATACATAAACACTCCTAGATTTATATATACATATATACATGTAAAAAAAAATATTTTTATGTATATATACGAATTATATATACATATACATATTAAAACCTTAAACCCTAATACTACTTATACTAGTACTTAACATGTATACACTATTACTATTACTAGCACCTATAACCTACTACTTATATTGTAGCACAAAAATATTTTGGGATATGTATTAGAGATGTATAGATCTTCGAACTTTCTTGACGAATGGTTTCTACGAGATTCTAGGCAGAGGGTTTGGATTTCCGATTTAAAGGGTCCTATGGCTCAAGCCCCTAGATCTAAATTAGCCATTCGAAGGGAAATGGGTGATTGGAAGCTTATCTAATACGGCAAGTATCCTAAAATGAAAAACACTCATAAAAGTAGAAACTCTCTAGTCATAGAAACTTAGTAAAATAAGAAACTTTCTAAAAATAGAAACTTTATAAAAATAGTAACTTACTAGGAATAGAAACTTAGTAAAATAAACTATACTTAAACACATACTTAAACTTAAACATGGGCAAAACACTTAACTACTCTTAAATGTCAATAGGTTGACTTTCCTGCTCACTCGTTCAACTCTTTATTCCGAGGAATAAGTCTCTCTCTACTTACTAAGGTGACTTTCATAGCCTCACTCTTATTGCTATAGCACTTTTTATACTTACTGGGGTGAGACACATGCTGCTTTTATATTTTAAACAACTTAGACACAAGTACGAACCTAAACTGTACTATGACTAGCTTATGCTACTAAGACCCCACAGTGATATTTTTTAATTGCTTTCAGGATAAGGCATTCTTAATTATTGGGGGTAGGCCTATCGGGAGTAACGTCCCCGATACATTTGACCGTGATGTCTTTGTATTACTTAATAATGATTTAAACATGGTGATAAGGTAATGCCAACTTATCATCGGGGCAACAAAACAAACGTTTAGTCTAAAATATCACGAATCAGTACTACTTTTGGATCTGCGAGATCTACTTTTTGATCCTGCGGGAGATCAACTTTACAACTAAATCTTGTGGTCTAAAAACAACGATAACTACTTTTGTTAAACCTATGAACTTCACTCAACCTTTTTGGTTGACACTTTAGCATGTTTTGTCTCAGGTGCTGTTTGATTCAAGCTTTCTTATCTACTACTTATGTGATGCTACTTGGACTTAGGATCAAGAGATATCACATTTATTACTTCTGCATATGAACAATTACTTTATCGTTATTTCCATTATTGTAACGACATTTCATTTTCCGCTGCGTACTCAATAAAGTTAAATTTTCTCATTTAGTATTGTTCTCGTATTATAATATGTTGGTTTATTTGATATTAGTAACGTTTCTTCCAGACCCTATTGGGAGGACGTTACATGCATGGATGAAGAAATTCATCGACGAATTAGGAGTAGTCCCTTCCATTCAGGACCCTCTTGAGATCTTTTGTGACAACGAGTGAAATGTCCCGTTCTTATTGATTAAAAACGTTCCATATTAACTGATTTCGTTGCGAGGTTTTGACTTCTATATGAGACGTTTTTCAAAGACTGCATTCATTTTTAAAACAAACCATAACCTTTATTTCATAGATAAAGGTTTAAAAAGCTTTACGTAGATTATCAAATAATGATAATCTAAAATATCCTGTTTACACACGACCATTACATAATGGTTTACAATACAAATATGTTACATATAAATCATTTTCTTGAATGCAGTTTTTACACAATATCATACAAACATGGACTTCAAATCTTGTCCTTATTTTGGTATGCAACAGCGGAAGCTCTTAGTATTCACCTAAGAATAAACATGCTTTAAACGTCAACAACAATGTTGGTGAGTTATAGGTTTAACCTATATATATCAAATCGTAACAATAGACCACAAGATTTCATATTTCAATACACATCCCATACATAGAGATAAAAATCATTCATATGGTGAACACCTGGTAACCGACATTAACAAGATGCATATATAAGAATATCCCCATCATTCCGGGACACCCTTCGGATATGATATAAATTTGGAAGTACTAAAGCATCTGGTACTTTGGATGGGGTTTGTTAGGCCCAATAGATCTATCTTTAGGATTCGCGTCAATTAGGGTGTCTGTTCCCTAATTCTTAGATTACCAGACTTAATAAAAAGGGGCATATTCGATTTCGATAATTCAACCATAGAATGTAGTTTCACGTACTTGTGTCTATTTTGTAAATCATTTATAAAACCTCCATGTATTCTCATCCCAAAAATATTAGATTTTAAACGTGGGACTATAACTCACTTTCACAGATTTTTACTTCATCGGGAAGTAAGACTTGGCCACTGGTTGATTCACGAACCTATAACAATATATACATATATATCAAAGTATGTTCAAAATATATTTACAACACTTTTAATATATTTTGATGTTTTAAGTTTATTAAGTCAGCTGTCCTCGTTAGTAACCTACAACTAGTTGTCCACAGTTAGATGTACAGAAATAAATCGATAAATATTATCTTGAATCAATCCACGACTCAGTGTATACGTATCTCAGTATTGATCACAACTCAAACTATATATATTTTGGAATCAACCTCAACCCTGTATAGCTAACTTCAACATTCACATATAGAGTGTCGATGGTTGTTCCGAAATATATATAGATGTGTTGACATGATAGGTCGAAACATTGTATACGTGTCTATGGTATCTCAAGATTACATAATATACAATACAAGTTGATTAAGTTATGGTTGGAATAGATTTGTTACCAATTTTCACGTAGCTAAAATGAGAAAAATTATCCAATCTTGTTTTACCCATAACTTCTTCATTTTAAATCCGTTTTGAGTGAATCAAATTGCTATGGTTTCATATTGAACTCTATTTTATGAATCTAAACAGAAAAAGTATATGTTTATAGTCGGAAAAATAAGTTACAAGTCATTTTTGTAAAGGTAGTCATTTCAGTCGAAAGAACGACGTCTAGATGACCATTTTAGAAAACATACTTCCACTTTGAGTTTAACCATAATTTTTGTATATAGTTTCATGTTCATAATAAAAATCATTTTCTCAGAATAACAACTTTTAAATCAAAGTTTATCATAGTTTTTAATTAACTAACCCAAAACAGCCCGCGGTGTTACTACGACGGCGTAAATCCGGTTTTACGGTGTTTTTCGTGTTTCCAGGTTTTAAATCATTAAGTTAGCATATCATATAGATATAGAACATGTGTTTAGTTGATTTTAAAAGTCAAGTTAGAAGGATTAACTTTTGTTTGCGAACAAGTTTAGAATTAACTAAACTATGTTCTAGTGATTACAAGTTTAAACCTTCGAATAAGATAGCTTTATATATATGAATTGAATGATGTTATGAACATCATTACTACCTTAAGTTCCTTGGATAAACCTACTGGAAAAGAGAAAAATGGGTCTAGCTTCAACGGATCCTTGGATGGCTCGAAGTTCTTGAAGCAGAATCATGACACGAAAACAAGTTCAAGTAAGATCATCACTTGAAATAAGATTGTTATAGTTATAGAAATTGAACCAAAATTTGAATATGATTATTACCTTGTATTAGAATGATAACCTACTGTAAGAAACAAAGATTTCTTGAGGTTGGATGATCACCTTACAAGATTGGAAGTGAGCTTGCAAACTTGAAAGTATTCTTGATTTTTTGTAACTAGAACTTGTAGAATATATGAAGAACACTTAGAACTTGAAGATAGAACTTGAGAGAGATAAATTAGATGAATAAAATTGAAGAATGAAAGTGTTTGTAGGTGTTTTTGGTCGTTGGTGTATGGATTAGATATAAAGGATATGTAATTTTGTTTTCATGTAAATAAGTCATGAATGATTACTCATATTTTTGTAATTTTATGAGATATTTCATGCTAGTTGCCAAATGATGGTTCTCACATGTGTTAGGTGACTCACATGGGCTGCTAAGAGCTAATCATTGGAGTGTATATACCAATAGTACATACATCTAAAAGCTGTGTATTGTACGAGTACGAATACGGGTGCATACGAGTAGAATTGTTGATGAAACTGAACGAGAATGTAATTGTAAGCATTTTTATTAAGTAGAAGTATTTTGATAAGTGTATTGAAGTCTTTCAAAAGTGTATAAATACATATTAAAACACTACATGTATATACATTTTAACTTAGTCGTTAAGTCATCGTTAGTCGTTACATGTAAGTGTTGTTTTGAAACCTTTAGGTTAACGATCTTGTTAAATGTTGTTAACCCAATGTTTATAATATCAAATGAGATTTTAAATTATTATATTATCATGATATTATCATGTATGAATATCTCTTAATATGATATATATACATTAAATGTCTTTACAACGATAATCGTTACATATATGTGTCGTTTAAAAATTATTAAGTTAGTAGTCTTGTTTTTACATATGTAGTTCATTGTTAATATACTTAATGATATGTTTACTTATCATAGTATCATGTTAACTATATATATATATATATATATATATATATATATATATATATATATATATATATATATATATATATATATATATATATATATATATATATATATATCCATATATATGTCATCATATAGTTTTTACAAGTTTTAACGTTCGTGAATCACCGGTCAACTTGGGTGGTCAATTGTCTATATGAAACATATTTCAATTAATCAAGTCTTAACAAGTTTGATTGCTTAACATGTTGGAAACATTTAATCATGTAAATATCAATCTCAATTAATATATATAAACATGGAAAAGTTCGGGTCACTACAGTACCTACCCGTTAAATAAATTTCGTCCCGAAATTTTAAGCTGTTGAAGGTGTTGACGAATCTTCTGGAAATAGATGCGGGTATTTCTTCTTCATCTGATCTTCACGCTCCCAGGTGAACTCAGGTCCTCTACGAGCATTCCATCGAACCTTAACAATTGGTATCTTGTTTTGCTTAAGTCTTTTAACCTCACGATCCATTATTTTAACGGGTTCTTCGATGAATTGAAGTTTTTCGTTGATTTGGATTTCATCTAACGGAATAGTGAGATCTTCTTTAGCAAAACATTTCTTCAAATTCGAGACGTGGAAAGTGTTATGTATAGCCGTGAGTTGTTGAGGTAACTCAAGTCGGTAAGCTACTGGTCCGACACGATCAATAATCTTGAATGGTCCAATATACCTTGGATTTAATTTCCCTCATTTACCAAATCGAACAACGCCTTTCCAAGGTGCAACTTTAAGCATGACCATCTCTCCAATTTCAAATTCTATATCTTTTCTTTTAATGTCAGCGTAGCTCTTTTGTCGATTTTGGGCGGTTTTAACCGTTGTTGAATTTGGATGATCTTCTCGGTAGTTTCTTGTATAATCTCCGGACCCGTAATCTGTCTATCCCCCACTTCACTCCAACAAATCGGAGACCTGCACTTTCAACCATAAAGTGCTTCAAACGGCGCCATCTCAATGCTTGAATGGTAGCTATTGTTGTAGGAAAATTCTGCTAACGGTAGATTTCGATCCTAACTGTTTCCGAAATCAATAACACATGCTCGTAGAATGTCTTCAAGCATTTGTATCGTCCTTTCGCTCTGCCCATCAGTTTGTGGATGATAGGCAGTACTCATGTCTAGACGAGTTCCTAATGCTTGCTGTAATGTCTGCCAGAATCTTGAAATAAATCTGCCATCCCTATCAGAGATAATAGAGATTGGTATTCCATGTCTGGAGACGACTTCCTTCAAATACAGTCGTGCTAACTTCTCCATCTTTTCATATTCTCTTATTGGCAGGAAGTGTGCTGATTTGGTGAGACGATCAACTATTACCCAAATAGTATCAAAACCACTTGCAGTCCTTGGCAATTTAGTGATGAAATCCATGGTAATGTTTTCCCATTTCCATTCCGGGATTTCGTGTTGTTGAAGTAGACCTGATGGTTTCTGACGCTCAGCTTTAACCTTAGAACACGTCAAACATTCTCCTACGTATTTAGCAACATCGACTTTCATACCCGGCCACCAAAAATGTTTCTTGAGATCCTTGTACATCTTCCCTGTTCCAGGATGTATTGAGTATCTGGTTTTATGAGCTTCTCTAAGTACCATTTCTCTCATATCTCCAAATTTTGGTACCCAAATCCTTTCAGCCCTATACCGGGTTCCGTCTTCCAGAATATTAAGATGCTTTTCCGATCCTTTGGGTATTTCATCCTTTAAATTTCCCTCTTTTAAAACTCCTTGTTGCGCCTCCTTTATTTGAGTAGTAAGGTTATTATGAATCATTATATTCATAGATTTTACTCGAATGGGTTCTCTGTCCTTCCTGCTCAAGGCATCGGCTACCACATTTGCCTTCCCCGGGTGGTAACGAATCTCAAAGTCGTAATCATTCAATAATTCAATCCACCTACGCTGCCTCATATTCAGTTGTTTCTGATTAAATATGTGTTGAAGACTTTTGTGGTCGGTATATATAATACTTTTGACCCCATATAAGTAGTGCCTCCAAGTCTTTAATGCAAAAACAACCGCGCCTAATTCCAAATCATGCGTCTTATAATTTTGTTCGTGAATCTTCAATTGTCTAAACGCATAAGCAATCACCTTCGTTGGTTGCATTAATACACAACCGAGACCTTGCTTTGATGCGTCACAATAAATCACAAAATCATCATTCCCTTCAGGCAATGACAATATAGGTGCCGTAGTTAGCTTTTTCTTCAATAACTGAAACGCTTTCTCTTGTTCATCATTCCATTTAAATTTCTTCCCTTTATGCGTTAATGCAGTCAAGGGTTTTGCTATTCTGGAAAAGTCTTGGATGAACCTTCTGTAGTAACCAGCTAGTCCTAAAAACTGGCGTATGTGTTTCAGAGTTTTCGGGGTTTCCCACTTTTCAACAGTTTCTATCTTTGCCGGATCTACCTTAATACCTTCTTTGTTCACTATGTGACCGAGGAATTGAACTTCTTCCAACCAAAATGCACACTTTGAAAACTTAGCGTACAATTCTTCCTTCCTCAATACTTCTAACACCTTTCTCAAATGTTCACCGTGTTCTTGGTCATTCTTTGAGTAAATAAGTATGTCATCAATGAAAACAATGACAAACTTGTCAAGGTATGGTCCACACACTCGGTTCATAAGGTCCATGAACACAGCTGGTGCATTAGTTAAACCAAACGGCATGACCATAAACTCGTAATGACCGTAACGTGTTCTGAAAGCAGTCTTTGGAATATCGTCTTCTTTCACCCGCATTTGATGATACCCGGAACGTAAGTCAATCTTTGAATAAACAGACAAGCCTTGTAGTTGATCAAATAAGTCGTCGATTCTCGGTAGTGGGTAGCAGTTCTTGATGGTAAGTTTGTTCAACTCTCGGTAGTCGATACATAACCTGAATGTACCATCTTTCTTCTTGACAAACAAAACAGGAGCTCCCCACGGTGATGTGCTTGGTCGAATGAAACCACGCTCTAAAAGTTCTTGTAATTTTCTTTGCAGTTCTTTCATCTCTCTGGGTGCGAGTCTGTAAGGAGCACGAGCTATTGGTGCAGCTCCTGGTACAAGATCTATTTGAAATTCAACGGATTGATGTGGGGGTAATCCCGGTAATTCTTTCGGAAATACATCGGGAAATTCTTTTGCAATGGGAACATCATTGATGCTCTTTTCTTCAGTTTGTACTTCTCGACGTGTGCTAGAACAGCATAGCAACCTTTTCTTATTAGTTTTTGTGCCTTCAAATTACTAATAAGATGTAGTTTCGTGTTGCCCTTTTCTCCGTACACCATTAAGGGTTTTCCTTTTTCTCGTATAATGCGAATTGCATTTTTGTAACAAACGATCTCTGCTTTCACTTCTTTCAACCAGTCCATACCGATTATCACATCAAAACTCCCTAACTCTACTGGTATCAAATCAATCTTAAATGTTTCGCTAACCAGTTTAATTTCTCGATTCCGACATATATTATCTGCTGAAATTAATTTACCATTTGCTAATTCGAGTAAAAATTTACTATCCAAAGGCGTCAATGCACAACTTAATTTAGCACAAAAATCTCTACTCATATAGCTTCTATCCGCACCTGAATCAAATAAAACGTAAGCAGATTTATTGTCAATAAGAAACGTACCCGTAACAAGCTCCGGGTCTTCCTGTGCCTCTGCCGCATTAATATTGAAAACTCTTCCGCGGCCTTGTCCATTCGTGTTCTCCTGGTTCGGGCAATTTCTAATAATGTGGCCCGGTTTTCCACATTTATAACAAACTACATTGGCATAACTTGCTCTGACACTACTTGCTCCGCCATTACTCGTTCCGACACCATTTGTTCCTTTTGTTCTATTAACCCCTGGTCCATAGACCTCACACTTCGCCGCGCTATGACCATTTCTTTTACACTTGTTGCAAAATTTGGTGCAGAACCCCGAGTGATACTTTTCACACCTTTGGCATAACTGCTTCTGATTGTTGTTGTTGTTGCGGTTATTATTGTTGTTGGGATGATTGTTGTAGTTGCTGTTGTTGTTGTTGTTGTTGGGCCGTTTGTTGTAGTTGCGATTGATGTTGCGATTGTTGGGATAATTGTTGCGATTATTGTTGTAATTACTGTTGTTGTTGTATTGGTGATTCTTATCACCGTTTTCCTCCCACTTTCTTTTGACTTGCTTCACATTGGCCTCTTCAGCAGTATGTTCTTTAATTCTTTCTTCAATCTGGTTCACTAGTTTGTGAGCCATTCTACATGCCTGTTGTATGGAGGCGGGCTCGTGTGAACTTATATCTTCTTGGATTCTTTCCGGTAATCCTTTCACAAACGCGTCGATCTTCTCTTCCTCATCTTCGAACGCACCCGGACACAATAGGCACAATTCTGTGAATCGTCTTTCGTACGTGGTAATATCAAATCCTTGGGTTCATAACCCTCTAAGTTCTGTCTTGAGCTTATTGACCTCGGTTCTGGGATCGTTCATCAAGTGCTTGAATGCTGACCACGGTAGTGCGTACGCATCATCTTGTCCCACTTGCTCTAGATAGGTATTCCACCATGTTAACGCAGAACCTGTGAAGGTATGCGTAGCGTACTTCACTTTGTCCTCTTCAGTACACTTACTTATGACAAACACCGATTCGATCTTCTCAGTCCACCGTTTCAATCCGATCGGTCCTTCGGTTCCATCAAATTCCAAAGGTTTGCAGGCAGTGAATTCTTTGTAGGTGCATCCTACACGATTTCCTGTACTGCTAGATCCAAGGTTATTGTTGGTATGTAGCGCAGCCTGTACTCCGGCTATGTGTGAAGCTAGAAAAGTACGGAATTCCTCTTCATTCATATTCACGGTGTGTCGAGTAGTCGGTGCCATTTCCTTCAAAATAGTCAAATGGTACAAGTTAATCATACAGAATATTAAGAGTAGTTAATAGTATTTCGTAGCATAATATGAACTCAATTATAAAAGCTTTTTCTTCATATTAGCGTTTTATAAGTTTAAATTCGGGTAGTACCTACCCGTTAAGTTCATACTTAGTAGCTAATATACAATTCAACTACTACAATTCTATATGAAAAACTGATTATAATAATATTTCGCGTTCAAACTTTTACACAATATTTTACAAACTTACAATACCGCTTATTTTACATATAGCATGAAATATAGCACACAATAAATTTGATACAAGATGGTTGTGAAGATAATTCTAGCTAGTACACAAGTCGTTTAGCAAAGGCAATAAAAACACGTAATTCATACGTCCAGAAACAAGTCATGCATTCTGGTTTTACTAGGATTACTTCCCATCCTTGGTCTTGTGGAACATAACCGTTATGGCCGTTGATAAGACAGCGTGTTGTAACGTTGTCAAACGGACGAGGGTTACGTAATGTCCAACAGTCCCGTAACAATCTAAAAACCTCATTTCTTACCCCAATTACCGACTCCGTCACTTGTGGGAACGTTTTGTTTAATAGTTGTAGCCCAATGTTCTTGTTCTCACTTTGGTGAGAAGCGAACATTACTAATCCGTAAGCATAACATGCTTCTTTATGTTGCATGTTAGCCGCTTTTTCTAAATCACGAAGTCCAATATTAGGATATATTGAGTCAAAATAATTTCTTAACCCATTGCGTAAAATAGAATTTGGGTTCCCCGCAATATATGCGTCAAAGTAAACACATCGTAACTTATGGATTTCCCAATGTGATATCCCCCATCTTTCGAACGAAAGCCTTTTATAAACCAAGGCATTCTTGGAACGTTCTTCGAATGTCTTACAAACTGATATCGCCTTAAATAGTTGTGCCGAAGAATTCTGACCGACTCTAGACAAGATTTCATCAATCATGTCTCCGGGTAGGTCTCTTAAAATATTGGGTTGTCTATCCATTTTTGTGTTTTTATACTGTAAAATAGACAAGAGTTAGATTCATAAAAAAAATACTTATTAATACAAACAATTTTTACATATATCATAAAGCATAAGCACACTATATTACATATATTACACCACACGAATACAACTATCTTATTCCGACTCGCTTGTTTCTTCTTCTTCGGTTTTGGTTCGTTTTGCCAAGTTTCTAGGGATATATGATGTTCCCCTAATACGAGCCGTCGTTTTCCACATTGGTTTTGAAAAACCTGGTGGTTTAGAGGTTCCCGGGTCATTCTTACAACTTAAGGACTTCGGGGGTTGACGATACATATAAAGTTCATCGGGGTTGGAATTAGATTTCTCTATTTTTATGCCCTTTCCCTTATTATTTTCTTTTGCCTCTTTAAATTCAGTTGGGGTAATTTCTATAACATCATCGGAATTCTCGTCGGAATCCGATTCATCGGAGAATTGGTAATCCTCCCAATATTTTGCTTCCTTGGCGGAAACACCATTGACCATAATTAACCTTGGTTGGTTAGTTGAGGATTTTCTTTTACTTAACCGTTTTATTATTTCCCCCACCGGTTCTATTTCTTCATCCGGTTCCGATTCTTCTTTCGGTTCCGATTCTTCTTCCGGTTCCGACTCTTCTTCCGGTTCCTCTTCGGGAACTTGTGAATCAGTCCACAAATCATTCCAATTTACATTTGACTCTTCATTATTATTAGGTGAGTCAATGGGACTTGTTCTAGAGGTAGACATCTATCACATAATATCAAGCGCGTTAAGAGATTAATATATCACATAATATTCACATGTTAAAAATATATAGTTTCCAACAAAATTTGTTAAGCAATCATTTTTTCAAGTAAACACGGTCGAAGTCCAGACTCACTAATGCATCCTAACAAACTCGATAAGACACACTAATGCAAAATTCTAGTTCTCTAAGACCAACGCTCTGATACCAACTGAAATGTCCCGTTCTTATTGATTAAAAACGTTCCATATTAATTTATTTCGTTGCGAGGTTTTGACCTCTATATGAGACGTTTTTCAAAGACTGCATTCATTTTTAAAACAAACCATAACCTTTATTTCATAGATAAAGGTTTAAAAAGCTTTACGTAGATTATCAAATAATGATAATCTAAAATATCCTGTTTACACACGACCATTACATAATGGTTTACAATACAAATATGTTACATCGAAATCAGTTTCTTGAATGCAGTTTTTACACAATATCATACAAACATGGACTCCAAATCTTGTCCTTATTTTAGTATGCAACAGCGGAAGCTCTTAGTATTCACCTGAGAATAAACATGCTTTAAACGTCAACAAAAATGTTGGTGAGTTATAGGTTTAACCTATATATATCAAATCGTAACAATAGACCACAAGATTTCATATTTCAATACACATCCCATACATAGAGATAAAAATCATTCATATGGTGAACACCTGGTAACCGACATTAACAAGATGCATATATAAGAATATCCCCATCATTCCGGGACACCCTTCGGATATGATATAAATTTCGAAGTACTAAAGCATCTAGTACTTTGGATAGGGTTTGTTAGGCCCAATAGATCTATCTTTAGGATTCGCGTCAATTAGAGTGTCTGTTCCCTAATTCTTAGATTACCAGACTTAATAAAAAGGGGCATATTCGATTTCGATAATTCAACCATAGAATGTAGTTTCACGTACTTGTGTCTATTTTGTAAATCATTTATAAAACCTGCATGTATTCTCATCCCAAAAATATTAGATTTTAAAAGTGAGACTATAACTCACTTTCACAGATTTTTACTTCGTCGGGAAGTAAGACTTGGCCACTGGTTGATTCACGAACCTATAACAATATATACATATATATCAAAGTATGTTCAAAATATATTTACAACACTTTTAATATATTTTGATGTTTTAAGTTTATTAAGTCAGCTGTCCTCGTTAGTAACCTACAACTAGTTGTCCACAGTTAGATGTACAGAAATAAATCGATAAATATTATCTTGAATCAATCCACGACCCAGTGTATACGTATCTCAGTATTGATCACAACTCAAACTATATATATTTTGGAATCAACCTCAACCCTGTATAGCTAACTCAAACATTCACATATAGAGTGTCTATGGTTGTTCCGAAATATATATAAATGTGTCGACATGATAGGTCGAAACATTGTATACGTGTCTATGGTATCTCAAGATTATATAATATACAATACAAGTTGATTAAGTTATGGTTGGAATAGATTTGTTACCAATTTTCACGTAGCTAAAATGAGAAAAATTATCCAATCTTGTTTTACCCATAACTTCTTCATTTTAAATCCGTTTTGAGTGAATCAAATTGCTATGGTTTCATATTGAACTCTATTTTATGAATCTAAACAGAAAAAGTATAGGTTTATAGTCGGAAAAATAAGTTACAAGTCGTTTTTGTAAAGGTAGTCATTTCAGTCGAAAGAACGACGTCTAGATGACCATTTTAGAAAACATACTTCCACTTTGAGTTTAACCATAATTTTTGGATATAGTTTCATGTTCATAATAAAAATCATTTTCTCAGAATAACAACTTTTAAATCAAAGTTTATCATAGTTTTTAATTAACTAACCCAAAACAGCCCGCGGTGTTACTACGACGGCGTAAATCCGGTTTTACGGTGTTTTTCGTGTTTCCAGGTTTTAAATCATTAAGTTAGCATATCATATAGATATAGAACATGTGTTTAGTTGATTTTAAAAGTCAAGTTAGAAGGATTAACTTTTGTTTGCGAACAAGTTTAGAATTAACTAAACTATGTTCTAGTGATTACAAGTTTAAACCTTCGAATAAGATAGCTTTATATATATGAATCGAATGATGTTATGAACATCATTACTACCTTAAGTTCCTTGGATAAACCTACTGTAAAAGAGAAAAATGGGTCTAGCTTCAACGGATCCTTGGATGGCTCGAAGTTCTTGAAGCAGAATCATGACACGAAAACAAGTTCAAGTAAGATCATCACTTGAAATAAGATTGTTATAGTTATAGAAATTGAACCAAAGTTTGAATATGATTATTACCTTGTATTAGAATGATAACCTACTGTAAGAAACAAAGATTTCTTGAGGTTGGATGATCATCTTACAAGATTGGAAGTGAGCTAGCAAACTTGAAAGTATTCTTGATTTTTTGTAACTAGAACTTGTAAAATATATGAAGAACACTTAGAACTTGAAGATAGAACTTGAGAGAGATCAATTAGATGAAGAAAATTGAAGAATGAAAGTGTTTGTAGGTGTTTTTGGTCGTTGGTGTATGGATTAGATATAAAGGATATGTAATTTTGTTTTCATGTAAATAAGTCATGAATGATTACTCATATTTTTGTAATTTTATGAGATATTTCATGCTAGTTGCCAAATGATGGTTCCCACATGTGTTAGGTGACTCACATGGGCTGCTAAGAGCTGATCATTGGAGTGTATATACCAATAGTACATACATCTAAAAGCTATGTATTGTATGAGTACGAATACGGGTGCATACGAGTAGAATTATTGATGAAACTGAACGAGGATGTAATTGTAAGCATTTTTATTAAGTAGAAGTATTTTGATAAGTGTATTGAAGTCTTTCAAAAGTGTATAAATACATATTAAAACACTACATGTATATACATTTTAAGTGAGTCGTTAAGTCATCGTTAGTCATTACATGTAAGTGTTGTTTTGAAACCTTTAGGTTAACGATCTTGTTAAATGTTGTTAACCCAATGTTTATAATATCAAATGAGATTTTAAATTATTATATTATCATGATATTATCATGTATGAATATCTCTTAATATGATATATATATATTAAATGTCTTTACAACGATAATCGTTACATATATGTCTCGTTTAAAAATCATTAAGTTAGTAGTCTTGTTTTTACATATGTAGTTCATTGTTAATATACTTAATGATATGTTTACTTATCATAGTATCATGTTAACTATATATATATATATATATATATCCATATATATGTCATCATATAGTTTTTACAAGTTTTAACGTTCGTGAATCACCGGTCAACTTGGGTGGTCAATTGTCTATATGAAACATATTTCAATTAATCAAGTCTTAACAAGTTTGATTGCTTAAAATGTTGGAAACATTTAATCATGTAAATATTAATCTCAATTAATATATATAAACATGGAAAAGTTCGGGTCTCTACAATGAGGGTGCGATTGCTCAAATCAAGGAACCTCGTGCTCACCAAAAGACCCGTCACTTTGAGCGGAGATTCAACTACATAAGGGATAAAGTTGAAAAGGGAAAGATATGTATTCGCAAAGTTCACACAGATCTTAATATAGCGGATCCACACACGAAGCCCTTACGTGGTGCAAAACATCAAGGGCATGTTAGTGCATTAGGGCTTCGATATTCTAGTGATTGGTTGTGATCTGTTTTATGTATTGTAATGGAACGAAGTGGTTCAAACTCATTAATATAATTATGGTGTTAATTTATTAATCTTGAGTCAGGTTTCTATTTTGCATATTTTATCCATGAATAAGTAATTATTCTAAATTCCGTAGTCGATCACATTTATGGGAACAAGTGTGAGGTTTAGACTATTATGAACTTGGATTGATATACATTCACGGGATGAATGTGGGGCAAGGTTGCAACCAAGGTTCATAGATATTCGTGGGATACAAATATTGGAAGACCCGCCCTCAAGATTTACTAAATGGAGCCTTTGTGGTTGATCACATGTAATCTTGAGTAAAGGCGAATATCATTGTATCCTCTGACCTGAGATACATATTGGGTTCGGATATTTACCAAGTATTGTGCCTTGATTCTTTCCATCGCTATTCTGAAATATGATAGTTCATAAGGAGTAGCTCAGGTATAATGCAAGGTATATATTTAGGACGTATGTAGTTAAGATGGAATTTGTCCCTCTTATTCGTTGAGAGTCAGATGTCTAAGGCCTGATAAAGTTAAATCGAAAAGAGAGTGATCACTCTGTATCTCTTGGATTTAACATGACATCTAGGACGAAAGGATAAAATTAAAAATTCACCTATTCATATTCGAGATGGGAACTCGAAAGGGATGATGTTATTGAATGGCACAAAGTCATAACATATTGGGGGTGATGGACGGTCGTTAGGTGGTATCCGTCACTTTCATTAATTTCTTATGTTTCTCGTGCAAGTGGGAGATTGAAGGTATTTCGTATGCCCGAGAGACATATTAAATTAACGTAGCTAATATGTTTTGATCCAAGTCGGGTCATACCCAATAACAAGCTTACCGACACCTTATTAGTATTTGATCTTAGCGATTAGATCGTTGATTAAATACGCGACACTTGAACTTTAAGAAAAAGGGTTTTCTGAAATATTACTTGATGTGTATATATATAAATTATGGAATAATTTATATAATATGGATTTAATTATTTATAAGTTAAATAATTAATTAATTTATGTTACATTTTATATAAATTGGTTTAATATAATGAAATGTACATAAAAATTAATATGGAAGTTTTATAAAACAAATTTTATAAAATCTAACTTTTATAAAATTAATTTTATAAACTAACATGGAAGTGGCATTGGAAGTGTAGTAGGCATGCTAGAGATTCCTATGCTTTTCCATTTCCATATACATGCATGCTCCTTGACTAAGATATACACACATGCAATTACATTTCAAGTAAGAAAAAAAAATTCTGCACTCTCCTTTGAGCTAGCTGCTGGCCGTGGCCTTTTTGTGCACAAGAGAGGGTTTTTTTTTTTTTTTTTACAAGCTCATTTCAATTGTCATAAAATCCTAACCAAAGCTAGGGTGTTGGTGCACAAGTTTGGGGTATAACAACTTGAGGTTTCATTCTTTTGGAGCTCCATTCATCATCATAATCCTCATCATTTACCAACAAGCTTGGAGTAGGTATAAACTCTTTTCTTGCTTGTAGTTTGTAAGTATATTTCATGACTTGATCCTAATTGGGATTTAACTTTAAATGGTTAAAGATTAACAAGTTCAATTGGTAATATATTCATGCTTCCGCTTTAATTTGATTCTTAAAATGTTTTAAGTATATTGAAACTTGTTAAATCCCAACAGGGGAGAGTTAATTATTCATGGCGATAAGCGAAGAAGACTTGTGCCGATATGCACTTTTGCACGGACACCTCATTTCCTTGTTAGTGGTGGCATGGCTTTTCTTGCCCATGTTGTTGATACTCGTGATGAGCCACCACCCATTCGTGAAATTCCGATGGTTAATGAATTTGAAGACGTTTTTCCGAATGAGTTACCGGGTGTTCCGGCGGAAAGATAAGTTGAATTTCGCATTGAGTTGGTTCCGGGGGCTTCCCTCATTACTAAAACTCCTTATCGTTTAGCGCCAACGAAAATGCAAGAGTTATTAAATCAAAACCAAGAGTTACTTGAGAAGGGTTTTATTCAACCGAGTGCTTAGCCATGGGGCGCTCCGATTTTATTCGTGAAGAAGAAGGATGGTAGTATACGGATGTGCATCGATTATCGAGAGTTGAACAAAGTGACGATCAAGAATCGTTATCCATTGCCTAGGATTGACGATTTGTTTGACCAACTCCAAGGTGCAACATATTTCTCTAAAATCGACCTACGGTCCGGCTATCACCAAATGTGAAATGTCCCGTTCATATTGATTATAAACGTTCCATATTAATTGATTTCGTTGAGAGGTTTTGACCTCTATATGAGACTTTTTTTTAAAAACTGCATTCATTTTTAAAACAACCATAACCTTTATTTTATCTATAAAGGTTTAAAAAGCATTACGTAGATTATCAAATAATGATAATCTAAAATATACCGTTTACACACGACCATTACATAATGGTTTACAATAAGAATATATTACATCAAAAATAAGTTTCTTGAATGCAGTTTCTACATAATATCATACAAGCATGGACTCCAAATCTTGTCCTTATTTTAGTATGCAACAGCAGAAGCTCTTAATAATCACCCGAGAATAAACATGCTTAAAACGTCAACAAAAATGTTGGTGAGTTATAGGTTTAACCTATATATTATCAAATCATAATAATAGACCACAAGATTTTATATTTCAATATACATCCCATACATAGAGATAAAAATCATTCATATGGTGAACACCTGGTAACCGACATTAACAAGATGCATATAAGAATATCCCCTATCATTCCGGGAAATCCTTCGGACATGATAAAAATGAATTCGAAGTACTAAAGCATCTGGTACTTTGGATGGGGTTCGTTAGGCCCAATAGATCTATCTTTAGGATTCGCGTCAATTAGTAGATCGGTTTACTAATTCTTAGGCTACCAAACAAAAGGGGCATATTCAACTTCGATCATTCGCCCATATAATGTAGTTTCATTTACTTGTGTCTATTTCGTAAAACATTTATAAAACTGCATGTATTCTCATCCCAAAATATTAGATTTTAAAAGTGGGACTATAACTCACTTTCACAGATTTTTTACTTCGTCGGGAGTAAGACTTGGCCACTAGTCGATTCACGAACCTATAACAAATATATACATATATATCAAAGTATGTTCAAAATATATTTACAATATTTTTAATACATTTTGATGTTTTAAGTTTATTAAGTCAGCTGTCCTCGTTAGTAACCTACAACTAGTTGTCCATAGTTAGATGTACAGAAATAAATTGATATATATTATCTTGAATCAATCCACGACCCAGTGTATACACGTCTCAGGCTAGATCACAATTTAAAGTATATATATTTTTGGAATCAACCTCTACCCTGTATAGCTAACTCCAACATTACTGCATATAGAGTGTCAATGGTTGTTCCAAATAATATATATAGATGGGTCGATATGATATGTCAAAACATTTACATACGTGTCTATGGTATCCCAAGATTACATAATATATTAGAATAAATGTATAATACAATATAAGTTAGCTAGGATATGATTAATTATCAAACCCAAAACAGCCCGCGGTGTTACTACGACGGCGTATGTCCGGTTTTACGATGTTTTTCGTGTTTCTAGGTTTTAAATCATTAAGTTAGCATATCATATAGATATAGAACATGTGTTTAGTTGATTTTAAAAGTCAAGTTAGAAGGATTAACTTTTATTTGCGAACAAGTTTAGAATTAACTAAACTATGTTCTAGTGATTTCAAGTTTAAACCTTCGAATAAGGTAGTTTTATATATATGAATCGAATGATGTTATGAACATCATTAATACCTCAGGTTTTATGGATAAACCTACTGGAAATGAAAAAAATAGATCTAGCTTCAAATGATCCTTGGATAGCTTGAAAGTTCTTGAAGCAGAATCATGACACGAAAACAAGTTCAAGTAAGATTTCCACTCGAAATAAGATTGTTAGAGTTATAGAAATTGAATCAAAGTTTGAATATGAGTATTACCTTGTATTAGAAAGAGATCTTACTGTAAATAAGAAAGATTTCTTGAGGTTGGATGATCACTTTATAAGATTGGAAGTAAGCTAGCAAACTTGGAAGT
Organism: Rutidosis leptorrhynchoides; assembly: GCF_046630445.1. Taxonomy (NCBI): domain Eukaryota; kingdom Viridiplantae; phylum Streptophyta; class Magnoliopsida; order Asterales; family Asteraceae; genus Rutidosis; species Rutidosis leptorrhynchoides. The sequence goes on along the minus strand of NC_092343.1, from coordinate 232,512,825 downwards.
ATTCTTGATTTTATGAAACTAGAACTTATAGAATTTATGAAGAACACTCAGAACTTGAAGATTGAACTTGAGAGAGATCAATTAGATGAAGAAAATTGAAGAATGAAAGTGTTTATAGGTGTTTTTGGTCGTTGGTATATGGATTAGATATAAAGGATGTGTAATTTTGTTTACATGTAAATAAGTCATGAATGATTACTAATATTTTTGTAAGTTTATGAGATATTTCATGCTAGTTTCCAAATGATGGTTCCAACATGTGTTAGGTGACTCACATGGGCTGCTAAGAGCTGATCATTGGAGTGTATATAGCAATAGTACATACATCTAAAAGCTGTGTATGTTACGAGTACGACTACGGGTGCATACGAGTAGAATTGTTGATGAAACTGAACGAGGATGCAATTCTAAGCATTTTTGTTAAGTAGAAGTATTTTGATAAGTGTCTTGAAGTCTTTCAAAAGTGTATGAATACATATTAAAACACTACATGTATATACATTTTAACTGAGTCGTTAAGTCATCGTTAGTCGTTACACGTAAACGTTGATTTGAAATTTTTAAGTTAACGATCATGTTAAATGTTGTTAACTCAATGTTTATTATATCTAATGAGATGTTAAATTATTACATTATCATGATATTATGATATATTAATATATCTTAGTATGATATATATACAGTTAAATGTTGTTACAACGATAATCGTTACATATATGTCTCGTTTTGAAATCATTAAGTTAGTAGTCTTGTTTTTACATATGTAGTTCATTGTTAATACACTTAATGACATGTTTACTTATCATTTATCATGATTAAACATAGTGTATTAATATCTTAATATGATTCATATGTATTTAGTAAGACATTGTTATAACGATAATCGTTATATATATCGTTTTGAGTTTCTTAATTCAATAAACTCAATTTTATATATATAACTCATTAATAAAATACCTAGTGAGATATTTAGTTATCATAATATCATGTTAACTATATATATAATCATATATATGTCATCATATAGTTTTTACAAGTTTTAACGTTCGTGAATCACCGGTCAACTTGGGTGGTCAATTGTCTATATGAAACCTATTTCAATTAATCAAGTCTTAACAAGTTTTATTGCTTAACATGTTGGAAACACTTAATCATGTAAATAAAAATTTCATTTAATATATATAAACATGGAAAAGTTTGGGTCACTACAGTACCTACCCGTTAAATAAATTTCGTCCCGAAATTTTAAGCAGTTGGTGGTGTTGTCGTATCTTCTGGAAATAAGTGCGGGTATTTCTTCTTCATCTGATCTTCTCATTCCCAGGTGAACTTGGGTCCTCTACGAGCATTCCATCGAACCTTAACAATTGGTATCTTGTTTTGCTTAAGTCTTTTAACCTCACGGCCCATTATTTCGACGGGTTCTTCGATGAATTGAAGTTGTTCGTTGATTTGGATTTCGTCTAATGGAATAGTGAGATCTTCTTTAGCAAAACATTTCTTCAAATTCGAGACATGGAAAGTGTTATGTACAGCTGCGAGTTGTTGAGGTAACTCAAGTCGGTAAGCTACTGTTCTGACACGATCAATAATCTTGAATGGTCCAATATACCTTGGATTTAATTTCCCTCTTTTACCAAATTGAACAACGCCTTTCGAAGGTGCAACTTTAAGCATGACCATCTCTCCAATTTTAAATTCTATATCTTTTCTTTTAATGTCAGCGTAGCTCTTTTGTCGACTTTGGGCGGTTTCCAACCGTTGTTGAATTTGGATGATCTTCTCGGTAGTTTCTTGTATTATCTCCGGACTCGTAATCTGTCTATCCCCCACTTCACTCCAACAAATTGGAGACCTGCACTTTCAACCATAAAGTACTTCAAACGGCGCCATCTCAATGCTTGAATGGTGGTTGTTGTTGTAGGAAAATTCTGCTAACGGAAGTTGTCGATCCCAACTGTTTCCGAAATCAATAACACATGCTCGTAGAATGTCTTCAAGCATTTGTATCGTCCTTTCGCTCTGCCCATCAGTTTGTGGATGATAGGCAGTACTCATGTCTAGACGAGTTCCTAATGCTTGCTGTAATGTCTGCCAGAATCTTGAAATAAATCTGCCATCCCTATCAGAGATAATAGAGATTGGTATTCCATGTCTGGAGATGACTTCCTTCAAATACAGTCGTGCTAACTTCTCCGTCTTGTCATCTTCTCTTATCGACGGGAAGTGTGCTGATTTGGTGAGACGATCAACTACTACCCAAATAGTATCAAAACCACTTGCAGTCCTTGGCAATTTAGTGATAAAATCCATGGTAATGTTTTCCCATTTCCATTCCGGGATTTTGGATTGTTGAAGTAGACCTGATGGTTTCTGATGCTCAGCTTTGACCTTAGAACACGTCAAACATTCTCCTACGTATTTAGCAACATCAACTTTCATACCCGGCCACCAAAAATGTTTCTTGAGATCCTTGTACATCTTCCCCATTCCAGGATGTATTGAGTATCTGGTTTTATGAGCTTCTCTAAGTACCATTTCTATCTTCCCGAATATTAAGATGCTTCTCCAATCCTTTGGGTATTTCATCCTTTAAATTTCCCTCTTTTAAAACTCCTTATTGCGCCTCCTTTATTTGAGTAGTAAGGTTAGTGTGAATCATTATATTCATAGCTTTTACTCGAATGGGTTCTCTGTCCTTTCTGCTCAAGGCGTCGGCTACCACATTTGCCTTCCCCGGGTGATAACGAATCTCAAAGTCGTAATCATTCAACAATTCAATCCATATGCGCTGCCTCATGTTTAGTTGTTTCTGATTAAATATGTGTTGAAGACTTTTGTGGTCGGTATATATAATACTTTTGACCCCATATAAGTAGTGCCTCCAAGTCTTTAATGCAAAAATAACCGCGCCTAATTCCAAATCATGCGTCGTATAATTCTGCTCGTGAATCTTCAATTGTCTAGACGCATAAGCAATTACTTTCGTTCGTTGCATTAATACACAACCGAGACCTTGCTTTGAGGCGTTACAATATATCACAAAATCATCATTCCCTTCAGGTAATGACAATATAGGTGCCATAGTTAACTTTTTCTTTAACAATTGAAACACTTTTTCTTGTTCATCATTCCATTCAAATTTCCTCCCTTTATGCATTAATGCAGTCAAGGATTTTGCTATTTTGGAAAAATCTTGGATGAATCTCCTGTAATAACCAGCTAGCCCTAAAAATTGGCGTATGTGTTTCAGAGTTTTCGGATTTTCCCACTTTTCAACAGTTTCAATCTTTGCTGGATCCACCTGAATACCTTCTTTGTTCACTATATGACAGAGGAATTGAACTTCTTCCAACTAAAATGCACACTTTGAAAACTTAGCGTACAGTTTTTCTTTTCTCAGCAACTCTAGCACTTTTCTCAAATGTTCTTCGTGCTCTTGATCATTCTTTGAGTAAATAAGTATGTCATCGATGAAAACAATGACAAACTTATCAAGATATGGCCCTCACACTCGGTTTATGAGATCCATGAACACAGCTGGTACGTTAGTCAATCCAAATGGCATAACCATAAACTCGTAATGACCGTAACGCATCCTAAAAGCAGTCTTTGGAATATCATCCTCCTTTACCCGCATTTGATGATATCCAGAACGTAAATCGATCTTCGAATAAACATATGAGCCTTGTAGTTGATCAAATAAGTCATCGATTCTCGGTAGTGGGTAGCGGTTCTTGATGGTAAGTTTGTTCAACTCTCGGTAGTCGATACACAACCTGAATGTACCATCTTTCTTCTTGACAAACAGAACAGGAGCTCCCCATGGTGATGTACTTGGTCGAATGAAACCACGCTCTAAAAGTTCCTGTAACTAACTTTGTAATTCTTGCATTTCGCTGGGTGTGAGTCTGTATAGAGCACGAGCTATTGGTGCAGCTCCTGGTACAAGGTCTATTTGAAATTCAACGGATCGATGTGGGGGTAATCCCGGTAATTCTTTCAAAAATACATCGGAAAATTCTTTTGCGACGGGAACATCACTGATGTTCTTTTCTTCAGGTTTAACTTCCTCGATGTGTGCTAGAATGACGTAACAACCTTTTCTTATTAGTTTTTGCACCTTCAAACTACTAATAAGATTTAACTTCGCGTTGTTCTTTTCTCCGTACACCATTAAATGTTTTCCCTTTTCACGCATAATGCGAATCGCATTTTTGTAACAAACGACCTCTGCTCTCACCTTTTTCAACCAGTCCATGCCAATTATTACATCAAAACTCCCTAACTCGACTTGTATTAAATCAATTTTAAACGTTTCATCCCCCATTTTAATTTCTCTATCCCGACATATATTATCTACTGAAATTAATTTACCATTTGCTAATTCAAGTAAAAATTTATTATCCAAAGGCATCAATGGGCAACTTAATTTAGCACAAAATTCTCTACTCATATAGCTTCTATCCGCACCCGAATCAAATAAAACATAAGCAGATTTATCGTTAATAAGAAACGTACCCGTAACAAGCTCCGGGTATTCCTGTGCTTCTACCGCATTAATATTGAAAACTTTTCCACGGCCCTGCCCATTAGTATTCCCCTGATTCGAGCAATTTCTAATAATGTGGCCTGGTTTTCCACATTTATAACAAACAGCGTTGGTATTACTTGCTCCGACACTATTCGTTTCTGCATTACTTGTTCTGACATTATTTGTTCCTTTAGTTCTATTAAACTTTGGTCTGTAGACCTCACACTTCATCGCGCTATGACCATTTCTTTTACACCTGTTGCAAAATGTCGTGCAAAACCCTGATGATTTTCTTCACACCTATGACATGGCTGTTTTTGGTTTTTGTTTCCGTCGTTGTTATTGAGGTTGTTGTTGGGATTGTTATTGTTGTTGAAACGGTTGTTGTAGTTGTTGGGATGTTTGTTGTAGTTATTGTTAGGATTGCGGTTATTGTTGCGATTGTTGTTGCGGTTGTTGGGATAGTTGTTGCGATTGTGGTTGTAATTGTTGTTGTTGTTGTACTGGTGACTCTTGTCACCGTTTTCCTCCCACTTCCTCTTGAGTTGTTTTGTGTTGGATTTTTTGGCCGCCTGCTCTTTAATTCTTCCCTCAATCTGATTTATGAGTTTATGAGCCATTCGACTTGCCTTCTGTATAGAAGCGGGCTCGTGTGAACTCACATCTTCTTGAATCCTTACTGGTAGCCCTTTTACAAATGCGTCGATCTTCTCTTCTTCATCTTCGAATGCTCCCGGACACAATAGGAACAAATCTGTGAATCGTTGTTCATATGTGGTAACGTCGAACCCTTGTGTTCGTAACTCTCTGTGTTCTGCCTTGAGTTTATTGACTTCGTTTCTAGGACGGTACTTCTCGTTCATCAACTGCTTGAATGCCGACCACGGTAGTGCGTAAGCAGTATTTTGTCCTACCTGTTCAAGATAGGTGTTCCACCACGTTAATGCAGTACCTGTGAAGGTATGCGTAGCGTACTTAACTTTGTCCTCTTCAGTACACTTACTTATGGAAAACACCGATTCGACTTTCTCGGTCCACCATTTCAATCCAATTGGTCCTTAGGTTCCATCAAATTCCAAAGGTTTGCAGGCAGTGAATTCTTTGTAGGAGCATCCTACATGATTTCTTGCGCCGTTAGCTGCATTGCTAGATTCAGAGTTATTGTTGGTATGTAGCGCAGCCTGTACTGCGGCTATGTTTGCAGCAAGAAAGGTACGAAATTCCTCTTCGCTCATATTCATGGTGTGTCGAGTAGTCGGTGCCATTTCCTTCAAAATAGCCAACTGAATCTAGTTAATCATACAGAATATTAAGAGTAGTCAATAGTATTTCGTAGCATAATATGAACTCATTTATAAAAGCTTTTTCTTCATATTAGCGTTTTATAAGTTTAAATTTGGGTACTACCTACCCGTTATGTTCATACTTAGTAGCTAATATACAATTCAACTACTACAATTCCATATGAAAAACTGATTATAATAATATATCACATACAAATATTCTTCAAACTTACAACTTTGCTATATTACATATAACATGAAATATAGTATACTTTGATACAGGATAGTTTTTGAAGATAAACCTAGTTAATACGCAAGTTATTCAGCAAAGGAAATAAAGACACGTAATTCATAGGTCCAGAAACAAGTCATGCATTCTGGTATTACTAAGACGACTTCCCATCCTTGGTCTTGTGGAAAATAACCGTTATGACCATTGGCTAGGCAGCATGTTGTAATGTCGTCAAAAGGACGAGGGTTTCGTAATGTCCAACAGCCCCGTAATAATTTAAAACCTTGTTTCTCACCCCAACTACTGAATCCGTCACTTGTGGGAAGGTTTTATTTAAAAGCTGCAATCCGATGTTCTTTTTCTCACTTTGGTAAGAAGCGAACATCATTAACCCGTAAGCATAACATGCTTCTTTATGTTGCATGTTAGAAGCTCTTTCTAATTCACGAAATCCTATGTTGGGATATGTTGAGTCAAAATAGGTTCTTAACTCGTAGCGTAAAATTGCATTTGGGTTCCCCGCATTTAACGCTTTAAAGAAAACATGGCGTAACTTACCGTCTCCCCAATGTGATATACCTCACCTATCAAAGGAAAGCCTTTTATAAACTAAGGCATTTCTGGAAAGTCTTTCAAATGTTTGACAAGTTAATTTTACCATAATTAATTGTGCTGATTAATTCTGACCGACTCTAGACAAGATTTCCTCAATCATATCCTCTGGTAAATCTTCTAAAATATTCGGTTGTCTACCCTTAACGTCCATTTTGTTTTTATACTGTAAAATAGACAAGGATTAGATTCATAAAAGATATTTAACAAACAATACAAGAAATTTTTACATAGAACATAAAAGTAGAACATAAAAGTACAAGCACACTACAATACATATAATACACAACATGATTACAACCCTCTAATCTGAATCACTGGTTTCTTCTTCTTCAGACTTGGTTCATTTTCCTAATTTTCTAGGAATATATGGTGTTCCTCTAATACGAGCCGTCGTTTTCCACAATGGTTTAGAAAAACCTGGTGGTTTAGAGGTTCCCGGGTCATTGTTATATTTTAGGAAATACGGATGTTGCCGATACATATAAAGTTCATCGGGATTCTTATTATTTTATTTCGCTTTATTAAATTGGGTCGAGGTAATTTCTATAACATCATCGGAATCCTCATCGGGATCCGATTCATCGAAAAATTGATAATCTTCCCAATATTTTGCTTCCTCGGCAGAAACACCATTGACCATTATTAACTTTGGTCCGTTGGTTGAAGATTTTCTTTTATTTAATCAGTTTACTATAGGTATCAATATTTCTTCCTCCGAAACCTCTTCTTCTTCCGGTTCCTCCTCTTCCGGTTCCTCCTCTTCCGGTTCCTCCTCTTCCGGTTCCTCTTCTTCCGGTTCCTCTTCGGGAATTTGTGAATCTTCCTAAAATATATTCGACTCTTCATTATTATTAGGTGAATCGATGGGATTTGTACTATTAGTAGATATCTATCACACAATATCAAACACATTAAGAGGTTAATATATCACATAATATTTACATGTTAATAATATATAGTTTCCAACAAAAGTGTTAAGCAATCGTTTTTAAAGAAAACACGGTCGAAGTCCAGACTCACTAATGTATCCTAACAAACTCGATAAGACACACTAATGAAAATTTCTGGTTCTCTAAGACCAACGCTCGGATACCAACTGAAATGTCCTGTTCATATTGATTATCAACGTTCCATATTAATTGATTTCGTTGCGAGGTTTTGACCTCTATATGAGACGTTTTTTTTTAAAACTGCATCATTTTTAAAACAATCATAACCTTTATTTTATCTATAAAGGTTTAAAAAGCATTACGTAGATTATCAAATAATGATAATCTAAAATATACCATTTACACACGACCATTACATAATGGTTTACAATAAGAATATATTAAATCAAAAATAAGTATCTTGAATGCAGTTTTTACATAATATCATACAAGCATGGACTCCAAATCTTGTCCTTATTTTAGTATGCAATAGCGGAAGCTCTTAATAATCACCTGAGAATAAACATGCTTAAAACGTCAACAAAAATGTTGGTGAGTTATAGGTTTAACCTATATATTATCAAATCATAATAATAGACCACAAGATTTCATATTTCAATATACATCCCATACATAGAGATAAAAATCATTCATATGGTGAACACCTGGTAACCGACATTAACAAGATGCATATAAGAATATCCCCTATCATTCCGGGAAATCCTTCGGACATGATAAAAGTGAATTCGAAGTACTAAAGCATCCGGTACTTTGGATGGGGTTCGTTAGGCCCAATAGATCTATCTTTCGGATTCGCATCAATTAGTAGATCGGTTTACTAATTCTTAGGCTACCAAGCAAAAGTGGCATATTCGGCTTCGATCATTCACCCATATAATGTAGTTTCATTTACTTGTGTCTATTTCATAAAACATTTATAAAACTGCATGTATTCTCATCCCAAAATATTAGATTTTAAAAGTGGGACTATAACTCACTTTCACAGATTTCTACTTCGTCGGGAGTAAGACTTGGCCGCTGGTCGATTCACGAACCTATAACAAATATATACATATATATCAAAGTATGTTCAAAATATATTTACAACATTTTTAATACATTTTGATGTTTTAAGTTTATTAAGTCAGCTGTCCTCGTTAGTAACCTACAACTAGTTGTCCATAGTTAGATGTATAGAAATAAATTAATATATATTATCTTGAATCAATCTACGACCCAGTGTATACACGTCTCAGGCTAGATCACAACTCAAAGTATATATATGTTTGGAATCAACCTCAGCCCTGTATAGCTAACTCCAGCATTACTGAATATATAGAGTGTCTATAGTTGTTCCAAATAATATATATAGATGGGACGATATGATATGTCAAAACATTTGCTAGGATATGATTAATATAGATTTGTTACAATATTTTCCGTAGCTACAACAATAAAAAAATATCCAATCTTGTTTTACCCATAACTTCTTCGTTTTAAATCCGTTTTAAGTGAATCAAATTGCTATGTTTTCATATTGAACTCTATTTTATGATTATAAACAGAAAAAGTATAGGTTTATAGTCGAAAATATAAGTTATAAGTCATTTTTGTAAGAGGTAGTCATTTTAGTCGAAAGAACGACGTCTTGATGACCATTTTAAAAAACATACTTTCACTTTGAGTTTAACCATGATTTTTGGATATAGTTTCATGTTCATAAGTAAAATCATTTTCCGAGAATAACAACTTTTAAATCAAAGTTTATCATAGTTTTTAATTATCAAACCCAAAACAGCCCGCGGTGTTACTACGACGGCGTATGTCCGGTTTTACGGTGTTTTTCGTGTTTTCGGGTTTTAAATCGTTAAGTTAGCATATCATATAGATATAGAACATGTGTTTAGTTGATTTTAAAAGTTAAGTTAGAAGGATTAACTTTTGTTTGCGAACAAGTTTAGAATTAACTAAACTATGTTCTAGTGATTTCAAGTTTAAACCTTCGAATAAGGTAGTTTTATATATATGAATCGAATGATGTTATGAACATCAATACTACCTCAGGTTTTGTGGATAAATCTACTAGAAATGAAAAAAATAGATCTAGCTTCAAAGGATCCTTGGATGTCTTGAAAGTTCTTGAAGCAGAATCATGACACGAAAACAAGTTCAAGTAAGATTTCCACTCGAAATAAGATTGTTATAGTTATAGAAATTGAATCAAAGTTTGAATATGAGTATTACCTTGTAAGCTAGCAAACTTGGAAGTATTCTTGATTTTATGAAACTAGAACTTATAGAATTTATGAAGAACACTTAGAACTTGAAGATAGAACTTAAGAGAGATCAATTAGATGAAGAAAATTGAAAAATTAAAGTGTTTGTAGGTATTTTTGGTCGTTGGTATATGGATTAGATATAAAGGATGTGTAATTTTGTTTACATGTAAATAAGTCATGAATGATTACTAATATTTTTGTAATTTTATGAGATATTTCATGCTAGTTGCCAAATGATGGTTCCCACATGTGTTAGGTGACTCACATTGGATACTAAGAGCTGATCATTAGAGTGTATATAGCAATAGTACATACATCTAAAAGCTGTGTATTGTACGAGTACGAATACGGGTGCATACGAGTAGAATTGTTGATGAAACTGAACGAGGATGTAATTGTAAACATTTTTGTTAAGTAGAAGTATTTTGATCATTGTCTTGAAGTCTTTCAAAAGTTTATGAATACATATTAAAACACTACATGTATATACATTTTAACTGAATCGTTAAGTCATCGTTAGTCGTTACATGTAAATGTTGATTTGAAACCTTTAAGTTAACGATCATGTTAAATGTTGTTAACCCAATGTTTATTATATCTAATGAGTTGTTAAATTATTACATTATCATGATATTATGATATATTAATATATCTTAGTATGATATATATATACATTTAAATGTTGTTACAACGATAATCGTTACATATATGTCTTGTTTCGAAATCATTAAGTTAGTAGTCTTGTTTTTACATATGTAGTTCATTGTTAATTGTGACGACCCGGAAATTTTCGACCAAATTTAAACCTAACCTTTATATGTTTCCGACACGATAAGCAGAATTTGTAATGTTGAATCTCAAAAAGTTTGGAACTACATTCATGTAATCAATTACCCTCTGACCGTGTTCGACGATTCACGAATAATTATGTGTATATAGATATAGATTTGTATATATAATATATAATATTAACTGAAAACATTAACAAAGTATTAGATATATAATACTTTACATGAACGTATTTGTTTCGATATATTTATCGACAGAATTAAGAGATAATATCAAATGATTGAATTATCAGATACATTATGATATGATTACGGGCCAATGTTATGATGTCCACTGTGATTTAAGAAATCTATTCTTTCTGACAATATTCAGAAAATGGTAAAGTGATCTATAAGTAAGAACGTGGAGTGTAAATAACTTAGATGTTGGATATCGACAAGTTAAGTAACTCGACATTTTTCATTAAGATGATTTCATACGTTTATTAAACCTTTGGACTTTATCTCATGCTTCACCAACAGACTGTAATTTAAAAACTTGAAACCTATTATGAATATATATAATTCTACTTTTCTAAAATGTTTTATGATATAACGATTTAAATTAATATTAAATATATTTATACGCGTATTATACGTACATAGTTTTATACTTTTACTATACTTTTACTTAATTTTACTTTACTTTTACTTAATTTTACTTTACTTTTACTTAATTTTACTTTACTTTAACTTTAATAATTCACTTTAATAATTCATACTTTAATAATTCACTTTAATAATTCATACTTTAATAATTCACTTTAATAATTCATACTTTAATAATTCACTTTAATAATTCAAAACTATATTATAAATAGAATTCAATAGGTTTCATTATTTTATAGAAACTTGAAAATATATTTCTCTAAACTCTCTCAATCGAATTACATATATATATATATATTTACTTAGCATTATTTCAAGATATTATTAGTATACATAAAATACTACGATGGAGTTATATTCAGACGATTTCAAAATAAGTTTTTAAACGGGATAGAGCTAAGGAAATTATGGGTTATAGCTATGGAGGTTATGGGTATTGTTCGAGGGTATTGCTCGTGAGGTCAACCTAACGTTTATCATTTTCGTTGCGTCTACGTACTTTCCTGCAATATTGAATCACAATATTGATACATGAGCATTCATATCTTATCTTTTATATATTAATAGTGTATCCCTGACTAGTGCTCGAGTATATATGATTATGCATGTTTGTATGCTTAGTTTCGTCGTTAAATAGTTTATGATAAATCACGAATTTGATACATATGCTACTAGATAAGGTATATGATATGCATGTCGTTGAAAAGCTAAAGAAAAATTAATAATTTTTCATTTAGAAATCGTGTGGGTTCGATGAACGGATTAAAGGATATGGTCAACTGAATTATTATTAATTTTAATATTATTATTAAAACGATTATTATAATTGTTATCAGTTGATGTTATTACTAAATTAATATTTTTATTGAAACTTTTATTTTATTATTTTTATCATTATTATTATTATCAATATTATTTTATCAAATAAATATGCGTACAAAGATATTTTTTACCACACGTAATATAATTACATTAATAATACATACCACTATATTTTTATGATATTAAGTGAATTTTATAAATTTTATTACTTGTGATATATAAAAGTATATTTTTATCATATATGAATTTAAATATAAATTTTTATTTATTAATAAATGACTTGTATTATTTAGTATAATAAGATCTGATAAATATATTTAAATATATAAAACGACTATATATAAGTTATATAATAAACATGTATAGATTTTGGAAGTCATTTTGGGTCAAGTTGACTTTTGTTGACTTTTGCATGTCGGTCTCGAGCATTAGGATTGTGATACACTACGACTTGACCTAAATTGTTAGACAGATATTGACCAACATATAAATATATATACTTAATATAGGTTTGTGAATCCGAGACAAACCCTGCACTTGTTCAGTGTCGTCATATACATAATTGCTACGAAATACAGTATTATGAGTTTCATTACTCCCTTTTTTTATTTATATTTTTGGGCTGAGAATACATGCACTGTTTTATAACTATTTTACGAAATGGACACAAGTACTAAAAACATATTCTACGTTGAGTTGTACCACTTTGTATATTTTTCCCTAATAGCTTGGTAACTACCATTTACATGCGGTATTGTAAACGCGAATCCTGTTGATAGATCTATCGGGCCTGACAACCCCAACCGGACTGGACGACCAGTATTCAACGGTTGCATAGTACTTCGTTTCAGTGACTACACTTGGTACAGTGTAGTGAGATTTCATAATAAAGGGAATATGCGACGTTGATTAAATGTTAAGTATGGTTACCAAGTGCTCAACCACTTAGAATATTTTTATTAAAACGTTTATGTATATGAAATCTTGTGGTCTATTACTATTACGGAAATGATTGATTATGATAAACTAATGAACTCACCAACCTTTTGGTTGACACTTTAAAGCATGTTTATTCTCAGGTATTAAAGAAATCTTCCGCTGTGCATTAGCTCATTTTAAGGATATTACTTGGAGTCATTCATGACATACTTTGAAAGACGTTGCATTCGAGTCGTTGAGTTCATCAAGATTAATATTAAGTCAATTATAGTTGGATGTAATATGAAATGGTATGCATGCCGTCAATTTTAGATGTAAAGAAAGTTTGTATTTTAAAAACGAATGCAATGTTTGTAAAATGTATCATATAGAGGTCAAATACCTCGTGATGTAATCAACTATTGTGAATCGTTTATAATGTATATGAACGGGTCCTTTCAGTTGGTATCAGAGGGTTGGTCTTAGCGAACCAGGTCTTGCATTAGTATGTCTAACTGATAGTTGTTAAGATGCATTAGTGAGTCTGGACTTCGACTGTGTCTGCATGTCAAAAAGTTTGCTTATCAATTCTTGTCGGAAATCATCTACTTATCATCCTTAGGAAGTTACCTGCTTATCATCTTAAGTCTAGATGCGTTTTCCTGCATTTATTGCATAATAGTGTATAGACGGATTCTTATCTTAGCACATCTATTACTGTGAACTTTGACTGACATCTTTTCAAAGATTCTCCGTAATTTACGGAATTTTGGTATTATACATACATATGCAAATTATGTAATTGAAGAATACCAAATCTAAATTCTATAATCTATTTCATACCAAAAATTCTTTTCCTGATCCTACGAGATGGATCCCTCAACCAGTTCGAATTCCTCAGATTCCGACAGCTATTTCGATATGGATATCTACCTGAGCTCCGAAAGTAGCATCACCGGAATGGATCAACCAATTTCCCATCATCTATTTTGGATGAATTGGGGATGGGTCCGTAGTCAACTCAACCATTAGAGACAAGAAGAAGGTAATCCCTTCCATCCACCACATTGCCCTCTTGGCGATGAACCTGAAGCACTTACCGGCGAACCTGTTCGAGACACCATTTTATCACTCATTGCTAGAGTATCTCATCATGATTATATACTATCCCATATTGTGAATCTTATTCATCCGCTCGTTCCAGCCGCCAATCATCCCGGTGTACTAGCAGAAATTAACGAACTTCGCGCCCGAGTAGTGGCTTTGGAACACATGGTGCAAGGATTACAAACACCATCAGCAGCACCAGCAGCATAACCAATACCACCAGTAACATCCACATCACAAGCCTCTATATCACAAGCTTCAGTAGCATCACCAGCAGTTATCGGCAGTATCATCAGCATCAACAATATCGTCAGCACCACCATCACCGTCAGTACTGTCAGCATCATCAGCACTAACATCACCTATAACATCACAAGTTTCGTCAGTTCAAGAATCGCCGTGGACGTCATCATTGATCAACAATGAGTATTTTGTATCAACGAGTTATGAAGTATTAACTAATTCTTCTAAAGAAATTATATATATATATATATATATATATATATATATATATATATATATATATATATATATATATATATATATATATATATATATATATTTTATATATATGAATGCTGAAACTATAAAAATCTTTCGTACTAAGCTAATGAATATGAATTGAAAAAGGGTAGATACTACTCAGTTAAATTCATATTACTAATATGCTATGATGTACATCCTTCGTTAACAACCTAACCATCGTAACTACAATCTTTGATTCAATTAAATGAATTCGGTTTCATAATAAACCAAGTGTATCATTCAATAACATGTTTGATTTTACACTTTCATCTTCAATGTACTCGAAACTTACTGGAAAACAACATTCGTATCTTGTGAAGTTAGCAAGAGTTCTATGAGCATCAGCATAATTCACTAAGGAAATATCTATAAGAATAAATATTGAAGTATTGATTACATTAGCGAAATACTCCGCAAAGATTATGTAATCTCTAATGTTTTAGAGATTATTCTTTACTAATCCAAGCCGAAAATCAAATGAGCTTAATATGATATTAACTCATTAAATCTGTATTACATCTGAAGAAAATATACATACATATATTTTCATAAAGACTGTAATGAAAAATTCTTGTTCAAAATATTATTTGTGACATTTTTTTTAACGGGTCGGTAATACCCGAGAGATATATAAATGCACAATTAATATATTACATTCTTCGATTCTAATTCAGTAAATCATCAACTATACTCCCTATTTTCACAACAGTATACCTTCTTTTATAAGAAATCAAAACAACCATACTCATTCAAATTCAATCACCTATTCTGATTTTTGAAATCTCAGAATGCAACTCGAGATATAAGAAAAACCATCATTCTTAGATCCTTACATTTTTCCAAAGCTATACTTTGACTTCAAAACTATGATAGAACATCACTTTTAATTGTAACACTCAAAAGGATACGAGAATCAATCGAGATTTATGACGAATTTATCCTTTGGATATTGACAATGACAAGCTGCATTTAAAACGCTTCAAAATTTCGGAAGACACTTCAAATAAGGAACAATCGAGATGATGATCCAATCACACATTACCCGAAGTCTTGTACCTGAAAAACTCTCGAACCCAAAGTCATAGTTTAACACGTACCCGCTGTGACAACCCGGAAATTTCCAACCAAAGTTAAACTTTAATCTTTATATGTTTTCGACACGATAAGCAATAATTTTTAAGTTAAATTTCAAGAATTTTAAACTATGTTCATACATTCATTCAACCTCGACCAAGTTCCAACGATTCACGAACCATTAAACGAATATGATTATATATGTATATGTGTATATATATTATAACTTAAAACGCAAACAAAATATTAGATTAAATACTTTATATGATTGTATCTGTTTCAAAATGTTTATCAATGGAATTAGAAGATAAGATTAAATGATTGAATTATCGGATATATTGAATTATGATTACAAGTCTCTGTTGAAAGGCCCACGTTGATTTGAGAAATCTTTCCATTTTAACAATATTCGGAAAATGGTAAAGTGATTTATAAATAAGAACAAGTTGTCAATCATTGAGAACTAGACAAAGGATAGTGGAAGATTGAATCTCATAAAGACTCGATTGATCTATTTAGTTTCAAATGTACAAAAACGTTTTCAGTTTAAAAAGAACTTTATTATTAAAACGTATATAACTTTTATAAATATCTAGAACCACTTTTGAAAACTCATTACTTAACTAGTATGATAAAGATAACGATATTTATATTTTATTTTATTAAATATATATAACGATTTAAATTAATATTATATATATTTATACGCGTATTATACGTACATAGTTTTATACTTTTACTATACTTTAACTTTACCTTAACTTTATTTTTACTTTACTTTAACTTTAATAATTCACTTTAATAATTCATACTTTAATAATTCACTTTAATAATTCATACTTTAATAATTCACTTTAATAATTCATACTTTAATAATTCACTTTAATAATTCATACTTTAATAATTCACTTTAATAATTCAAAAATCTATTATAAATAGAATTCAATAGGTTTCATTATTTCATAGAAACTTGAAAATATTTTTCTCTAAACTCTCCCAATCGATTTACATATATATATTTACTCCGTATTATTTCAAGATATTATTAGTATACATAAAATATTACGACGGAGTGCTGTCCGAGTGATTTCGAAATTGTTTTTCAAGTAGGATAGGATTAAGGAAATTATGGGTTATAGCTATGGAGGTGATTGAGTATGGTTCATGGGTATGCTCGTGAGGTCAATATAGTGTTTATCATTTCCGTTGCGTCTACGTACCTTTCCTGCAATATTGAATCTCAATATTGAAACGTGAGTACTCATAATTTAACTTTTACATACTAATAGTGTATCCCTGACTAGTGCTCGAGTATTTAGGATTATGCATGCTTGTACTTTTGATATTGCCCTTAGACAGATTAGGTTAAATCTTGAATTAGTTACACTTGCGGTTGAGATAAGGTATAAGATATGCATGTCCTTGGAAAGCTAGCGAAAAATTAAGAACTTTTCCTTTAGATATCGAATGGTTTCGATGAACGGATTAAAAGTTATAATCAATTAAATTTTCGATATTTTTATTAAAAATGATTATTAGTATCGTCGTTTTTATCGTCGTTCTAGTTTTATCTTATTATTATCATTATTATTATCTTTATCAATAAAATGGATTTATCATTAAAAATTGTTATTTTTTTTATTATTATTATCGTTATTATCGTTAAAGTTATAATTAGTATTATTATTATTATCCAATTATTATTATTATTATTATTATTATTATTATTATTATTATTATTATTATTATTATTATTATTATTATTATTATTATTATTATCATTATCATTATTAATATTAATATATATCATTATTTAAAAATGGTTATTGTTATTGTTATTATTATTATTACTATATTATCATTAAGATAATTATTAGTATTATCGTTAATAATGTTATAGTAAATATCATTATTAATATTAGTGTAATTAAAACAAATATTTGTAACACCTAATTATTTTTATTACTATTATTATCATTATTATGAACACGATATAAAAGACGATTAAAAGCTATTAAACAAAATGATTATGAAATAATGAGTAAGAGTATCATGATGAAATTAAAATATTATAAGATATTGATTTAGATAAAATTATCGTTCTTATTATTTTTATCATTACTATTATTATTAAAAGTATCGTTAGTATTAAAACTATCATTTTAACTAAAATTATCATTTTAATAGAAATGTCATTGTTACTATAAAATATCATTATTATCATTATTTTAAATAGAATTATTATTTTAAAGATAATATTAAAAATTATCGTAAATATTAAAGTTATCATAATTAGAATTATCGTTTTATCATAATGTCATCTTAGTAATTATAAATATTGAAATTTTTATAATAATAATAATTATTATAAAATAATACAACTTTTACTTACTATCATTATAGATATTATTTTATCAAATAAATATGTGATACAAATATATTTTACTACGTGTAATAACTTACTTTAATAATACCTATCATATTATCTTTACGATATTAAATGAACCCTATAAATTTTATTACTTAATATATATAAAAGTATATTTTATTACATAAATTAAATATAAAATTTTATTTATTAATAAATAAATTATATTATTACTCTAATAAATCTTTTAAAATTATTTAAAAATATAAAATGATGATATTTAAACTATATATTAATCATGTATAGATTTTTGGAAATTATTTTGAGTTAAATTTACTTTTGTTGACTTTTGCATATTAGTCTCGAGCATTAGGATTGTGGTACACTATGACTTGACCTAATTTGTTAGACAAATATTGACCAACACATAATTATATATAATTAATTTAGGTTCGTGAATCCGAGGCCAACTTTGCACTTGTTCAATGACGTTATATGTATTTTTACTACGAAATACAGTATGGTGAGTTTCATTTGCCTTTTTACCCTTTATATTTTTGGGACTGAGAATACATGCGCTTTTATAAATGTTTGACGAAATAGACACAAGTAATTGAAACTACATTCTATGGTTGAATTATCGAAATCGAATATGCCCCTTTTTATTAAAGTCTGGTAATCTAAGAATTAGGGAACAGACACCCTAATTGACGCGAATCCTAAAGATAGATCTATTGGGCCTAACAAACCCCATCCAAAGTACCGGATGCTTTAGTACTTCGAAATTTATATCATGTCCGAAGGAGGATCCCGGAATGATAGGGGATATTCTTATATGTATCTAGTTAATGTCGGTTACCAGGTGTTCACCATATGAATGATTATTTTTGTCTCTATGCATGGGACGTATATTTATGAGAACTGGAAATGAAATTCTTGTGGTCTATTAAAATGATGGAAATAAATACTTATGATAAATTAATGAACTCACCAACCTTTTGGTTGACACTTTAAAGCATGTTTATTCTCAGGTGTTAATGAAATCTTCCGCTGTGCATTTGCTCATTTTAAAGATATTACTTGGAGTCTTTCATAGCATATTTCGAAGAACGTTGCATACGAGTCATTGAGTTCATCAAAGATTATTATTAAATCAATTTATAGTTGGATAGTGGATATTATGAAATGGTATGCATGCCTATCAATTTTTGATGTAAAGAAAGTTTGTCTTTTAAAAACAAATGCAATGTTTGTAAAATGTATCATATAGAGGTCAAATAACTTGCAATGTAATCAACTATTGTGAATCGTTTATAATGTATATGAACGGGTCCTTTCAGTTGGTATCAGAGCGGTGGTCTTAGCGAACCATGTCTGCATTAGTGTGTCTAACTGATAAGTCGTTAGGATGCATTAGTGAGTCTGGACTTCGACCGTGTCTGCATGTCAAAAGTTTTGCTTATCATTTTTAGTCGGAAATCATCTGCTTATCATTCTTAGGAAATTACCTGCTTATCATTACTAGTCTAGACACGTCTTACTACATTAATTGCATGAGTAGTGTATAGACAAAATTCATATCTTAGCGTATCTGCTAAATCATATCTTATCGTATCTGCTACTTTAAACTTTACCAGACATATCCCGCAAATTCCTCCGTAATCTACGAAATCTTTTGTTCTATATCTATGGATATTCTATGTAATTAGAATACCATCCGATAACCGAAAATCATTTCATATCGAAAAATCCTTATTTAATCGTACGAAATGGAATTCATCATTAATTCAAGTTCCTCGGATTTCGAAATGGAATCCCACTCCAGCTC
This sequence comes from Rutidosis leptorrhynchoides, assembly GCF_046630445.1. Lineage (NCBI taxonomy): Eukaryota > Viridiplantae > Streptophyta > Magnoliopsida > Asterales > Asteraceae > Rutidosis > Rutidosis leptorrhynchoides. The sequence goes on along the minus strand of NC_092343.1, from coordinate 232,492,875 downwards.
TGAAAGCAGTGTGACCGGAATGGATCAACCAATCAGCCATCAACTATTCTGGATGAATTGGGGATGGGTTCGTAGCCTCCTCAATCATTGGATACAAGAAGAAGGTGATCCCTTCCATCCACCACATTGCCCTCTTGACGAAGAACCTGAAGCACTTACCGGCGAACCTGTCCGAAACACCATTTTCTCGCTCATTTCCAGAGTATCTCGTCACGATTATATATTACATCAAATTTTAGATTTTATTTATCCGCTCATCCGAACCGACAATCACCCCGGTGTAATAGAAGAAGTCAACGAGCTTCGCGCTCGGGTAGTGGATTTGGAGAATATGGTGCAGAGATTACAAACACCAGCAGCAGCATAACCAGTACCACCATCATCAATGCCAACAGTACCATTACCACCTCCAACCACAACCGCGTCGTAAACCTTAACTTCACAATCTGTCCCACGAGCATCAACATCATACGCACCATAGATACCAAGGAGTACCAACAACAATAACTGATTAAGTATTAATTCATAACTTCATTTGAGAAACATTTCGCGGCGATTATGTAATCTCTAAAGTCTTAGAGATTATCTAATCTAGCCCTAACCATAAATCAGTTAAGCGAACCAAAATGATAGAAGGAAGAGTAGAAACCCTGACAAAAATGTTGTGTGATTAACAAGCTAAACTTGCTTTACCAACAGCATCAACAGTACCGTCAGCGTTACCAGCATCGTCAGTACAGTCAACATCCGAATCAACAACACCGATAACATCACAAACTCCATCAGTTCAAGAATCACTGTGGACATCATTACGGATCAATAACGTGTATATTGTATCAACGAGTTATGAAGAATTAACTCATTCCCTCTGAAGAAATTATATGTATATTATATATATATTTTTTGAAATAAATCTTTCCGTGCTAAGCTATTGTGTGTGAATCTTAACTACTCGGTTAATTCATATTACAAATATGCAATAATGTACGTCCTTCGGCCGCAACTTAACCAGCGTTAACTACAATCTCTGTCGCAATTCAACAAATTTCAATTCATAATAAATCAAGTATATATTTGATTTTACACTTTCATCATCGATGTACCCGAAACTTTTCAGATAACATCATTCGTACTTTGCGAAATTCACAAGAATTCCACGAACCGAACATCATACATCAACAAATAACGAAGTATTGATTCATAATTTCAATGTCATTAAAGAAATACTGCGTAAAAGTTATGTACTTTTTAAAGCCTTTAGTGATTATTCAATTCTAGTTTCAACCGTACATCAAATGAGTTTAATTTAACATTAACTCATTAAATCTATGTCACATCTGAAGAAAATATACATATATATATATTTTCATAAAGACTGTAATAAAATTCTTTTGTACAAAATATTAATTGTGAATTTTTTTTTAACGGGTAGGTAATACCTGAGAGATATATAAATTCACAATTAATATGTTACATTCTTCGAATCTGATTCAGCAAATCATCCATTATACTCCCTACTTTCACAACAATATACATTCTTTTATAGAAATCAAAACAACCATACTCATTCAAAATTTAATTACATATTCTGATTTTGAAATCTCAAAATTCAACTTGAGATATGACCAAAATCATCACTCTTAGATCCTTACATCTTTCACAAGCTATATTTTGACTTCAAAACTGTGTTAGAACATCAAATGTATGTTAACGATTACAATCTGTGTTCAAACCCTTCGAAAATTTCTGAAGACACTTCGAATGATGAGCAATCGAGATGATGATCCAACCACATGTTACCCACAGTTATGTACCCGAAAAACTCTTGAAACCAAAGTAAAAGTTTAAACAATGTATCCGCGTCAGATTATTTGGCATTTATTAGTAAAAATAACTTTGCGACTCCTATTCAAAGTAGCCAGTTTTGTCACAGCTCCAGCAAGTCAACTTCGACTTTTCAGTCAGACTAACCTTATTATAACCTTGAGATATACACCATCGTTACTAGGGAACCTTTTACATTCCACCACATTATTAGCAGATGTACCAACAACTTCATTACCCTTTGACTTTAGTGTGATGACCCGAGAATTTTCGATCAAATTTAAACTTAATTTCATATGATTTCAACATGATAAGCAAAGTCTGTAATATTGAAGTCTCAAAAATTTTGAACTGTGTTCATGTAATCATTTGACCTTTGACTATGCCCAACGATTCACGAACAATTGTTTGTAAATAAATATGTATATAAATATAAATGTAAATGTATATAATAATTTGAAATAATAAACTACACCTTAACCAATTAAGAATTTGAAAATACAAATTTAGAATTTTTAAGTTGTTATCAAAGTATATATATATATATATATATATATATATATATATATATATATATATATATATATATATATATATATGTATGTAAAGTCCATGTTGTGTATTAAATATTTAGTGTAAATATATATATATATATATATATATATATATACTACATAATCAATAATATGTAATAATAAATAAGTAAATTATAATTAAATTAAAGTTATTATGGTAATATTAATATTACTATCATTTTTACTATTAATATTAATATCAATATCAGTATTAAAAAGTTATGATTACCTTTATTGATATTAACATTAATATCTATATCCGTATTATTAATATCATTATTCTAATATGAAATAGAATACATGTAACTTGTTATATTTTTTTTATTAGATATTATTATTAAGAATTATTAACTGATAATACTATTAGGAACTAATATCTTTTATTATTATTAACATTTTATTATTACTATCATTATCATTAATTAATATTAAACTTATTAGAGATTATTATTATTGTTATTATTAATAACATCATATTATTATTATTATTATTATTATTATTATTATTATTATTATTATTATTATTACTAATAATATTATTATCACTAATAAATTTATTATTATTATCATTAATTTTTATCATTATTATTATTAGAATTATTATTATTAATATACTTAATTATTTATTAATATTAAGTTATATTATGCGAATTATATAGAATCAGATAGTTACATATTGGAATCTGCTTTTGTCAAATCTACTGTGTACTAGTTTTTGTATCTATCTAAATCTGTTATATATCCATATCACACTTTATTTATTTTTTAATTTTTTTCTGTACGATTAAGAATCAGAACGATTTGATTTTTGCTACATAACAATTGGGAATGAATCTTGTACTGTATGACATCTGAATTACATCCTATAAACTACCTAATATATTCTGTAAGTGATTGAAAAACCAAAAACTGAGAAAATAAAAAAAATAATAACCGACCCCCTCTGTTTGAAACCCACACTGCAAAACCTTGATTTCGAAACAAATTTAAAAATGTAAAATTGCAGTTAGGTTAGGAATTAACTAGTCAAACTTTCTTCAAAATCCCACCTTCCAATTCTTTGAAACGAAGACGAATTTTGGAGTCAAAGTTTTCAAACAAAAAGTCAACCATTTTGTTCTTCGTGAAATTCAAGCTTGTTTTAATGATTCTGTTTCAATTGACGATTAGGAAAGTTTTTATGAGTGATTTGAAACATATTTTATGTTATAACCTTTGACTAAAACGATCTCAATCTCGTAATCAATTTTTTTTCTTCTTTTTCCAACAGCGACGATAGCTGTTTCTTTAATTTTTTTTTTATCAAGAACATATATTGTTGTTACTTTTATGGCTGTTTACAAGTCTTATGTGAAATCAAGGATTCGTTTTTTTTCGGTTATGGATGTTCTCTGATAGCGTGAATATTGTGAGAAGATGACAGGAAAAATAAACAGTTTAAATATAATTCAAAGGTAATAATAATCAGAAACACAGAGGCGGAGGAGTGGTCAAGGGGTTATTTGGGTATGCGAGAGGTCGGGGGTTCGAATCCCGGGGACGGCAGTTAGTTTTCTTTTAGGAAGCTTATTTGTTAAAAGGTAGCCATTTTTTTAAAAATATTATAATTATTATTATTATTATTATTATTATTGTTATTATTATTATTATCATTTCATTATGATTATGATTATTACTATTATTGTTATTGCCATTATAAATTGTTATTACCATTGTGATTACTAAAAATTGTTATTATGAATAATATTATAGTTATCATTATTAATAAAAGTATTAGTTAACATTTATTATCAATACTACAATTATTGTCACAAATATGAATATGAATATGAATATTATTATTATTATTATTATTATTATTATTATTATTATTACTAATTTATCATTTGAGTACTATGATTGTTATGATTATATTTAGAATTATTACTAGTATTATTGATATAAGAATAATACAAATATTATTATATTAGTATTAATAATGTTTTTATAATTATTAGTATTACTATTATTAGTATTATCATTATTAATAAAGTTATTAATATTAGTAACTTACTAATATCAAAACTATCATTTTTTTTACAAATAAATAATTTTGTATATAAAATATATCTATTACATATACTATAACCATAATAAAATTTCATATATCATATAACTATATATATAAACATTTTCTAGATAAATAATTAAATGTAACAAACTATTGATTTTCAAACATAATAATAATAATGTATATATACATACAAGGATATATATGAACAAATATACTAATATAACTAAACGAATAGATACTAATTATTTTAAAACATATACATAGAATAAATATATATAACATATAATTTAAGATATAATAAAATTTTATATTTTTAAATGGAATTTAAAATAGATTATATATAACTACAAATATATATAAATAAAATATAAATAAAATTATGTGATTAACATTATATGTTTTAATATATATACGAATGATATAGGTTCGTGAATCCGAGGCCAACCCTGTATTGTTCAATATAGTCATATGTATTTTTACTACAAAATACATTAGGTGAGTTTCATTATTCCCTTTTTATATACATTTTTGGGCTGAGAATACATGTAAATGCTTTATTAACTGTTTTACAATATTTATATCGTGAGTTTCATTTCCCTTTTTACTCATTACATTTTTGGGCTGAGAATACATGCGCAAAATTTTATAAATGTTTTACGAAATAGACACAAGTAATCGAAACTACATTATATGGTTGAATTATCGAAATCGAATATGCCCCTTTTTATTAAGTCTGGTAATCTAAGAATTAGGGAACAGACACCCTAATTGACGCGAACTCTAAAGATAGATCTATCGGGCCCAACAAGCCCCATCCAAAGTACCGGATACTTTAGTACTTCGAAATTTATATCATGTCCGAAGGAGGATCCCGGAATGATGGGGATATTCTTATATACATATCGTGAATGTCGATTATCAGGTGTTCAATCCATATGAATGATATTTTTGTCTCTATGCATGGGACGTATGTTTATGAGAAATGGAAATATGAGATCTTGTGGTCTATTAAAATTATGAAATGATTATTTATGTTAAACTAATGAACTCACCAACCTTTTGGTTGACACTTGAAAGCATGTTTATTCTCAGGTATGAAAGAAATCTTCTGCTGTACATTTGCTCATTGTAGAGTTATTACTTGGAGTCATTCATGACATATTTCAAAAGACGTTGCATTCGGGTCATTGAGTTCATCAAGATTATTATTTAGTCAATTATAGTTTGATATATTATGAAATAATATGCATGCCGTTAACTTTCGATGTAAATGAAAGTTTGTCTTTTAAAAACGAATGCAATGTTTGTAAAATGTATCGTATAGAGGTCAAGTACCTCGCGATGTGATCAACTGTTGTGAATTGTTTATAATCGATATGGACTTCGTCCAGATGGATTAGGACGGGTCCTTTCATTTAGCCTCTCCAAAAAGTCATTATAATTATTCATTGAAACCCCATCATTTACTCATTCGCATCTTGTAATGAGAATTGCCATACGAATCATTGGGAATTAGCAATCAGTATTTTGAAATCTCGCAGGATGTCTACGCCAACAGTTATATGTGTATATATAACGTGTATCTTCTGGACTTAATTTGAATGTGAAGTTTCTGAAAAACACTCCGAACTACGAATTGGTTCTCCGAAAATGGAAGAAAAAAAAATGCTGATGAAGCAGCAAAAACTATAAACGACTTTAAACGGTAAAAGCTGGATTATAATGATGAAGTGTGATGGCAAAGCGCAGAAAAAGAGAAGTTTTGGAACTGGAAAATGGATTGAGAAAAGTAGGAAGGAGGCTGTGGACAAATTACAAAGACTGAACCTGACTTCAAAGGATCCAAATGATTCAGTACCTGCTGAAGTCATTAACGAATACCTTGCTCCTGACTCTAAACCCCGGCGGACAATATTCTTCATCATCCTTTGATATTAGAAATTCTAAAATATCATCATATCTTTCATTATAAATATCCTCCATATTTCTGAAGATATTTTCTTAATTTTTCTTATTTGAAATCATTTACCTCTTCGTGCTATCTGTATTACATCATAAAAGAAACTACTTTAGTTTCTAATTTCTAAAACATTCAAGTTTAAAATAGGAATATTTTGAAGTAATGTTGGAAACTGAAGCATGAATTAGTATAATATAATGACACTTGATCAATGTGATTATATTACAGTAAGTCATGCTGAGTTTCTAAATGGAACGTGATGATTCACAGATCATAACATCATCATGTGCCATGTTATACGACTCTTGTATTCTATTTAACCTCTAAAATATGAAGAAAATATTTCTTGATGATTCGGCCTTTTCCAAGGTATTCTAGTAATTTGACAAGTCAAGATCGTGCCATCACAATTTCCTTCCTAGAATATTAACAATGTTCATTCCAAAATTCATATCTGTGAATTCTGGACCATTACAAGCGGTGCTTAATCGCAAGAAGAAGAAACGAAAGGACAAAACTCCGAAATAGAAATTGGGGTATAAATTGCAGCAAATAAAAGAGAGCATTAACTGTGAATGATAATGATTATAGAAGACAGAAGCAGAGACTTTGAAATATAAGGGAACATATAAATCCCAACGACAAACCAGAAATTATAAACCATATATATCGATGCATATAGCAATATAAAGACACGGGAGAACTAGAAATACTATAAACCCAAGAGTATAGTAGAAGTAAACAGATTCTTCCGGCGGTAGATGAAAAAGAAGAATGACCGATATGAAAGCTAGAAGTATATCGAGAATCAGAACTGGATGGAGCATATTGATGAATACTTTAAAATATGAGTTGAGGGGGAAAGAATAGAAGGTGATGAAACATGACTAGGAACTTAGAAATCAATAGATTTAACTCACACAATGGTGAAATAAGTGAATCAAACCCTCTAGTGAATAGGTTAAGTTTTTTTTTTTGATTAATTTAGTCAAACCACAACTAAATCAAGTGTGATTAGATCAACACCTAGAGCTATTATTCACCACCTGGGTGATTTGGACTGAGAGAGAATCGGAGGAGCTCACTAGATCTGAGTGTGTGTAACAAATGAGAGGCTTAACCTAAAATGAAGAATATAAGACTTTATATACCCCTACTGTTGACTCACCCATATGATTCATTCATCACACGTATGAGTTGGCTTCATCAGCCGTACGGGTGATCACTCACTCGTGTCTTCTCATTTAGGTTGTAATTATGACTTAGCTCAGCATCAACTGTGCGTATGAGCCTGTCAGCCGTACTAGTGAGGCTTCACTCGTACTTCTGACTAAGTCTAACATATTCAAACATCTAAATCTCGTTCCTGCAGTTCCTGTAACCACATACAAACACGGATAGGATAATAAAGAGCAATCATGATGGCCTGTAAACTGTTGTACCTGCAATGGACATGGGTAGATGTCTAGGGACTTGCATAAAATGCATCAATAGAAGGTGTGAGTTGTAAGGAAACGAAGGAGGTGAATTTATAAGAAAATCTCCGACAGAACAATTAAAATGGATGATCGCATTTAAAGCGGATCCTAATTCCCTTGATTACTGGAGAGTCAAATCTTATTAAGAAGATTTTCTTCAAATCCCTTGAAATATGGGAATCAATCATATCTATGTCAAATGATAAGATGAATCTACACTTACTCATTTCACTCTTCTATGTTAGCTTCATTCGTACTCTTCATATAAATGGATTGTTTATCCAAATTATTCACTGATGATAAAACTCTAATTTTCAGCCCGTATGCATCATGAAAACATACTTATTATCATTCACGACCCTTCCACTCAAATTTCGGGACAAAATTTCTTTAACGGGTAGGTACTGTGACAACCCAGAAATTTCCAACCAAATTTAAACTTTAATCTTTATATGTGTCCAACACGATAAGCAATATTTGTTAAGTTAAATTTCAAGAATTTTAAACTATGTTCATACATTCATTCAACCTCGACCAAGTTCCAACGATTCACGAACCATTAAACGAATATAATTATATATGTATATGTGTATATATATTATAACTTAAAACGTAAACAAAATATTAGATTAAATACTTTATATGATTGTATCTGTTTCAAAATGTTTATCAATGGAATTAGAAGATAAGATCAAATGATTGAATTATCGGATATATTGAATTATGATTACAAGTCTCTGTTGAAAGGTCCACGTTGATTTGAGAAATCTTTCCATTTTAACAATATTCGGAAAATGGTAAAGTGATTTATAAATAAGAACAAATTGTCAATCATTGAGAACTAGACAAAGGATACTAGAAGATTGAATCTCATAAAGACTCGATTGATCTATTTAGTTTCAAACGTACAAAAACGTTTTTTCAGTTTAAAAAGAACTTTATTATTAAAACGTATATAACTTTTATAAATATCTAGAACCACTTTTGAAAACTCATTACTTAACTAGTATGATAAAGATAACGATATTTATATTTTATTTTATTAAATATATATAACGATTTAAATTAATATTATATATATTTATACGCGTATTATACGTACATAGTTTTATACTTTTATTATACTTTAACTTTACCTTTACTTTATTTTTACTTTACTTTAACTTTAATAATTCACTTTAATAATTCATACTTTAATAATTTACTTTAATAATTCATACTTTAATAATTCACTTTAATAATTCACTTTAATAATTCATACTTTAATAATTCACTTTAATAATTCATACTTTAATAATTCACTTTAATAATTCAAAAATCTATTATAAATAGAATTCAATAGGTTTCATTATTTCATAGAAACTTGAAAATATTTTTCTCTAAACTCTCCCAATCGATTTACATATATATATTTACTCTGTATTATTTCAAGATATTATTAGTATACATAAAATATTACGACGGAGTGCTGTCCGAGTGATTTCGAAATTGTTTTTCAACTAGGATAGGATTAAGGAAATTATGGGTTATAGCTATGGAGGTGATTGAGTATGGTTCATGGGTATGCTCGTGAGGTCAATATAGTGTTTATCATTTCCGTTACGTCTACGTACCTTTCCTGCAATATTGAATCTCAATATTGATACGTGAGTACTCATAATTTAACTTTTATATACTAATAGTGTATCCCTGACTAGTGCTCGAGTATTTAGGATTATGCATGCTTGTACTTTTGATATTGCCCTTAAACAGATAAGGTTAAATCTTGAATTAGTTACACTTGCGGTTGAGATAAGGTATAAGATATGCATGTCCTTGGAAAGCTAGCGAAAAATTAAGAACTTTTCCTTTAGATATTGAATGGTTTCGATGAACGGATTAGAAGTTATAATCAATTGAATTTTCAATATTTTTATTAAAAATGATTATTATTGTCGTCGTTTTTATCGTCGTTCTAGTTTTATCTTATTATTATCATTATTATTATCTTTATCAATTAAATGGATTTATCATTAAAAATTGTTATTTTTTTATTATTATTATCGTTATTATCGTTAAAGTTATAATTAGTATTATTATTATTATCCAATTATTATTATTATTATTATTATTATTTTTATTAGTAGTATTATTATTATTATTATCATTATTAATATATATCATTATTTAAAAATGGTTATTGTTATGGTTATTATTATTATTATTATTACTATATTATCATTAAGATAATTATTAGTATTATCATTAATAATGTTATAGTAACTATCATTATTAATATTAGTGTAATTAAAACAAATATTTTGTAACACCTAATTATTTTTATTACTATTATTATCATTATTATGAACACGATATAAAAGACGATTAAAAGCTATTAAACGAAACGATTATGAAATAATGAGTAAGAGTATCATGATGAAATTAAAATATTATAAGATATTGATTTAGATAAAATTATCGTTCTTATTGTTTTTATCATTACTATTATTATTAAAAGTATCGTTAGTATTAAAACTATCATTTTAACTAAAATTATCATTTTAATAGAAATGTCATTGTTACTATAAAATATCATTATTATTATTATTTTAAATAGAATTATTATTTTAAAGATAATATTAAAAATTATCGTAAATATTAAAGTTATCATAATTAGAATTATCGTTTTATCATAATGTCATCTTAGTAATTATAAATATTGAAATTTTTATAATAATAATTATTATTACAAAATAATACAACTTTTACTTACTATCATTATAGATATTATTTTATCAAATAAATATGTGATACAAACATATTTTACTACGTGTAATAACTTACTTTAATAATACCTATCATATTATATTTATGATATTAAATGAACCCAATAAATTTTATTACTTAATATATATAAAAGTATATTTTATTACATAAATTAAATATAAAATTTTATTTATTAATAAATAAATTATATTATTACTCTAATAAATCTTTTAAAAATATTTAAAAATATAAACTGACGATATTTAAACTAGATATTAATCATGTATAGATTTTTGGAAATTATTTTGAGTTAAATTTACTTTTGTTGACTTTTGCATATTAGTCTCGAGCATTAGGATTGTGGTACACTATGACTTGACCTAATTTGTTAGACATATATTGACCAACACATAATTATATATAATTAATTTAGGTTCGTGAATCCGAGGCCAACCATGCACTTGTTCAATGACGTTATATGTATTTTTACTATGAAATACAGTATGGTGAGTTTCATTTGCCTTTTTACCCTTTATATTTTTGGGACTGAGAATACATGCGCTTTTATAAATGTTTGACGAAATAGACACAAGTAATTGAAACTAAATTCTATGGTTAAATTATCAAAATCGAATATGCCCCTTTTTATTAAAGTCTGGTAATCTAAGAATTAGGGAACAGACACCCTAATTGACGCGAATCCTAAAGATAGATCTATTGGGCCTAACAAACCCCATCCAAAGTACCGGATGCTTTAGTACTTCGAAATTTATATCATGTCCGAAGGAGGATCCCAGAATGATAGGGGATATTCTTATATGTATCTAGTTAATGTCGGTTACCAGGTGTTCACCATATGAATGATTATTTTTGTCTCTATGCATGGGACGTATATTTATGAGAACTGGAAATGAAATTCTTGTGGTCTATTAAAATGATGGAAATAAATGATTATGATAAACTAATGAACTCACCAACCTTTTGGTTGACACTTTAAAGCATGTTTATTCTCAGGTGTTAAAGAAATCTTCCGCTGTGCATTTGCTCATTTTAAAGATATTACTTGAAGTCTTTCATAGCATATTTCGAAGAACGTTGCATTCGAGTCATTGAGTTCATCAAAGATTATCATTAAATCAATTTATAGTTGGATAGTGGATATTATGAAATGGTATGCATTCCTGTCAATTTTCGATGTAAAGAAAGTTTGTCTTTTAAAAACGAATGCAATGTTTGTAAAATGTATCATATAGAGGTCAAATAACTTGCAATGTAATCAACTATTGTGAATCGTTTATAATGTATATGAACAGGTCCTTTCACCCGCGTTGAATTCTTTAGCATTTATTAGCAAAAACAACCTTATGATTCTTTTCAAAGTATTCAGTTTTGTCACAGCTCCAACAAGTCAACTTTGACTTTTCAGTAAAACTAATTTTATTATAACTTCGATAGATACGCTGCCCCTTTCACCATCGTTACTGGGGAACCTTTCATATCTCACCACATTAGCAGTAAACTTATCAACAACTTCATTAACCTTCGACTTAAACCTCTCCGAAAAGTCACTATACTTATTCATTGAAACTTCATCTCTTACTCATCCGCATCTTGCAACAAGAATTGCCATACCAATTACTGAAAATCAGCAATCAGTATTTTGAAATCCCGCAGCGTTTCTACTTCAATAGTTATATATACATATAATGTCTATCTCCTAAACTTACACACTTCGAATGTGAAGTTTCTGAAAAACATCTCAAACTGTGAATTAGTTCTCGAAATACTAATGAAGCAGCAGAAACTGTAAACGACTTTAACAGTCAAAAGTTTGATGACAAAGAATAATGTGTTGGTAAAGCCCAGAAAAAGAGAAGAGTTGGTACTGAACAATGGATTGAGCAGACTGTGAAGGAGACCCAGGACAAATACAAGGACCAAAGTCTGTATTTAAAGAATCTTGATGATTCTGTTTCTAACGAAGTCATTAACGAATACCTTGCTCTTGACTCTAAACCATTGCGGACCTTATTCTTCATCATCATCTTATCTTAAATATTATAAGATATCTTCGTATCTCTCATTATACATATTCTTCATATTTCTGGAGATATTTTCACAACTATTCGTATCTGAGATCATTTATCTCTCCATAATATCTGCAACATAAAAGAAACTGTGTTGGTTTCTAAATTTTAAAAAAAATTCAAATATGAATGTTTTGAAGTAGTGTTGGGAACTGAAGCATAAGTTAGTATAATATAATGACACTTGATCAACGTGATTATATTACAGTAATTCATGCCGAGTTTCTAATGGAACGTGATGATTCACAGAACATACCATCATCATGTGCCATTTACACGACTCTTACATTCTACCAAATCTCCAAACATATTAAGAACATATCTTCTTGATAGTTCTATATTTCCGGATATTCTGGTAATATGCCAAATCAAGATCGTACCATTACGATTTCCTTCTTAGAACATTAACTATGTTCATCCAAAACTTCATACCTACTAATTCTGGACTATTATTCGCTTGACTTAAAGCCGGGAAGAGACAACAAAAGTATGAAACTCCGAAATGTAAGGGAGAATATAAAGTCCAATAACAACACATAAATTACAAACCGTGTATATCAATGTTTATCGCAACATAAAGACACAGGAGAATTAAAAACACTATAACCCCAAGGGCAAAGTAGAAGAAAACAGATTCCTCCGGTGGAAGTTGGAAAAGGAGAATGATTGTTGCGATAGTAAGGATAAGGACAAGAATTAGAACTGGATTAAGCATTTTCACAATCTTTTGAAATTGGAATTGAGTATAGAAGTGGTAAAAACTAATGGAATGGAAAAGGTAAATATATAAGGGAAATATCAGACGTAGTAATCGGGATAGATCATCGCATTTAATTAAAGAGATCCTAATTTCCTTAAATCTCGAAGAAATAGATCTTTTAGATTTCCAAGATTTTTTTTTTTTTTTTAATCCCTTGAACTCTGGAATTCAACCATGACTACGTCAAAAATTATGACGAAACTTATTTTCCTCATTCCACTATTTTGTGATAGCTTCTCTCACACGCTTCGAGTAATCGAATCATTTTATCCATATTACTCTATGGTAATAAAATCCTATCTATCAACACATATCTGTCCTGAAAACATTTTTATGGTTAGCCATGACGACCTCGATCAAATTTCGGGACGAAATTTCTTTAACGGGTAGGTACTGTGACGATCCAAAAATTTCTGACCAAATTTAAACCTAACCTTTATATGTTTTCGACACGATAAGCAGAATTTGTAATGTTGAATCTCAAAAAGTTTGGAACTGCATTCATGTAATCAATTACCCTTTGACCGTGTTCGACGATTCACGAACAATTATGTGTATATAGATATGTATATATAATATATAATATTAACAGAAAAAATTAACAAAGTATTAGATATATGATACTTTACATGAACGTATTTGTTTCGATGTATTTATCGACAGAATTAAGAGATAATATCAAATGATTGAATTATCAGATACATTATGATATGATTACGGGCCAATGTTATGAGGTCCACTGTGATTTAAGTAATCTATTCTTTTTGACAATATTCGGAAAATGGTAAAGTGATCTATAAGTAAGAACGTGGAGTGTAAATAACTTAGATGTTGGATATCGACAAGTTAAGTAACTCGACATTTTTCATTAAGATGATTTCATACGTTTATTAAACCTTTGGACTTTATCCCATGCTTCACCAACAGACTGTAATTTAAAAACTTGAAACCTACTATGAATATATATAATTCTACTTTTCTAAAATGTTTTATGATATAACGATTTAAATTAATATTTAATATATTTATACGCGTATTATACGTACATAGTTTTATACTTTTACTATACTTTAACTTTACCTTTACTTTACTTTTACTTTACTTTTACTTTACTTTAACTTTAATAATTCACTTTAATAATTCATACTTTAATAATTCACTTTAATAATTCATACTTTAATAATTCACTTTAATAATTCATACTTTAATAATTCACTTTAATAATTCAAAAATCTATTATAAATAGAATTTAATAGGTTTTATTATTTCATAGAAACTTGAAAATATATTTCTCTAAACTCTCTCAATCGAATTAAATATATATATTTACTTTGCATTATTTCAAGATATTATTAGTATACATAAAATACTACGATGGAGTTATATTCAGGCGATTTCAAAATAAGTTTTCAAATGGGATAGAGCTAAGAAAATTATGGGTTATAGCTATGGAGGTTATGGGTATTGTTCGAGGGTATTGCTCGTGAGGTCAACCTAACGTTTATCATTTTCGTTGCGTCTACGTACTTTCCTGAAATATTGAATCACAATATTGATACGTGAGCATTCATATCTTATCTTTTATATATTAATAGTGTATCCCTGACTAGTGCTCGAGTATATACGATTATGCATGTTTGTATGCTTAGTTTCGTCGTTAAATAGTTTATGATAAATCACGAATTTGATACATATGCTACTAAGATAAGGTATATGATATGCATGTCGTTGAAAATCTAAAGAAAAATTAATAATTTTTCATTTCGAAATCGTGTGGGTTCGATGAACGGATTAAAAGATATGGTCAACTGAATTATTATTAATTTTAATAATATTATTAAAACGATTATTATAATTGTTATCAGTTGATGTTATTACTAAATTAATATTTTTATTGAAACTATCATTTTATTATTTTTATCATTATTATTATTATCAATATTATTTTATCAAATAAATATGCGTACAAAGATATTTTTTACCACACGTAATATAATTACATTAATAATACATACCACTATATTTTTATGATATTAAGTGAATTTTATAAATTTTATTACTTGAGATATATAAAAGTATATTTTTATCATATATGAATTTAAATATAAATTTTTATTTATTAATAAATGACTTGTATTATTTAGTATAATAAGATCTGATAAATATATTTAAATATATAAAACGACTATATATAAGTTATATAATAAACATGTATAGATTTTGGAAGTCATTTTGGGTCAAGTTGACTTTTGTTGACTTTTGCATGTCGGTCTCGAGCATTAAGATTGTGATACACTACGACTTGACCTAAATTGTTAGACAGATATTGACCAACATATAAATATATATACTTAATATTGGTTCGTGAATCTGAGACAAACCCTGCACTTGTTCAGTGTCGTCATATACATAATTGCTACGAAATACAGTATTGTGAGTTTCATTACTCCCTTTTTTTATATATATTTTTGGGCTGAGAATACATGCACTATTTTATAACTATTTTACGAAATGGACACAAGTACTAAAAACATATTCTACGTTGAGTTGTACCACTTTGCATATTTTTCCCTAATAGCTTGGTAACTACTATTTACATGCGGTATTGTGAACGCGAATCCTGTTGATAGATCTATCGGGCCTGACAACCCCAACTAGACTGGACGACCAGTATTCAATGGTTGCACAGTACTTCGTTTCAGTGACTACACTTGGTACAGTGTAGTGAGATTTCATAATAAAGGGAATATGCGACGTTGATTAAATGTTAAGTATGGTTACCAAGTGCTCAACCACTTAGAATATTTTTATTAAAACGTTTATGTATATGAAATCTTGTGGTCTATTACTATTACGGAAATGATTGATTATGATAAACTAATGAACTCACCAACCTTTTAGTTGACACTTTAAAGCATGTTTATTCTCAGGTATTAAAGAAATCTTCCGCTGTGCATTAGCTCATTTTAAGGATATTACTTGGAGACATTCATGACATACTTTGAAAGACGTTGCATTCGAGTCGTTGAGTTCATCAAGATTAATATTAAGTCAATTATAGTTGGATGTAATATGAAATGGTATGCATGCCATCAATTTTAGATGTAAAGAAAGTTTGTATTTTAAAAACGAATGCAATATTTGTAAAACGTATCATATAGAGGTCAAATACCTCACGATGTAATCAACTATTGTGAATCGTTTATAATGTATATGAACGGGTCCTTTCATTAATACACTTAATGACATGTTTACTTATCATTTATCATGATTAAATATAGTGTATCAATATCTTAATATGATTCATATGTATTTAGTAAGACGTTGTTATAACGATAATTGTCATATATATCGTTTCGAGTTTCTTAATTTAATAAACTCAATTTTATGTACATAACTCATTGATAAAATACCTAATGAGATATTTACTTATCATAATATCATGTTAACTATATATATAATCATATATATATCATCATATAGTTTTTACAAGTTTTAACGTTCGTGAATCACAGGTCAACTTGGGTGGTCAATTGTCTATATGAAACCTATTTCAATTAATCAAGTCTTAACAAGTTTGATTGCTTAACATGTTGGAAACACTTAATCATGTAAATAACAATTTCATTTAATATATATAAACATGGAAAAGTTCGGGTCACTACAGAATGCGGGTCCGTGAGGAAGATATTGAGAAAACGGCTTTTCGAACGCGTTATGGGCATTTTGAGTTTGTGGTAATGACTTTTGGTCTTACGAATGCACCGGTGGCATTCATGAATCTTATGAACAGAGTGTGCCAACCTATGTTGGATAAGTCGGTAATTATGTTCATTGATGACATACTTGTCTATTTGAAGAGTATGAAGGAACATGAACAATTGTTTGCAGAGTGTGTTAAAGACGTTGCGAAAGGAGAAGTTGTATGCTAAATTCTCCAAATGTGAATTTTGGCTAAGGGAAGTTCAATTCCTTGGCCACATTGTGAAAAAAGATGGTATTCAAGTAGATCCGGGGAAGATAGAGACGGTGAAGAGTTGGGGACGACCGACTACGCCTACGAAAATCCGAAATTTTCTCGGATAGGCCGGTTATTATCGTCGGTTTATCCAAGACTTTTCTAAGATCGCTTCTTCATTGACGAAATTGACGAGGAAGAACGCGAGATTTGATTGGAAAAACGAGCAAGAAATTGCTTTTCAATTGTTAAAAGAGAAATTGTGTCAAACTCCGGTGTTAGTGTTGCCGGAAGGTGTGGAAGACATGACGGTTTATTGTGATGCTTCTCTAAATGGGCTCGGGTGTGTTCTAATGAAAAGGTTCAAAGTCATCGCTTACGCCTCTCGATAATTAAAGGAACACGAAAAGAGATACCCGACTCATGATCTTGAATTGGCGGCGGTGGTTCATGCGTTGAAAATTTGGAGCCACTACTTATATGGTGTCAAGAGTACGATTTATTCGGATCATAAGAGTTTGAAACATCTCTTTAACCAACGAGATTTGAATTATCGCCAACGTAGGTGGATGGATGTGGTAAAAGATTATGATTGTGAAATACTTTATCATCCGGGCAAGGCGAATGTGGTCGCGGATGCATTAAGTCGAAAGAGTCATTACCCGGCATTACGATTGGGATTGTTACGTATGATTATTACTAACGATTTTCTTGAAAAACTTGGTGTGATTCAAATAGAAGCTTACATTCACAACAAACACGAAGAACGAATTATGGGGCAATCGGAGTTTATTACTTTAGGCCCGCTTGGTTTGTTGTCATTTCAAGGAAGAGTGTGGGTGCCTAAGATGGGGGATTATCGACGAGTGCTACTTGATGAAGCACATAAGTCAAAGTATTCCATTCATCCGGGTGCGACGAAAATGTATCTTGATTTGAGGAAAGAGTATTGGTGGTCGGGCATGAAACGTGATGTTGTTAAGTATGTCGAGCAATGCGTCACGTGTTTGCAAGTTAAAGCCGAACACCAAAAGCCGTATGGTAAGTTACAACCGTTTGAAATTCCAAAATGGAAATGGGAACACATTACCATAGATTTCATCACAAAGTTACCAAAGACGGCGAGAACCCAATTTGACACGATTTGGGTAATAGTTGATCGATTGACGAAGACTGAAATATCCTGTTCATATTGATTATAAACGTTCCATATTAATTGATTTCGTCGCGAGGTTTTGACCTCTATATGAGACGTTTTTCAAAGACTGCATTCATTTTTAAAACAACCATAACCTTTATTTTATCGATAAAGGTTTAAAAAGCATTACGTAGATTATCAAGTAATGATAATCTAAAATATATCGTTTACACACTACCATTACATAATAGTTTACAATAAGAATATATTACATCAAAAATAAGTTTCTTGAATGCAGTTTTAACATAATATCATACAAGCATGGACTCCAAATCTTGTCATTATTTTAGTATTCAACAGCGGAAGCTCTTAATAATCACCTGAGAATAAACATGCTTAAAACGTCAACAAAAATGTTGGTGAGTTATAGGTTTAACCTATATATTATCAAATCATAATAATAGACCACAAGATTTCATATTTCAATATACATCCCATACATAGAGATAAAATTCATTCATATGGTGAACACCTGGTTACCGACATTAACAAGATGCATATAAGAATATCCCCTATCATTTCGGAAAATCCTTCGGACATGATAAAAACAACATCGAAGTACTAAAACATCCAGTACTTTGGATGGAGTTCGTTAGGCCCAATAGATCTATCTTTAGGATTCGCGTCAATTAGTAGATCGGTTTACTAATTCTTAGGTTACCAAGCAAAAGGGGCATATTCGGCTTCGATCATTCACCCATATAATGTAGTTTCAATTACTTGTGTCTATTTCGTAAAACATTTATAAAATTGCATGTATTCTCATCCCAAAATATTAGATTTTTAAAGTGAGACTATAACTCACGTTCACAGATTTTTACTTCGTCGGGAAGTAAGACTTGGCCACTGGTCGATTCACGAACCTATAACAAATATGTACACATATATCAAAGTATGTTAAAAATATATTTACATTATTTTTAATATGTTTTACTGTTTTAAATTTATTAAGTCAGCTGTCCTCGTTAGTAACCTACAACTAGTTGTCCAGAGTTAGATGTACAGAAATAAATCGAGATATATTATCTTAAATCAAGTGTCTATGGTTGTTCCACATAATATATATAGCTAACTCCAACATTACTGCATATAGAGTGTCTATGGTTGTTTCAAATAATATATATACATGTGTCGATATGATATGTCAAAACATTTGCATACGTGTCTATGGTATCCCAAGATTACATAATATATTAGAATACATGTATAATACAATATAAGTTAGCTAGGATATGATTTGTATAGAATTGTTACAATATTTCCCGTAGCTACAACAATAAAAAAAAATTATCCAATCTTGTTTTACCCATAACTTCTTCTTTTTAAATCCGATTTAAGTGAATCAAATTGATATGGTTTCATATTGAACTATATTTTATGAATCTAAACATAAAAATTATAGGTTTATAGTCGAAAATATAAGTTACAAGTCATTTTTGTAAAGGTAGTCATTTCAGTCGAAAGAACGACGTCTAGATGACCATTTTGGAAAACATACTTCCACTTTGAGTTTAACCATGATTTTTGGATATAGTTTCATGTTCATAAGAAAAATCATTTTCTCAGAAGAAAAAATTTCAAATCAAAGTTTATCATAGTTTTTAATTAACTAACCCAAAACAGCCCGCGGTCTTACTACGACGGCGTATATCCGGTTTTACGGTGTTTTTCGTATTTTCCGATTTTAAATCATTAAGTTAGCATATCATATAAATATAGAAAATGTGCTTAGTTGATTTTAAAAGTAAAGTTAGAAGGATTAACTTTTATTTGCGAACAAGTTTAGAATTAACTAAACTATGTTCTAGTGATTACATGTTCAAATCTTCGAATAAGATAGTTTTATATGTATGAATCGAATGATGTTATGAATATCATTACTACCTCAAGTTTAGTAGGTAAACCTACTGGAAGTGATAAGAAATGATCTAGCTTCAAAGGATCTTGGATGGCTTGAAAGTTCCTGAAGTAGAATCATGACACGAAAACAAGTTCAAGTAAGATTATCACTCGAATTAAGATAGTTATAGTTATAGGAATTGAATCAAAGTTTGTATATGAGTATTACCTTGATTTATAATGATATATTACTGTAAACAACAAGGATTTCTTGAGGTTGGATGATCACTTTACAAGATTGGAAGTGAGCTAGTAAACTTGGAAGTATTCTTGATTTTATGAAACTAGAACTTTTAGAATTTATGAAGAACACTTAGAACTTGAAGATGGAACTTGAGAGAGATCAATTAGATGAAGAAAATTGAAGAATGAAAGTGTTTGTAGGTGTTTTTGGTCGTTGGTATATGGATTAGATATAAAGGATATGTAATTTTGTTTTCATGCAAATAAGTCATGAATGATTACTAATATTTTTGTAATTTTATGAGATATTTCATGCTAGTTGTCAAATGATGGTTCCCACATGTGTTAGGTGATTCACATGGGCTGCGAAGAGCTGATCATTGGAGTGTATATACCAATAGTACATACATCTAAAAGTTGTGTATTGTACGAGTACGAATACGGGTGCATACGAGTAGAATTGTTGATAAAACTGAATGAGGTTGTAATTGTAAGCATTTTTGTTAAGTAGAAGTATTTTGATAAGTGTCTTGAATTGTTTCAAAAGTGTATTAATACATATTAAAACACTACATGAATATACATTTTAACTGAGTCGTTAAGTCATCGTTAGTCGTTACATGTAAATGTTGATTTGAAACCTTTAAGTTAACGATCATGTTAAATGTTGTTAACCCAATGTTTATTATATCTAATGAGATGTTAAATTATTACATTATCATGATATTATAATATATTAATATATCTTAGTATGATATATATACAGTTTAATGTTGTTACAACGATAATCGTTATATATATCGTTTCGAGTTTCTTAATTCAATAAACTCAATTTTATGTATATAACTCATTGTTAAAATACCTAATGAGATACTTACTTATCATAATATCATGTTAACTATATATATAATCATATATATGTCATCATATAGTTTTTACAAGTTTTAACGTTCGTGAATCACCGGTCAACTTGGGTGTTCAATTGTCTATATGAAACCTATTTCAATTAATCAAGTCTTAACAAGTTTGATTGCTTAACATGTTTGAAACACTTAATCATGTGAATATCAATTTCATTTAATATATATAAACATGTAAAAGTTCGGGTCACTACAGTACCTACCCGTTAAATAAATTTCGTCCCGAAATTTTAAGCAGTTGGAGGTGTTGACGTATCTTCTGGAAATAAGTGCGGGTATCTCTTCTTCATTTGATCTTCCCATTCCTAGGTGATCTCGGGTCCTCTAAGAGCATTCCATCGAACTTTAACAATTGGTATCTTGTTTTGCTTAAGTCTTTTAACCTCACGATCCATTATTTCGACGGGTTCTTCGACGAATTGAAGTTTTTCGTTAATTTGGATTTCGTCTAAAGGAATAGTGAGATCTTCTTTAGCAAAACATTTCTTCAAATTTGAGACGTGGAAAGTGTTATGTATAGCCGCGAGTTGTTGTGGTAATTCAAGTCGGTAAGCTACTGGTCCGACACGATCAATAATCTTGAATGGTCCTATATACCTTGGATTTAATTTCCCTCATTTACCAAATCGAACAACGCCTTTCCAAGGTGCATTCTTAAGCATGACCATCTCTCCAATTTCAAATTCTATATCTTTTGTTTTAATGTCGGCGTAACTCTTTTGTCGACTTTGGGCGGTTTTCAACCGTTGTTGAATTTGGATGATCTTCTCGGTAGTTTCTTGTATTATCTCTGGACTCGTAATCTGTCTATCCCCCACTTCACTCCAACAAATCGGAGACCTGCACTTTCTACCATAAAGTGCTTCAAACGGTGCCATCTCAATGCTTGAATGGTAGCTGTTGTTGTAGGAAAATTCTGCTAACGGTAGTTGTCGATCCCAACTGTTTCCGAAATCAATAACACATGCTCATAGCATGTCTTCAAGTGTTTGTATCGTCCTTTCGCTCTGCCTATCAGTTTGTGGATGATAGGCAGTACTCATGTCTAGACGAGTTCCTAATGCTTGCTGTAATGTCTGCCAGAATCGTGAAATAAATCTTCCATCCCTATCAGAGATAATAGAGATTGGTATTCCATGTCTGGAGACGACTTCCTTCAAATACAGTCGTGCTAACTTCTCCATCTTGTCATCTTCTCTTATTGGCAGGAAGTGTGCTGATTTGGTGAGACGATCAACTATTACCCAAATAGTATCAAAACCACTTGCAGTCCTTGGCAATTTAGTGATGAAATCCATGGTAATGTTTTCCCATTTCCATTCCGGAATTTCGGGTTGTTGAAGTAGACCTGATGGTTTCTGATGCTCCGCTTTGACCTTAGAACACGACAAACATTCCCCTACGTATTTAGCAATATCGGATTTCATACCTGGCCACCAAAAATGTTTCTTGAGATCCTTGTACATCTTCCCCGTTTCCAGATGTATTGAGTATCTGGTTTTATGAGCTTCTCTAAGTACCATTTCTCTCATATCTCCAAATTTTGGTACCCAAATTCTTTCAGCCCTATACCGGGTTCCGTCTTCCCGAATATTAAGATGCTTCTCCAATCCTTTGGGTATTTCATCCTTTAAGTTTCCCTCTTTTAAAACTCCTTGTTGCGCCTCCTTTATTTGAGTAGTAAGGTTAGTGTGAATCATTATATTCATAGATTTTACTCGAATGGGTTCTCTGTCCATTCTGCTCAAGGCATCGGCTACCACATTTGCCTTCCCCGGGTGATAATGAATCTCAAATCATAATCATTCAACAATTCAATCCATCTGCGCTGCCTCATGTTCAGTTGTTTCTGATTAAATATGTGTTGAAGACTTTTGTGGTCGGTATATATAATACTTTTGACCCCATATAAGTAGTGCCTCCAAGTCTTTAATGCAAAAACAACTGCGCCTAATTCCAAATCATGCGTCGTATAATTCTGCTCGTGAATCTTCAACTGTCTAGATGCATAAGCAATTACTTTCGTTCGTTGCATTAATACACAACCGAGACCTTGCTTTGAGGCGTCACAATATATCACAAAATCATCATTCCCTTCAGGTAATGACAATATAGGTGCCGTAGTTAACTTTTTCTTCAACAATTGAAACGCTTTTTCTTGTTCATCCTTCCATTCAAATTTCCTCCCTTTATGCGTTAATGCAGTCAAGGGTTTTGCTATTTTGGAAAAATCTTGGATGAATCTCCTGTAATAACCAGCTAGTCCTAAAAATTGGCGTACGTGTTTCGGAGTTTTCGTTGTTTCCCACTTTTCAACGGTTACAATCTTTGCTGGATCCACCTGAATACCTTCTTTGTTCACTATATGACCGAGGAATTGAACTTCTTCTAACCAAAATGCACACTTTGAAAACTTAGCATACAGTTTTTATTTTCTAAGCAACTCTAGCACTTTTCTCAAATGTTCTTCGTGCTCTTGATCATTCTTCGAGTAAATAAGCATGTCATCGATGAAAACAATGACAAACTTGTCAAGATATGGCCCACACACTCGGTTCATGAGGTCCATGAACACAGCTGGTGCGTTAGTCAATCCAAACGGCATAACCATAAACTCGTAATGACCGTAACGCGTCCTAAAAGCAGTCTTCGGAATATCATCCTCCTTCACCCGCATTTGATGATATCCAGAACGTAAATTGATCTTCGAATAAATAGACGAGCCTTGTAGTTGATCAAATATGTCGTCGATTCTCGGTAGTGGGTAGCGGTTCTGGATGGTAAGTTTGTTTAACTCTCTGTAGTCGATACACAACCTAAATGTACCATGTTTCTTCTTGACAAACAAAACAGGAGCTCCCCATGGTGATGTGCTTGGTCGAATGAAACCACGCTCTAAAAGTTCATCTAACTGACTTTGTAATTCTTTCATTTCGCTGGGTGCGAGTCTGTATGGAGCACGAGCTATTGGTGCAGCTCCTGGTACAAGGTCTATTTGAAATTCATAGGATTGATGTGGGGGTAATCCCGGTAATTCTTTTGGAAATACATCGGGAAATTCTTTTGCGACGAAAACATCACTGATGTTCTTTTCTTCAGGTTTAACTTCCTAGATGTGTGCTAGAATGACGTAACAACCTTTTCTTATTAGTTTTTGTGCCTTCAAACTACTAATAAGATTTAATTTCGCGTTGTTCTTTTCTCCGTACACCATTGAAGGTTTTCCTTTTTCACGCATAATACGAATCGCATTTTTGTAACAAACGACCTCTGCTCTCACCTTTTTCAACCAGTCCATTTGCCAATAATTACATCAAAACTCCCTAACTCGACTGGTATTAAATCAATTTTAAACGTTTCATCCCCAGTTTAATTTCTGTATCCCGACATATATTATCTGCTGAAATTAATTTACAGTTTGCTAATTCGAGTAAAAATTTATTATCCAAAGGCGTCAATGGGCAACTTAATTTAGCACAAAATTCTCTACTCATGTAGCTTCTATCCGCACCCGAATCAAATAAAACATAAGCAGATTTATCGTCAATAAGAAACGTACCCGTAACAAGCTCCGGGTCTTCCTGTGCTTCTGCCGCATTAATATTGAAAACTCTTCCACGGCCCTGCCCATTAGTATTCCCCTGATTCGGTCAATTTCTAATAATGTGGCCCAATTTTCCACATTTATAACAAATAGCGTTGGTATTACTTGATCCGACACTATTCGTTTCGGCATTACTTGTTCTGACATTATTTGTTCCTTTAGTTCTGTTAAACTTTGGTCCGTAGACCTTACACTTTGTCGCGCTATGACCATTTCTTTTACACCTGTTGCAAAATGTCATGCAGAACCCCTGATGATTTTCTTCACACCTATGACATGGCTGTTTTTGGTTTTTGTTGCCGTTGTTGTTATTGAGGTTGTTGTTGGGGTTGTTATTGTTGTTGAAACGGTTATTGTAGTTGTTGTTGTTGTTGGGATGTTTGTTGTAGTTATTGTTAGGATTACAGTTATTGTTGCGATTGTTGTTGCAGTTGTTGGGATAGTTGTTGCTATTGTTGTTGTAATTGTTGTTGTTGTTGTACTGGTGACTCTTGTCACCGTTTTCCTCCCACTTCCTCTTGAGTTGTTTCGTGTTGGCTTCTTCGGCCGCCTGCTCTTTAATTCTTCCCTCAATCTGATTTATGAGTTTATGAGCCATTCGACTTGCCTTCTATATAGAAGCGGGCTCGTGTGAACTCACATCTTCTTGAATCCTTACTGGTAACCCTTTTACAAACGCGTCGATCTTCTCTTCTTCATCTTCGAATGCTCCCGGACACAATAGGCACAACTCTGTGAATCGTCGTTCATATGTGGTAACGTCAAACCCTTGTGTTCGTAACTCTCTAAGTTCTGCCTTGAGTTTATTGACTTCGTTTCTAGGACGGTACTGCTCGTTCATCAATTGCTTGAATGCCGACCACGGTAGTGCGTAAGCAGCATTTTGTCCTACCTATTCAAGATAGGTGTTCCACCACGTTAACGCAGTGCCTGTGAAGGTATGCGTAGCGTACTTAACTTTGTCCTCTTCAGTACACTTACTTATGGAAAACACCGATTCGACTTTCTCGGTCCACCGTTTCAATCCAATTGGTCCTTCGGTTCCATCAAATTCCAAAGGTTTGTAGGCAGTGAATTCTTTGTAGGAGCATCCTATACAATTTCTTGCGCCGTTAGCTACATTGCTAGATTCAGAGCTATTGTTGGTATGTAGCGCAGCCTGTACTGCGGCTATGTTTGCAGCAAGAAAGGTACGAAATTCCTCTTCGCTCATATTCATGGTGTGTCGAGTAGTCGGTGCCATTTCCTTCAAAATAGCGAACTGAATTGAGTTAATCATACAGAATATTAAGAGTAGTCAATAGTATTTCGTAGCATAATATGAACTCATTTATAAAAGCTTTTTCTTCATATTAGCATTTTATAAGTTTAAATTCAGGTACTACCTACCCGTTAAGTTCATACTTAATAGCTAATATACAATTCAACTACTACAATTCTATATAAAAACTGATTATAATAATATATCACATACAAATATTCTTCAAACTTACAACTTCGCTATATTACATATAACATGAAATATAGTACACTTTGATACAGGACAGTTTTTGAAGATAAACCTAGTTAATACGCAAGTTGTTTAGCAAAGGAAATAAAGACACGTAGTTCATAAGTCCAGAAACAAGTCATGCATTCTGGTTTTACTAAGACAACTTTCCATCCTTGGTCTTGTGGAAAATAACCGTTATGACCATTGGCTAGGCAGCATGTTGTAATGTCGTCAAAAGGACGAGGGTTTCGTAATGTCCAACAGCCCCGTAATAATCTAAAAACCTTGTTTCTCACCCCAACTACTGAATCCGTCACTTGTGGGAAGGTTTTATTTAAAAGTTGCAATCCAATGTTCTTTTTCTCACTTTGGTAAGAAGCAAACATCAATAACCCATAAGCATAACATGCTTCTTTATGTTGCATGTTAGAAGCTCTTTTTAATTCACGAAATCCTATGTTGGGATATGTTAAGTCAAAATAGGTTCTTAACCCGTAGCATAAAATTGCATTTGGGTTCCCCGTATTTAACGCTTTAAAGAAAACACAGCGTAACTTACGGTCTCCCCAATGTGATATACCCCACCTATCAAAGGAAAGCCTTTTATAAACTAAGGCATTTCTGAAAAGTCTTTCAAATGTTTGACAAGTTAATTTCGCCATAACTAAATGTGCTGATGAATTCTGACCGACTCTAGACAAGATTTCCTCAATCATATCCTCTGGTAGGTCTTCTAAAATATTCGGTTGTCTACCCTTAACGTCCATTTTGTTTTTATACTGTAAAATAGACAAGGATTAGATTCGTAATAACAAACAATACAAGAAATTTTTACATAGAACATAAAAGTACAAGCACACTACAATACATATAATACACAACATGATTACAACCCTCTAATCTAAATCACTGGTTTCTTCTTCTTCAGGCTTGGTTCGTTTTCCTAATTTTCTAGGAATATATGGTGTTCCTCTAATACGAGCCGTCATTTTCCATATGGGTTTAGAAAAACCTGGTGGTTTAGAGGTTCCCGGGTCATTGTTACATTTTAGGAAATACGGATGTTGCTGATACATATAAAGTTCATCGGGGTTGGAATTGGGTTTCTCTATTTTTATACCTTTTCCCTTATTATTTTCTTTCGCTTTATTAAATTGGGTCGAGGTAATTTCTAAAACATCATCGGAATCCTCATCGGGATCCGATTCATCAGAAAATTATTAATCTTCCCAATATTTTGCTTCCTCGGTGGAAACACCATTGACCATTATTAACTTTGGTCCGCTGGTTGAGGATTTTCTTTTATTTAATCGATTTACTATAGGTATCAATATTTCTTCCTCCGGAACCTCTTCTTCTTCTGGTTCCTCCTCTTCCGGTTCCTCTTCTTCCGGTTCCTCCTCTTCCGGTTCCTCCTCTTCCAGTTCCTCTTCGGGAATTTGTGAATCTTCCCAAAATATATTCGACTCTTCATTATTATTAGATGAATCAATGGGATTTGTACTAGACGTAGACATCTATCACACAATATCAAACACATTAAGAGGTTAATATATTACATAATATTTACATGTTAATAATATATAGTTTCCAACAAAAGTGTTAAGCAATCGTTTTTAAAGAAAACACGGTCGAAATCCAGACTCACTAATGTATCCTAACAAACTCGATAAGACACACTAATGCAAATTTCTGGTTCCCTAAGACCAACGCTCTGATACCAACTGAAATGTCCCGTTCATATTGATTATAAACGTTCCATATTAATTGATTTCGTCGCGAGGTTTTGACCTCTATATGAGACGTTTTTCAAAGACTGCATTCATTTTTAAAACAACCATAACCTTTATTTTATCGATAAAGGTTTAAAAAGCATTACGTAGATTATCAAGTAATGATAATCTAAAATATACCGTTTACACACGACCATTACATAATGGTTTACAATAAGAATATATTACATCAAAAATAAGTTTCTTCAATGCAGTTTTAACATAATATCATACAAGCATGGACTCCAAATCTTGTCCTTATTTTAGTATGCAACATCAGAAGCTCTTAATAATCACCTGAGAATAAACATGCATAAAATGTCAACAAAAATGTTGGTGAGTTATAGTTTTAACCTATATATTATAAAATCATAATAATAGACCACAAGATTTCATATTTCAATATACATCCCATACATAGAGATAAAATTCATTCATATGGTGAACACCTGGTAACCGACATTAACAAGATGCATATAAGAATATCCCCTATCATTCCGGGAAATCCTTCGGACATGATAAAAACAACATCAAAGTACTAAAGCATCCGGTACTTTGAATGGGGTTCGTTAGGCCCAATAGATCTATCTTTAGGATTCACGTCAATTAGTAGATCGGTTTACTAATTCTTAGGTTACCAAGAAAAAGGGGCATATTCGGCTTCGATCATTCACCCATATAATGTAGTTTCAATTACTTGTGTCTATTTCATAAAACATTTATAAAATTGCATGTATTCTCATCCCAAAATATTAGATTTTAAAAGTGAGACAATAACTCACTTTCACAGATTTTTACTTCGTCGGGAAGAAAACTTGGCCACTGGTCGATTCACGAACCTATAACAAATATGTACATATATATCAAAGTATGTTTAAAATATATTTACAATATTTTTAATACGTTTTACTGTTTTAAATTTATTAAGTCAGCTGTCCTCGTTAGTAACCTACAACTAGTTGTTCACAGTTAGATGTATAGAAATAAATCGATATATATTATCTTGAATCAATCCACGACCCAGTATATACATGTCTCAGGCTAGATCACAACTCAAAGTATATATTTTTTTGGAATGAACCTCAACCATATATAGCTAGCTCTAACATTACTGCATATAGAGTGTCTATGGTTGTTCCAAATAATATATATACATGGGTCGATATGATATGTCAAAACATTTCCATACGTGTCTATGGTATCCCAAGATTACATAATATATTAGAATACATGTATAATACAATATAAGTTAGCTAGGATATGATTTGTATAGAATTGTTACAATATTTCCCGTAGCTACAACAATAAAAAAAAATATCCAATCTTGTTTTACCCATAACTTCTTCATTTTAAATCCGATTTAAGGGAATCAAATTGCTATGGTTTCATATTGAACTCTATTTTATGAATCTAAACGTAAAAAGTATAGGTTTAAAGTCAGAAATATAAGTTACAAGTCGTTTTTGTAAAGGTAGTCATTTTAGTCGAAAATACGACGTCTAGATGACCATTTTGGAAAACATACTTCCACTTTGAGTTTAACCACGATTTTTGGATATAGTTTCATGTTCATAAGAAAAATCATTTTCCCAGAAGAACAACTTTTAAATCAAAGTTTATCATAGTTTTTAATTAACTAACCCAAAACAGCCCGCGGTGTTACTACGACGGCGTATATCCGGTTTTACGGTGTTTTTCGTGTTTTCCTGTTTTAAATCATTAAGTTAGCATATCATATAGATATAAAAAATGTGTTTAGTTTATTTTAAAAGTCAAGTTAGAAGGATTAACTTTTATTTGCGAACAAGTTTAGAATTAACTAAACTATATTCTAGTGATTACATGTTCAAATCTTCGAATAAGATAGTTTTATATGTATAAATTGAATAATGTTATGAATATCATTACTACCTCAAGTTTAGTAGGTAAACCTACTGGAAGTGATAAGAAATGATCTAGCTTCAAAGGATCTTGGATGGCTTGAAAGTTCTTGAAGTATAATCATGACACTAAAACAAGTTCAAGTAAGATTATCACTCGAATTAAGATAGTTATAGTTATAGGAATTGAATCAAAGTTTGTATATGAGTATTAACTTGATTTAGAATGATATCTCACTGTAAACAACAAGGATTTCTTGAGGTTGGATGATCACTTTACAAGATTGGAAGTGAGCTAGTAAACTTGGAAGTATTCTTGATTTTATGAAACTAGAACTTGTAGAATTTATGAAGAACACTTAGAACTTGAAGATGGAACTTGAGATAGATCAATTAGATGAAAAAAATTGAAGAATGAAAGTGTTTGTAGGTGTTTTTGGTCGTTGGTATATGGATTAGATAAAAAGGATATGTAATTTTGTTTTCATGTAAATAAGTCATGAATGATTACTAATATTTTTGTAATTTTATGAGATATTTCATGCTACTTGCCAAATGATGGTTCCCGCATGTGTTAGGTGACTCACATGGGCTGCTAAGAGCTGATCATTGGAGTGTATATACCAATAGTACATACATCTAAAAGCTGTGTATTGTACGAGTACCAATACGGGTGCATACGAGTAGAATTGTTGATGAAACTGAACGAGGTTGTAATTGTAAGCATTTTTGTTAAGTAGAAGTATTTTGATAAGTGTCTTGAAGTCTTTCAAAAGTGTATTAATACATATTAAAATACTACATGTATATACATTTTAACTGAGTCGTTAAGTCATCGTTAGTCGTTACATGTAAATGTTGATTTGAAACCTTTAAGTTAACGATCATGTTAAATGTTGTTAACCCAATATTTATTATATCTAATGAGATGTTAAATTATTACATTATCATGATATTATGATATATTAATATATCTTAGTATGATATATATACAGTTAAATGTTGTTACAACGATAATCGTTATATATATCGTTTTGAGTTTCTTAATTCAATAAACTCAATTTTATGTATATAATGTCAAGACCCGTCCTAATCCATCCGGATGAAGTCCATATCGACTATAAACGATTCTCAACAGTTGATTACATCACGAGGTACTTGACCTCTACATGATACATTTTACAAACATTGCATTCGTTTTGAAAAGACAATCTTTCATTACATCTAAAGTTGACAGACATGCATACCATTTCATAATATATCCAACTATAATTGTCTTAATAATAATCTTAATGAACTCGATGACTCGAATGTAACGTCTTTTGAAATATGCCATGAAGGACTCCAAGTAATATCTATAAGGTGAGAAAATGCACAGCGGAAGATTTCTTTCGTACCTGAGAATAAACATGCTTTAAAGTGTCAACCAAAAGGTTGGTGAGTTCATTAGTTTAACATAAATAATCATTTCATAATTTTAATAGACCACAAGATTTCATATTTCCATTTCTCATAAACATACGTCCCATGCATAGAGACAATAATATCATTCATATGGATTGAACACCTGGTAACCGACATTCACAATATGCATATAAGAATATCCCCATCATTCCGAGATCCTCCTTCGGATATGATATAAATTTTGAAGTACTAAAGCATTCGGTACTTTGGATGGGGCTTGTTGGGCCCGATAGATCTATCTTTAGGATTCGCGTCAATTAGGGTGTCTGTTCCCTAATTCTTAGATTACCAGACTAAAAAGGGGCATATTCGGTTTAATAATCCAACCATAGAATGTACTTTCATTTACTTGTGTCTATTTCGTAAAACAGTTATAAAAACAGCGCATGTATTCTCAGTCCCAAAAATATATATTGCAAAAGCATTTAAAAAGGGAGTAAATGAAACTCACAATACTGTATTTTGTAGTAAAAATACATATGACGATATTGAACAACTGAACAATGCATGGTTGGCCTCGGATTCACGAACCTATATCATTTGTGTATTCATTAATATATATAATCGTAATCGAATAAATATCTATATTATTATTAGTGATATAATTTTTATATTAACAACATATATATATTTCATTATTTAATTAAATGTATTTATTTTGTATATAAAAATATTATTATAGTTAAGTTATGTATATTAAATATACTTTTATGTAATTACTCTTTTGTTTTTTAAAAGACTAGTTATAATAACACTAGAATAATAATACTGATAATAATAATAAATTTTTTTTCATAGGACTAATAATATTTATGATTATATTAATAATAGTTTTTAATAACATATAGATTTAAAGTAACGATACTTTTGGTAATAATTATATTAATTTTCAATAATAATAGTACTTGTTATTGATATTCATGTTAACGAAAGTGGTAATATTAGTAATAATACTTTCGTCAATACTAATAATACTTAAAATTATAAAATGATACTAATACTAGTATTAACGAAAATACTAATAGGTTTATTATTTTCATAAAAGTTATAATAGTGTTAATAATAATATATAAGGGATACAGTTTATAATAATCTCAGTAATACTTATAAATATACTAATGTTAATATCATTCTTAATACCTATAAATATAAATATGTTATCATTAATAATAATAGTTATAATATTTAACAACATCATCAACAATATTAATCATCATATTAGTAACGATACATAAAATGATAAAATTAACAATAATTATATAAATAATACTCATATACTAATACTAACGATAGTAGTAATTATAATACTTATAAATATGGAAGTAATAATAATAATTAATTATATGTGTGGTAACAATAACCATAATAATAATAATAACATTAATAATAATAATAATAATAATGATAATTTTTAAAGAAAATGGAAACTACCTTAAACTAGTCGAAATACAAAAAAAAATGCCATCCACCGGGCTCAAACCCGAGACCTCTCACTTAGTAGCACAACACTCTAACCATTTGAACCGTTTCACTTTTTCTGAATTATAAGACAAATCAAACTTTATAACCCGACTACTTTGCTAATCTTTCTTCTTCCTCACACAATTATCATCGACCAAAATCAATCCAAACAATTTAACAACAAGTAATAGAATTTGTTCTTTAAACTTTCTAACCGAAATATGATAAACCAAATTAGTTATTATTATTGAAAACGCGAAAAAAGAAAAAAATAAATAAATAAAAAGGACCCTGCTGCTGTCGCGGTTAAGAAGAAAAAAAAAATTGATTGAGGTTTTGAGTACGTTTTAGCAAAAGGTTTCAACATAAGATACACTTCAAATCACCCCTATAATCTTTGTGAATCCTCAATTTTAACAGAAACATCAACAAAATCACGAATTTCGCATGAACAAAATATTTGACTTTTTGTAATTCAAACTTTGACTCAAAAATTACTCATCGATTTTGCGAATTGATAACTGAAACTTTGCAGATAGTTAAAATGAAAGATTTCTAACCAAACTACATTTATACATTCTTGAATTTTAATTAAAATTCGAGCTTTTAAAAAAAATACGAGCAGGTACCTGAACCAGTTATTTTATGAAATTCATTTTTTTTAAATTCGAAATTCAGTTGTGGAGTAGCTGTATATGATGATGTTAATCGAATAATTGATGCAGAGACAAGATTTGATCATAAGTTATTTTGTAGTGACAAGTTTGAAATCGTGGTTTGTCATATGCAGAAGAAAACGAGAGAGAGGAGAAAAAAAAGGCAATGATATAAGACAGGTTCATTCATCCGATTTTTAATACATATATACAATTAATATGGATAATTATAAAATATAAAATATATTAATAATAACACAGACTATTTATTAATAATAAGATACTACTAATAACAGTATTAAATGATAAAAATAATTAATAATATTAATGTACCTAATAATACTAAAAGTAATAATAAGATTAATCATAATAATATCAAATAAGAATAATTTTAAAAGTAATAAAATAATGATAACAAAAAATTATAAATGATAATGATAATTTTTAGTAAATATAATATTAAAATCAAAATAATAACTAAATTATAAATTTTACTACTATATATAATAATACTAGTATTAATAATGATAACAATAATACTAGCAATTAAATATATCCAATTTCATATATATATATTGATAATACAAATGTTAATAATATATTAATATAACAACTATAACTTAACTTGTATTTTAATACATTAATATTACCTATTACTAATTATGTATTATTTAATAATTGTATAATATATAATACATATAATATTTATATCTTTTATATACATTCCAATATATATAACATAATAATTTTCATCTATTTATGTATATATCTTCATTTTAATTACAACTTAAATGTATCAAATTTTATAAATATAGTGATATTCATAATACAGATATTAGTATTAATATTAATATTAATATTTATTTTAGTATTGGATGTAATACTAATATTGTTAATAATTATATTTTTAACTTGTAATTACACATACCTTATTAGTTTTGTAATATTTCATATTTATATAATATACATTATTTATTATTTATACATTTAACAATATACATATAGTAATAGTTATGTATCGAATTCATATATGTATTCAAACTACTATACATATAATTTATGTTTTTAAATATCAAATTTTTTTATTGTATGTCATAACTTATCTTACGTCTTTACTTCCAGTAATTAAATCGTATAATATTTTATTAATGTATTTCAAGTTATTATTTTATCATATAAATATCTACACATATATTAATTTATACATAATTGTTCATGAATCGTCGAGCACTGACAAATGGTGATTGCATAAATGAAATCACTTCAAAATATATGAGATTCAACCATATAAACTTTGTTTATCGTGTCAAAACATATAAAGATTAAGTTTAAATTTGGTCGAAAATTCTCGGGTCATCACATATAACTCATTGTTAAAATACCTAATGAGATACTTACTTATCATAATATTATGTTAACTATATATATAATCATATATATGTCATCATATAGTTTTTACAAGTTTTAACGTTCGTGAATCACCGGTCAACTTGGGTGGTAAATTGTCTATATGAAACCTATTTCAATTAATCAAGTCTTAATAAGTTTGATTGCTTAACATGTTGGAAACACTTAATCATGTAAATATCAATTTCATTTAATATATATAAACATGGAAAAGTTCGGGTCACTACAAAGAGTGCCTTGTTTCTTCCCATTCGGGAAGCGATATCTTCGGAAACTTTGGCTAAGTTGTTTATCAAGGAGGTGATATCGAGACACAGGGTTCCTATATCTATTATTTCGGATCGAGATACTCGTTTCACATGTCAGTTTTGGGGAAAAGTTTCATGAAGATATGGGCACACAATTGAAATTGAGCACGGCGTATCATCCTCAAACGGACGGTCAAACCGAACGTACGAATCAAACTTTGGAGGATATGTTACGGGTGTGTATTATTGATTTCGGTGGTAGTTGGGATGAGCACTTACCTTTGGTGGAATTCTCGTACAATAATAGTTATCATACTAGTATCGGGATGCCACCTTACGAGATGCTTTATGGGCGGAGGTGTCGAACTCCGATTTGTTGGGGCGAAGTGGGTCAAAGAGAAATCGGGAGTACCGATTTGGTTTTAGAGATGAATAGCAAGATTGATATGATTCGGACTCATTTGAAAAAGGCCCAAGATAGACAAAAATCTTATGCCGATAAGCGAAGACGACAAATTAAGTTCCAAGAAGGTGACATGGTGATGCTTAAAGTTTCGCCATGGAAAGTTGTTATTCGGTTTTGAAAACGGGGAAAGTTAGCTCCTCGGTTTATTGGTCCTTTTAAAATTTTAGCTCGTGTTGGTGAAGTTGTGTATCGTTTGGAATTACCCGAGGATCTTTCGGGGATCCATAATACATTTCATGTTTCCCATCTCCGTAAGTGTCTTGCGGATGATTCATCTTGGGTGCCATTAGACGAGATCGAGCTAAATAATAAGTTAGAGTATATTGAGGAGGCGATTGCTATACTCGATGAGAAAGTCAAAAGGTTGAGAAATAAAGAGGTGAGAACTTTTAAAGTTCAATGGCGTCGGAGTAAAGGTTCCGAGTTAACTTGGAAGCCCGAAGAGTTCGTGTTAGTTTATCTTCCCTCTTGTCATGTGGCTTGGATCGCGAGGACGCGTTCCGATTCAAGTGGGGGAGAGTTGTAAGACCCTAATCATCATTGTATAGCAGTGTAAATATGGTACATAGAGTGTGGGTATTGTTGTATAATTAAACAGAAGTCAGAAAACTATCCAGCACCTTGTGCGCGCCGCGCACACCAAAGGGAGCGCACCGCGCACCCTTTACTGTAGCCGGATTCTGTTTCATTTATTGAGATATTTTGAAGGGCTCTTTGGTAATTTCACTTATGGACGAGTTTAAGGACAGTAGATCAGATATTGGGGTAGCATTCACTCCCATTCCAACAACCTTATCCTTTCCACTTCAATTTTAGAGAGAGAGTGAGATTCTTGTGTGAGAAAACTCAAGCAAAGGAAGGAGGAGCTAGTTTTGGGTCTTAGCTCGAGTTCTAAAGTTGTTCATCTCCTCTCTAGCTACGTTTTGGTTGTAGTGGTATGTTCTAACTTTGATTTCCTTACTTTGATTTTGTGTAAGGGTTAGGGTTTAGGTAAATGAAGAACATAAAACCCATATTTGGTGACTTTGGGTGCTCTTGGGTAAAATCGAGTCATGAGGACTCAAAGTTGACTAACCTAGGGTATTGAAATGATAAATGTGTTCATGTGTCTTAATTGGTTAGTTAATTACTAGCACACCTAGTTATTTAGCAAATGGGTGTTGTTTGGGTTTGAGGATGACTCAAAATGGGTGTATTGGTTTTAAAATGGTCAAAAGTTAATGATTGACCTAGCTGGGAAATATGGGTATGAAATACCCTTATTGTGTATTAGTTAGTGTTGTTGGACCTTAATCACTAGCTTTTAGTGGTTTATAATGGTCTTGACCTTAAATGGACGGTTTTGGTGTAAATGGGGCATTTAATAAAATTAAGTCATTAAGTGCACATAAGTAAATTGTTGTATTAAGTCCAACTAGTTCGTGTGCTGATTTAGTACTTATTATATTAGGTACGTTGCCTTGAAGCTTGCGAAAGTATAAAACCGTCACCGAATTGTTAAGGTGAGTGGAATAATTATATGCGTAGGTATATAATGTATTTATTTGTGTAGCGTGAGATGTGAAGTGTCGATGTGCTAAGACACCACGTTCACGTGACGAGTGAAGTGTGGATGTGCTAAGACACCACTCCATTAAATTTAAATTTGGTCGGAAATTCCCGGGTCATCACAGTACCTACCCGTTAAAGAAATTTCGTCCCGAAATTTGAGTAGGATCATCATGGTTGACAATAGGTATGTTTTCATGACGCATACGAGTTAGAAATTTGAGTTTTATCATTAGTGAGCAATTTAGATAAAACGATTCGATTACTTGAAGCGTATGAGTGAAGCTATCGCAAAAGATTGAAATAGGAAAAGTAAAGATTCGTCTTAACTTTTGATAGAGTCAGGGTTGAATTTAGAAAATAAGGTGAGTCTTAACTTTTGACGTTGTCAGAGTTGAATTCCGGAATTCAAGGGATTTAAATAAAAATCTTCAGAATCTAAAAGATTTGATTCTTCGGCGAGTAAAGAAATTAAGATCTCTATAATTAAACATGGTGACCTGCTTTGATTACTTTGTCTGATATTTCCATTATAAATTAAACTCTTCCGTTCCATTATTCTCCCCATTCTTATACTTTCTTTCTTAGTTCATATATCCAAAAGGTTGTGAAAATGCTTAATCCAGTTCTGATCCTTGTCCTTATCATGACTATCGCCACAATCATTCTCCTTTTCTAACTCCCACCGGAGGAATCTGTTTTCTTCTACTTCACCCTTGGGGTTATAGTGTTTTTAATTCTCCCGTGTCTTTATGTTGCGATAAATATTGATATACACGGTTTGTAATTCCTATGTTTGTGATCGGCTTTATATTTTCCTTTATTTTTCGGAGCTCCATGTTCTTGTTTTCTCTTCCCGACTCCAAGTCAAACGAATAATGGTCCAGAATTTGTAGATATAGAGTTTTGAATGATTATAATGTTCTAAGCAGGGTGGAACGTGATAGCACGATTTGATTTTCAAATTTATCAAAAATACAGACGACAGAACTATCAAGAATATATTCTTCTTGATATGTTCGGAGGTTATGTAGAATGAAAGAGTTATATAACATGAGACATGATGATGGTATAATCTACTGTGAATCATCATCACTTTTTATTAGAAACTCAGCATGACTTACTATAATATAATCACGTTGATCAAGTGTCATTATATTATACTAATTCATGAATCAATTTCTTTACATTTCTCCAGAATTCATTCATAAATTAAACTTAGATTTTACAGAAGTTTCCAATATAATGAAACACAGGATGCACGAAGAGGTATATAATCTCGGACGAGAATATTTAAGAAAATATCCTCAGAAATATCGAAGATATTTATGATGATATTTTGGAATTTCTAAGTTCGAAGGTTGATGAAGAAAAATTTTCCGCAAGATTTTAACATGACTTCGGAGCAAGATATTCTCTAAAGATTTCAATGGATCCAGAATTATCTGGATTCTTTGAATATTGGGTATGGTCCTTGTATTTGTCCTTGGTCTCCTTCGTGGTTAGCTCAATCCGTTTTCCAGTTCCAACTTTTCTGAGCTTTTCCAACATACTATTCTTTATCATTAATTTTTCTGACGATTAAGGTCGTTTATGGTTGTCTACAGTTTCTGCTGCTTCATTCAGCTTTTTCAACATTCAGAGTATTGATTTGTAGACTGAGTGCTATTCAGAATTTCAGAATGAAAGACCATAATTCTAAGAGATAAATGTTATATGGATACATATAACTGTTGATGTAGATATGCTGTGAGTTTTCAAAGTACTGATTGCTGATTCCCGGTAATTGTTATGGCAGTTCTCGTTACAAGATGCGGATGAGTACATGACGAGACTTCAATAGATAAATATAGTGATTTATCGGAGGGATTTAAACTAAGGAGCGATAATGTTGCTGGTACATTTGCTGGTAATGTGGTGGAATATAAAAGAATTCTCCGGTATCAAAAGGGTAATTGTATATATCAGGATTATAGTAAGGCTACTTCGAATGAAAAGTCGAAGTTGACTTGCTGGAGCTGTGACAAAATTGGCTACTTTGAAAAGGGATCGCAAAGTTATTTTTGCTAATAAATGCCAAAGGATCTGGCGCGGCTACGTGTTAAACTTTTACTCAGTTGCCGAGAGTTTCTCAGGTGCATAACTATATGCATAAATCTTTCCTTCCATAGATGAAGTGCGGTTGATTCATCATATCGATTGAGGTGTTTTTAAGAATTACGAAAGGTTTGGACGCAGATTGTAATCGTCAAGATACAAATGAGGTTTTAGGGTGAAATCAAGTGGCAAACTTGAAGAATTTTTTTAGTTTCATATATTATAATCAATATTTTAATTCTTTTTAATTGTCCAATGTCATTAGTCCACAGTCGATAATCCACAGTTGACAGTCCAATAATTCATATATAATTTAATAAATAATATTCGAATTAATTAATACGTATCGTGACCCGTGTACATGTCTCAGACTCGATCACAACTCAAACTATATATATTATTGTAGAATCAACCTCAACCCTATATAGAGAACTCGATCATTACTGCATATAGAGTGTCTATGGTGATTCCAAATAATATATATAGATGCGTCGATATGATATGTCAAAACCTTGTATATGTGTCCCGATATTTAAAGTGCGTAAAATAAATAACAGAAATTAAATAACGATAAATAAGGTGCGTAAAGTAAATAACAGAAATTAAATGACGGTAAATAAAATTGCGAGAATGTAAATTGCGATAAATAAAATGTAATCAGTTAGCTAGGAACAATTAGCTAGGAGCAGTTAGCGTGGATTCTTAAGAAAATTTCTCATAGTTAATTTGTTTGTTTCTAACAAATTTTTATTTTTGTCCAATGTTTTCTTCATTATGCCACTTGTTGGATTCTGATAGATCAAAATCCAAATATGAAATTGAATGAAAAGGGTTATTCTGCGGTGAACAGATATGTATATCGGTGGTTGTAAATAGGATATTAAATGACTGTTGAATCAGCTTCGAAGAATGTATAGTGTAACTTATTAATGTGAAATCTAAATATTCCTCGGCTATTACCTACCCGTTAAAATATTTTCATCATTAACAGTTTGTATAAAAGACTTTTAATTACAATCTTTATGAAAATATATATACATATATATTTACTTCAGATGTAATCATGGATTTAATGAGTTAATATGATATTAAACTCATTTGATTTACCGTTAGAACGAGAATATATAATCTCTAAAACATTAAAGATTACATAATAGCCATGTCAAACGAAGGTAATTGATGTAGAACGATACGTAGAACGATGATTATATTCGAGGTACAGAATGTGATGTTGAGGCATGTGTTGTTGATGGTACTGGTATTGATGTTGGTGCAGGTGATGTTGTTGAAGCTGGTAAATTTTGCAGCATAATCTCCAAATTGATTACTCGAGCATGAATCTCATTGACCTTTTCCATTACTCCAGGATGATTGTAAGTCGGAACGAGCGGATGAATAAGGATTAGAATTTTTGATAACATATTATCGTGGCGAGATATTCTGGAAATGAGTGTGAAAATGGTGTTTCGAATGGGTTCGCCGGTAAATACTTTATGTTCATCGCCAAGAGGTAAATTCGGCTGGTGGAAGGGATCGCCTTCTTCGCGTCTCCATTGATTAAGTCGATCACGAACCCATCAGATGAATTAGGGATGACTGATTGGTTGATTCATTCTAGTGACGCTGCTTCCGGAGTTTAGGTGAACATTCATGTCGGAATAGCTGTCGGAATAACTATCAGAATAGCTATCAAAATCTGAGAGACTCGAACTGGTTGAGGGATTCATCTCGTATGATCAGATGAAGGATTTTCGATAAGAAATAGATTATATGTTGTAGATTAGTACCTTGCAATACATAATTTACATATGCATATAATACTAAAATCCCATAAGTTACGGAGGAATCTACGGAAGCTGTCAGGCAAAGGTAACAATAACATATACGCTAAGATATGAATTTATCTACACAATGTCTATGCAATAGAGGTAGTAAGACATGTCTAGACTAAGAATGATAAGCAGGTAAT
This sequence comes from Rutidosis leptorrhynchoides, assembly GCF_046630445.1. Taxonomy (NCBI): domain Eukaryota; kingdom Viridiplantae; phylum Streptophyta; class Magnoliopsida; order Asterales; family Asteraceae; genus Rutidosis; species Rutidosis leptorrhynchoides. Next base: position 232,451,171 of record NC_092343.1, on the reverse strand, counting down.
TTTCTAAGGATGATAAGCAGATGATTTCCGACTAGGAATGATAAGCAAAACTTTTGACATGCAGACACGGTCGAAGTCCAGACTCACTAATGCATCCTATCGACTTATCAGTTAGACACACTAATGCAGACCTGGTTCGCTAAGACTGCCGCTCTGATACCACCTGTCAAGACCCGTCCTAATCCATCCGGACGAAGTCCATATCGATTATAAACGATTCTCAACAGTTGATTACATCGCGAGGTACTTGGCCTCAATATGATACATTTTACAAACATTGCATTCGTTTTGAAAAGACAATCTTTCATTACATCTAAAGTTGACAGACATGCATACCATTTCATAATATATCCAACTATAATTGTCTTAATAATAATCTTGATGAACTCGACGACTCGAATGCAACGTCTTTTGAAATATGCCATGAAGGACTCCAAGTAATATCTATAAGGTGAGCAAATGCACAGCGGAAGATTTCTTTCGTACCTGAGAATAAACATGCTTTAAAGTGTCAACCAAAAGGTTGGTGAGTTCATTAGTTTAACATAAATAATCATTTCATAATTTTAATAGACCACAAGATTTCATATTTCCATTTCTCATAAACATACATCCCATGCATAGAGACAAAAATATCATTCATATGGATTGAACACCTGGTAACCGACATTCACAATATGCATATAAGAATATCCCCCTCATTCCGGGATCCTCCTTCGGACATGATATAAATTTTGAAGTACTAAATCATCAGGTACTTTGGATGGGGCTTGTTGGGCCTGATAGATCCATCTTTAGGATTCGCGTCAATTAGGGTGTCTGTTCCCTAATTCTTAGATTACCAGACATAAAAGGGGCATATTCGGTTTAATAATCCAACCATAGAATGTACTTTCATTTACCTGTGTCTATTTCGTAAAACAGTTATAAAAACAGCGCATGTATTCTCAGTCCCAAAAATATATATTGCAAAAGCATTTAAAAAGGTAGTAAATGAAACTCACAGTACTGTATTTTGTAGTAAAAATACATATGACGATATTGAACAACTGAACAATGCAGGGTTGGCCTCGGATTCACGAACCTATATCATTTGTGTATTCATTAATATATATAATAGTAATCGAATAAATATCTATATTATTATTAGTGATATAATTTTTATATTAACAACATATATATATTTCATTATTTAATTAAATGTATTTATTTTGTATATAAAAATATTATTATAGTTAAGTTATGTATATTAAATATACTTTTATGTAATTACTCTTTTGTTTACAAAAGACTAGTTATAATAACACTAGAATAATTATACTAATAATAATAATAATTTTTTTTCATAGGACTAATAATATTTATGATTATATTAATAATAGTTTTTAATAACATATAGATTTAAAGTAACGATACTTTTGGTAATAATTATATTAATTTTCAATAATAATAGTACTTGTTATTGATATTCATGTTAACGAAAGTGGTAATATTAGTAATAATACTTTCGTCAATACTAATAATACTTAAAATTATAAAATGATACTAATACTAGTATTAACGAAAATACTAATAGGTTTATTATTTTCATAAAAGTTATAATAGTGTTAATAATAATATATAAGGGATACAGTTTATAATAATCTCAGTAATACTTATAAATATACTAATGTTAATATCATTCTTAATACCTATAAATATAAATATGTTATCATTAATAATAATAGTTATAATATTTAACAACAACATCAACAATATTAATCATCATATTAGTAACGATACATAAAATGATAAAATTAACAATAATTATATAAATAATACTCATATACTAATACTAACGATAGTAGTAATTATAATACTTATAAATATGGAAGTAATAATAATAATTAATTATATGTGTGGTAACAATAACCATAATAATAATAATAACATTAATAATAATAATAATAATGATAATTTTTAAAGAAAATGGAAACTACCTTAAACTAGTCGAAATACAAAAAAAATGCCATCCACCGGGCTCGAACCCGAGACCTCTCACTTAGTAGCACAACACTCTAACCATTTGAACCGTTTAACTTTTTCTGAATTATAAGACAAATCAAACTTTATAACCCGACTACTTTGCTAATCTTTCTTCTTCCTCACACAATTATCATCGACCAAAATCAATCCAAACAATTTAACAACAAGTAATAGAATTTGTTCTTTAAACTTTCTAACCGAAATATGATAAACCAAATTAGTTATTATTATTGAAAACGCGAAAAAAGAAAAAAATAAATAAATAAAAAGGACCCTGCTGCTGTCGCGGTTAAGAAGAAAAAAAAATTGATTGAGGTTTTGAGTACGTTTTAGCAAAAGGTTTCAACATAAGATACACTTCAAATCACCCCTATAATCTTTGTGAATCCTCAATTTTAACAGAAACATCAACAAAATCACGAATTTCGCATGAACAAAATATTTGACTTTTTGTAATTCAAACTTTGACTCAAAAATTACTCATCGATTTTGCGAATTGATAACTGAAACTTTGCAGATAGTTAAAATGAAAGATTTCTAACCAAACTACATTTATACATTCTTGAATTTTAATTAAAATTCGAGCTTTAAAAAAAAATACGAGCAGGTACCTGAACCAGTTATTTTATGAAATTCATTTTTTTTAAATTCGAAATTTAGTTGTGGAGTATCTGTATATGATGATGTTAATCGAATAATTGATGCAGAGACAAGATTTGATCATAAGTTATTTTGTAGTGACAAGTTTGAAATCGTGGTTTGTCATATGCAGAAGAAAACGAGAGAGAGGAGAAAAAAAAAGGCAATGATATAAGACAGGTTCATTCATCCGATTTTTAATACATATATACAATTAATATGGATAATTATAAAATATAAAATATATTAATAAAATATTAAATGATAATAAGATACTACTAATAACAGTATTAAATGATAAAAATAATTAAAAATATTAATGTACCTAATAATACTAAAAGTAATAATAAGATTAATCATAATAATATCAAATAAGAATAATGTTAAAAGTAATAAAATAATGATAACAAAAAATTATAAATGATAATGATAATTTTTAGTAAATATAATATTAAAATCAAAATAATAACTAAATTATAAATTTTACTAGTATATATAATAATACTAGTATTAATAATGATAACAATAATACTAGCAATTAAATATATCCAATTTCATATATATATATATATATTGATAATACAAATGTTAATAATATATTAATATAACAACTATAACTTAACTTGTATTTTAATACATTAATATTACCTATTACTAATTATGTATTATTTAATAATTGTATAATATATAATACATATAATATTTAAATCTTTTATATACATTCCAATATATATAACATAATAATTTTCATCTATTTATGTATATATCTTCATTTTAATTACAACTTAAATGTATCAAATTTTATAAATATAGTGATATTCATAATACAGATATTAGTATTAATATTAATATTAATATTTATTTTAGTATTGGATGTAATACTAATATTGTTAATAATTATATTTTTAACTTGTAATTACACATACCTTATTAGTTTTGTAATATTTCATATTTATATAATATACATTATTTATTATTTATACATTTAACAATATACATATAGTAATAGTTATGTATCGAATTCGTATATGTATTCAAACTACTATACATATAATTTATGTTTTTAAATATCAAATTTTTTATTGTATGTCATAACTTATCTTACGTCTTTACTTTCAGTAATTAAATCGTATAATATTTTATTAATGTATTTCAAGTTATTATTTTATCATATAAATATCTACACATATATTCATTTATACATAATTGTTCATGAATCGTCGAGCACTGACAAATGGTGATTGCATAAATGAAATCACTTCAAAATATATGAGATTCAACCATACAAACTTTGTTTATCGTGTCGAAACATATAAAGATTAAGTTTAAATTTGGTCGAAAATTCTCGGGTCATCACATATAACTCATTGTTAAAATACCTAATGAGATACTTACTTATCATAATATTATGTTAACTATATATATAATCATATATATGTCATCATATAGTTTTTACAAGTTTTAACGTTCGTGAATCACCGGTCAACTTGGGTGGTAAATTGTCTATATGAAACCTATTTCAATTAATCAAGTCTTAATAAGTTTGATTGCTTAACATGTTGGAAACACTTAATCATGTAAATATCAATTTCATTTAATATATATAAACATGGAAAAGTTCGGGTCACTACAAAGAGTGCCTTGTTTCTTCCCATTCGTGAAGCGATATCGTCGGAAACTTTGGCTAAGTTTTTTATCAAGGAGGTGATATCGAGACACAGGGTTCCTATATCTATTATTTCGGATCGAGATACTCGTTTCACATGTCGGTTTTGGGGAAAAGTTTCATGAAGATATGGGCACACAATTGAAATTGAGCACGGCGTATCATCCTCAAACGGACGGTCAAACCGAACGTACGAATTAAACTTTGGAGGATATGTTACGGGTGTGTATTATTGATTTCGGTGGTAGTTGGGATGAGCACTTACCTTTGGTGGAATTATCGTACAATAATAGTTATCATACTAGTATCGGGATGCCACCTTACGAGATGCTTTATGGGCGGAGGTGTCGAACTCCGATTTGTTGGGGCGAAGTGGGTCAAAGAGAAATCGGGAGTACCGATTTGGTTTTAGAGATGAATAGCAAGATTGATATGATTCGGACTCATTTGAAAAAGGCCCAAGATAGACAAAAATCTTATGCCGATAAGCGAAGACGACAAATTAAGTTCCAAGAAGGTGACATGGTGATGCTTAAAGTTTCGCCATGGAAAGTTGTTATTCGGTTTCGAAAACGGGGAAAGTTAGCTCCTCGGTTTATTGGTCCTTTTAAAATTTTAGCTCATGTTGGTGAAGTTGTGTATCGTTTGGAATTACCCGAGGATCTTTCGGGGATCCATAATACATTTCATGTTTCCCATCTCCGTAAGTGTCTTGCGGATGATTCATCTTGGGTGCCATTAGACGAGATCGAGCTAAATAATAAGTTAGAGTATATTGAGGAGCCGATTGCTATACTCGATGAGAAAGTCAAAAGGTTGAGAAATAAAGAGGTGAGAACTTTTAAAGTTCAATGGCGTCGGAGTAAAGGTTCCGAGTTAACTTGGGAGCCCGAAGAGTTCGTGTTAGTTTATCTTCCCTCTTGTCATGTGGCTTGGATCGCGAGGACGCGTTCCGATTCAAGTGGGGGAGAGTTGTAAGACCCTAATCATCATTGTATAGCAGTGTAAATATGGTACATAGAGTGTGGGTATTGTTGTATAATTAAACAGAAGTCAGAAAACTATCCAGCACCTTGTGCGCGCCGCGCACACCAAAGGGAGCGCACCGCGCACCCTTTACTGTAGCCGGATTCTGTTTCATTTATTGAGATATTTTGAAGGGCTCTTTGGTAATTTCACTTATGGACGAGTTTAAGGACAGTAGATCAGATATTGGGGTAGCATTCACTCCCATTCCAACAACCTTATCCTTTCCACTTCAATTTTAGAGAGAGAGTGAGATTCTTGTGTGAGAAAACTCAAGCAAAGGAAGGAGGAGCTAGTTTTGGGTCTTAGCTCGAGTTCTAAAGTTGTTCATCTCCTCTCTAGCTACGTTTTGGTTGTAGTGGTATGTTCTAACTTTGATTTCCTTACTTTGATTTTGTGTAAGGGTTAGGGTTTAGGTAAATGAAGAACATAAAACCCATATTTGGTGACTTTGGGTGCTCTTGGGTAAAATCGAGTCATGAGGACTCAAAGTTGACTAACCTAGGGTATTGAAATGATAAATGTGTTTATGTGTTTTAATTGGTTAGTTAATTACTAGCACACCTAGTTATTTAGCAAATGGGTGTTGTTTGGGTTTGAGGATGACTCAAAATGGGTGTATTGGTTTTAAAATGGTCAAAAGTTAATGATTGACCTAGTTGGGAAATTTGGGTATGAAATACCCTTATTGTTTATTAGTTAGTGTTGTTGGACCTTAATCACTAGCTTTTTGTGGTTTATAATGGTCTTGACCTTAAATGGACGGTTTTGGTGTAAATGGGGCATTTAATAAAATTAAGTCATTAAGTGCACATAAGTAAATTGTTGTATTAAGTCCAACTAGTTCGTGTGCTGATTTAGTACTTATTATATTAGGTACGTTGCCTTGAAGCTTGCGAAAGTATAAAACCGTCACCGAATTGTTAAGGTGAGTGGAATAATTATATGCGTAGGTATATAATGTATTTATTTGTGTAGCGTGAGATGTGAAGTGTCGATGTGCTAAGACACCACGTTCACGTGACGAGTGAAGTGTGGATGTGCTAAGACACCACTCCATGAAAGGTAATGAGTGAAGTTTCAATGTGTTAAGACACCACTCGAGGTGAAGTATCGACGTGTTAAGATGCCACCTCAAGTAATATGAAGAGTGAAGTGTCGATGTGTTAAGACACCACTCGGGGTGAAGTATCGACGTGTTAAGATGCCACCCGTGGGATTAGTGTATGACGTGTTAAGTACTCTAATGGTTGTTATGAACACCGATGGGAAATTCGAGTACCATTCCTTGTACGATTGGTTAACTATGTTTATGGTGTTGTAGCGTAAGCATATTATATTGTACAAATTGTATATATGCTATTGTATTGCTAGCTTGTGGTATTGGAGGTTAATAGCTTGTATTTTGAGATGATAAGCTAATTGTGTAGCTAGCATGTATGCGGTATGTGTGTAAGTGTTTGCAAGTAGGTATATTATATATGTACGTGTATAATCATTGCATTCACTAAGCTTTGCTTACCCTCTCGTTGTTTACCTTTTTATAGACTCCGGCATGGACAAGGGTAAGGGCATTCGATCGGATTAGAGATCCCGCTTTGTTTGTTAGGGGACGCTTTTTGATGTATTAGCTTTCAAAGTTTGACCGAGAATTGGGTAGTTTAACCCCCAAACATCATGCTCTAGTGTCATTTGGAATTTAAACTAATTCGGTTGAAAATTATACTTTTGTACGAAACTCGTATTATGGCATATGTGGGCCCGGTATCGTAAAACTTATTTTATTATTGAATCGTGAGTTTTAACTATTATATCATGTTGTGAAAAGCGTTTTGTCTAAATATGTCGGGAAGTGGGAGATCTTTATTTGAAAATTGAAAAAACCGGACAGAACTGAATTTGGCCTGTGCGCGTCGCGCACCTTGAGGTGGTGCGCGCCGCGCACTCTTCTGAAATAAAAAAAAATGTTATTTCACGTATTCGGTTGGTTATTGGTTTGGGTCGTTACATTAATGAAATAAGTATACACATGCATATATAACCTACTTACTTGCAATCACAAACACAATACCGCATACAAGCTAGCAATTCGACAACCATGCAAACATCATGCATAAACTACTATCCATAATTCACAATAAGCTAGCAATAACAATAGCATATGGTTCAAAATTTAATATGCTAAATACAAATTCACACAACCATGGTTAACCAATCGAACATGGGAACGATACTTGAATGACTGTCGGAGTTCATAACATCAATTAGTGTACATTACTCCGCTTATTCACTAATCCCCCGGGTGATGTCTTAAATACCGCGACTAACTCACCCCCATGACAATGTGGTGTCTTGAACACTGCGACAATTTCACATGTCAATCAAACCAATGAGTGGTGTCTTGAACACCGCGACAATTCCACTCCCATGACAATGTGGTGTCTTGAACACCACGACAACTGTAGTGACCCGAACTTTTCCATGTTTATATATATATATTAAATGAAATTGTTATTTACATAATTAAGTGTTTCCAACATGTTAAGTAATCAAACTTGTTAAGACTTGATTAATTGAAATAGGTTTCATATAGACAATTGACCACCCATGTTGACCGGTGATTCACGAACGTTAAAACTTGTAAAAACTATACGATGACATATATATGGTTATATATATAGTTAACATGATTTTATTATGAGTATGTATCTCATTAGGTATTTTAACAATGAGTTATATACATAAAAATGAGACTATTAATTTAAGAAACTCGTAAACGATATATATAACGATTATCGTTATAACAACGTCTTACTAGGTACATATGAATCATATTAAGATATTGATACACTTGGTTAATTATGTTAAATGATAAGTAAATATATTATTAAGTATATTAACAATGAAATACATATGTAAAAATAAGACTACTAACTTAATGATTTCGAAACGAGACATATATGTAACGATTATCGTTGTAACGACATTTAACTGTATATATATCATACTAAGATATATTATATATCATAATATCATGATAATATAAAAATTTAGCATCTCATTTTTTATAATAAATAATGGGTTAACAATATTCAACAAGATCGTTAACCTAAAGGTTTCAAAACAACATTTACATGTAACGACTAACGATGACTTAACGACTCAGTTAAAATGTATATACATGTAGTGTTTTAATATGTATTCATACACTTTTGAAAGACTTCAAGACACATATCAAAGTACTTCTACTTAACAAAAATTCTTACAATTACATCCTCCTTCAGTTTCATCAACAATTCTACTCGTATGCACCCG